>NC_088348.1:4890000-5197500 GCF_036884655.1 Musa acuminata AAA Group | reverse complement strand
AAAGGTTGGAGTCTTGGGAATTAGTATAAAATAAGAAGCAACACCAAGAAAATTACCTCCAGAAATATCAACTTGATGTTGTCGGAATGAAGTATTATTATATGTATCTGTCTGAACATAGCACATCAAATGTCATTCAGTCGTTTTTGGGTTTGTCGTGTGTGTCTCAAGCTGATGAGAGCAGCACAAATGAATACCTTGACAATCTAAGTAGCTTCTGACCTCCCGTTGTGATTTTTACCTTGTATGTTAATGCAGTATTAAAGTTGAAGTTTGAGTATTGTATTTTTTTTTAATTGAAAATTGGCAATCCACATAGTCACTGTGACCAAATTCACATGATAAAGGTCTTTACTATATGGAATTTTTCATCATGAACAGGAATGGACTTACCTGCATCTTCATGTTTTCCCCTGCTTGTTAGCCTTAAATCAATGTTTCTGTACAGGTCACAGTAGTATAGTATGAGGGTTGTATGTAATTAAGGAAAAAGGGAAGACTACAATGGATTTTGATTAAATTTATTTCATCTGTTAAATCAATTTTATGTTATGCTCTACTTTGCAAATGAACAAGTGACAATACATCTTCTCTTAAATAACTAGTTAAATGTTTATATAAGAGGGCTAAAGTAGGATTAGGTCAATTCAATTTTAAAGCCTAATTAGTCTGAAGCTTGAGTCGTAGTAGATTAGGTCAAGCCCAGGGTGAGGATACATATTCTTGAAGGAAATTATTTTTTAACTAATGGTGGTTTTTTTATGAATCATATTTTCACAAGAGGTATCAAGTTGGGAAAAGTTGACTGAAAATGCTGCATACATGAACTCAGGTTTTTGACTACTTATGCCAACAAATCTTAGGACCAAGAAGGAATTCTCACAGTTAGCTACTCTCTTTTTTGAAGTCTTAGAATTCTTGTTAGTCTAGGTACAAGTGTTCTTTATTCTTTATCTATAAAGGGGAATGAAAGTGGATATCATGTGATTATATTGTGAAAATAATTTTCTTCTGCTAGCTGCAGTGTCTGTCCTCTCATATATTCTCTTTTACATCTAGTTAGCTTTGTTTATACTTCTTTTGGGTAAATGGTCTGTTTTCCTAAACCAGTCCCATAATTGGTATGACTGGAGTTCACGCTACTAGTGTTACCTCTTGAGAAGGTCATGCTAATAAATTGCTAGCTGCTGTAATTGATCAAAATTGCAGGTTTCTAATATTGGTGACAAGCAACTGGAAGTGCCAATTAAGGAATCACATTTGTTTAGTGGAGTGTGTTTCCATATCTTGGTGGTAATTAGTTATTACTTAGTTTTTATTGTAAGAACTAAGAAACACAAAAAAGGAAAAAAGGAATTAACCCAAAGATTTTAATTTCTAATAATATCGCTGGTACTGGGCGGTACATACCGGTCCGCCGGCAGACCAGTACGCGGACCGCCTGCTACTGAGCGGTATCATCGATTGGGGCTGTTTTCGCCCAGTTACCACCCTAAATCGGTCGGTCGATCGTCGCCGCCCACTACCGGGTGGTATTAGCCGAGGGAGAAGAAAGAAGAGGGAGAAGAAAAGAGAGAACTTGGAGATCCAGCGTCGCTCTCCCTTGGCGATCCCGATCCGTCGTCGCCCTCCCTCGCCGGATGTCGCAAATGAGATGTCGCCTCCTCCTCGTCTGAGGCGACGAGGCCTCAATCTTGTCGGTGACTTCTCATCTGCGCGGGGGGAACAAGCCTCGACGATGTCATAGGGAGAAGAAACCGAGCGTTGTCGACGTTTCTTCTCCCCATGCAAGTAGAAGAAATGAGGCGACAAGGCGGCGATGGCGCCTCGTTGCCCTTTTTTGCACGGGGAGAAGGGAAGAAGAGGGAGAAGAAAAGGGAGAACCTGGAGATCCAGCGTCGCTCTCCCTCGACGATCCCAATCCGTTGCCGCCGCCCCTCGTCGGACGTCGTAAATGAGATGTCGCCTCCTCGTCTGAGGTGACGAGGCCTCGACGTCGTCGACAACTTCTCCTCATCTGCGCGGGGGAAAGAAACCAAGCGTCGTCGAGGTGATGTTTCTTCTCCTCACGCGAGCAGAAGAAATGAGGCGACGAGGCGGTGACGTCACCTCGTCGCCCTTTTTTGCGCGGGGAGAAGACGATGCAACGAGCAAGACCCGCCCTTTTTCTTTTAGGTTGATGTATGATCCGGAAGCCTAGGTACTTGATTTCGATGACATTGAAGGTCGTCTTGCCTTTTGTTATTTTGCCTCATCCCTATACATGATAACCTTCTTTGACTAGCAAGCAAGCCAAAGTATTGTTTCAGTTGAATAAGGAGTTAAGGGGTAGGAATCATAATGGAAGAAGCATATACAAGGGCCGGGGTATATATGATGTAGTAATAAATCCAGAATACAGTTAATAGGAGAGACGAGGTCGAGGCAGACTATCTGACCAGTTATACTTTACGAAATTCTTTCTATACTCGGCACTCTCATCTCAAGATTCCATTACAGTTTCCCTTGGTGCTTCTTCCCATGTGGGCAGAAAAATGAGGTGACATCGCCTTTTTTTCTTTATATGTATATGTATATGTATATACACCGAGCTGTCACGAACGGTCGTCGCGCACTCGCAACAACTCCATTCAACGAATCGTTTGTCGCTCACACCTACATGTACAACTGCTTGACAACATGCTTTCTCTTGGTTTTGGGTCATTTTGCTTGTAAAAATGTAAGTTCGAACAAGCTGCAGCGTTACAAAGCGATCGCTCATCGAACCGAGCAAAACAGCCCCAAAACAACCCAAAACAGCTCAGTTTTTGTGTGTCGCGGGCTGATTTCCGGAATCTGCCTCTGCTCACCAAAACGTTAGCCATCTCAGCCCCTTGGAACCCCCCGGGTGGCACAGGGCTGGATGGGGCTTCGGTATAGTACCGGGCGTTGAACACTCATTCGTAAGTTCGCACGTTTGCCTTGACGGGAACTTGTTGTCGCGCTCGGGACTCGATGAGCAGCTGTTTGTGGGCTTGCAGCTGTTCGTTCAACCTTCTAAAGCCCTTGTTTTCCCCCTCTCCCTCTTTTCTCTTGTGCACGCAAGGTGCTCGCTGAATTGCTTGTAAAGCTTCCCCTCTTTTCGCGAGACGTCGGGACTTGTCCGTCGCTCGTTCTTTCGAACTAATCAACTTTCTCTTTTACAGGTCATTCGGGACCTGCGAGAGGTTACAAGTGGGCTGATCTTTGCGGAGCAATATCGCAAGGGCGAAGCGTGACTTAGGCAACGCAAGCTAAGTTCGCGTCTTGGCCGCAAGGGTGCCTCACGCCTTAGGCAATTCCAGCTAAGGCCGTGACATTGTGGTATCAGAGCGGGCAAGCACTTCGAGCGAGCAGCGAAGGAACTTCGTAACTTCGCTATGGCTAAGTATCGTGGCGAATCCAATAAGACGGGGCAAGCTGGACCCTTGCCCCAAGCAGCCGCAGGTGGGCTGCATGTGCACACTCGCTCTCATGCTGTTGGAGCCGCTCAAGAGGAGCGCGGCAGCGAACATGATGAGCGAGAAGTTGGCTACGCTCCGCGAGCGGAGGAGGCGCAATCTGGAGCGCCAACCGGGAAAAAGAGTCATAAGGAGAGACTCACAACGGCAGAAACCCGCTTGGATGTTCTTGAAGCGAGCGTGGAGGAACTCTACCATGGCCAACAAAGGCTTGTTGGGGTAGAGAGCTCGCAAGAGGAAGCAGAGTCCAGGATCGACAAGGCCGAGGCCCTAGTCGACCGATTGTCTGATGACACCAAAGACTCCATGCAACCCTTACAGGATGTTGTGGCGGAACTCACTTCAAAGGTGGCCATGCTCACAAGAGCATTAAATGCGGGAGGAAGCAACACCCGCGTTGCACCACCACAAAACTTGAGGGCACCTGAGCGTCATGGTTATGGAGGGGCCAGAGATGCCAAAGAGCTCGAGAATTTTCTATTCGACATGAAACAATACTTTCGAGCTACGAGGCCCGATTCTGAAGATACCAAAGTTTCTATAGCAACAATGTATCTGAACGGAGATGCGAAACTTTGGTGGCGAACCCGTTGGGAGGAGATCCAACAAGGTTGGTGTCGGGTTGACACATGGGAAGACTTGAAGCGGGAGTTGAGAACTTAGTTCCTACCTGAGAACACAGAGTTCGTCGCAAGAAGGAAGTTGAGACAACTCCGCCAGAGTTCCACCATTCGAGACTATGTGAAACAATTTTCTGCATTAATGCTGGACATACAGGACATGTCCGAGAAGGACAAGTTGCTCAGCTTCCTCGATGGTTTGAAGCCATGGGCTCAACAGGAACTAAATCGAAGGAATGCCATCGATGTGGTCGGGGCAATTGCTGCTGCAGAAAGGCTCGCCGACTTTGTTTCCTCCGAAGACCCAGGGAGAAGGAAACAATCTTTAGGCAATTGCCCTCCAAAACATTCTTGAGGGAAGGAGCTCGGGAGCGAACAAAAGAAGAAGAGTTCCCACAAAGGGCCAAGCCCGAAAGGCAAGGCCCCGAAACCTGGCGGATGCTTCTTGTGTGGAGGGCCACACATGGTGAGGGAGTGCCTACAAAAACAGGCACTCAATGCGCTAACAACTTCCATCCACCCTCCCAAATCGGACAAGGGCAAGGCTATCGCCGTTAGTTCGAGTAGTTCTGAAGCCAGCAGCGACGATGAGAGAGTCGCAAGGACCCCGGATGGGAGCCATGCGTTTGTTGAACGCCATGCGGGGTCAAGTGGGGGAGAATCCGAAGACAAGGCAACAAAAAGCAGGAAGTGGCGAGCTAATGTATGTTGACATAAAGCTCAATGGCCAAACAACTCGTGCAATGGTGGACACGGGCGCTACCCACAAATTTATAGCCGATCGAGAAGCAAAGCGACTTGGGTTGATCTTGGAGAAGAGCCCAAGTCGAATAAAGGCGGTGAACTCGGAGGCCAGGCGAATCTCCGGGTTGACGAAGGGAGTCCCCATCAAAATCGGGACATGGAGCGGGAATACCAACATGATGGCAGTGCCATTGGATGACTTCCAAGTGATTCTTGTAATGAAGTTTATGCACGCGACGAAGTTGGTGCCAATGTCGTTCTTGAACTCCCTGTGTCTGATGGGAGGCGACGATCCCTGCGTGGTTCCTGTCTCTCGGAGAGGAACCAAGGAACCGCAACATATATCGGCGTTGCAACTAGAGAAAGGGGTGCGAAAAGGTGAATTAACCTTCGTGGCTGCGATGAAGCTAGAGCCACTTGACGAGAAGGTCATTCAAGAACCTATTGTGGTGGCGAACGTCCTGAAAGAGTTCAATGATGTTATGCCACCCGAGCTGCTGAAGACTCTTCCACCATGCAGGGGCGTGGATCACAACATCGAGCTGGAGCCAGGAGTGAAGCCTCCAGCGAGACCACCCTACCGCATGCCCCCGCCAGAGTTGGCAGAACTCAGGAAGCAGTTAGGTGAACTGCTAAGCGGTGGTCTCATCCACAGCTCTAAAGCACCTTTCGGAGCTCCAGTTCTCTTCTAGAAGAAACAAGATGGGAGTCTCCGACTATGTGTCGATTACCGAGCCCTTAACAAAGTGACAGTGAAGAACAAGTATCTCATCCCGCTCATCGCGGACTTGTTCGACCAGTTGGGCAAAGCTAAGTATTTCTCAAAACTCGACCTTCGGTCGGGGTATTGGCAAGTGCGCATTGCTGAAGGCGACGAAGCGAAGACTACCTGTGTAACCAGGTATGGAGCGTTCTTGGTGATGCCTTTCGGCTTAACCAACGCTCTGGCCACATTCTGCACTCTCATGAACCAACTATTCAAGGAGTATTTTGACAAGTTCGTGGTCGTCTACTTAGACGATATCGTCGTATACAACCAAACGCTTGAGGAGCATGTTCAGCACCTTCAGACAATTTTCAAGGTTCTCAGGGAGAACACTTTGTTCGTAAAAAGGGAGAAATGCTACTTCGCCCAAACGGAGATCTTATTCTTGGAGCATCGAATAGGTGATGGTTCCATTCGGATGGATAAGTCGAAGGTACAAGCGGTTGCGGAATGGTGAACTCCAAAGAAGGTGCCAGAGTTGAGATCCTTCCTTGGTTTCGTCAACTACTATCGACGCTTCATAGCGGGATATTCGAAGCATGCAACTCCACTGACGGAGTTGCTGAAGAAGGAGCAGCCTTGGAAGTGGTCTGACAACTGTGAAATAGCATTCCAAGATCTGAAGGCTACTGTTCTGGAAGAACCAGTGCTCAAATTGTCGGACTATGGAGAGCCCTTTGAAGTCCATACAGATGCTTCAGACTTCGCTATTGGGGGAGTACTCATGCAGGAGGGTCATCCGGTGGCCTACGAGAGACGCAAACTCAACGAGACCGAGCGGCGGTATCCGGTGCATGAGAAGGAGATGACAGTAGTGATCCACTGTCTACGAGTTTGGCGACACTACCTCCTCGGGTCGCGATTTGAGCTGAGGACGGACAACATCGCTCCGAGCTATTTCTAAACTTAGAAGAAGCTCTCCCCAAAGCAGACGCGATGGCAGGACTTCCTGGCTGAATTTGATATGGCAATGGAGTATAAGCCCGGGAAAGCGAATGTCGTGGCCGATGCGCTGAGTCGGAAAGTGGAACGCGTGAATGCCGTACAACTGGAGGGCAGAGGCCAAGCAAGTCAGTTGCACTCCAACTTCCTTTCCAGGATCAAGGATGGACTGTATAGTGACCCCCAGGCAGTCATCCTGATGCAGCTCATCAAAGAAGGCAAGGTCCGACGATTTTGGGTCCAGGAGGGACTCGTGTACACAAAAGAGAATAGGGTTTATGTTCCTCGGGTGGATAATTTGAGGCGTGAACTCCTAAAAGAGTGTCACGAGTCCCTTTGGGCTGGACACCCAGGCATCCACCGAACATTGGCTCTCGTGGAGAGGGCCTTCTACTGGCCGAAGATGGGGATTGATGTGGAGGAATATGTTCGAACGTGCCTCACTTGCCAACAAGACAAGGCGGAACAACGGAAGCCGGTGGGACTTTTGGAGCCGTTGCCCGTACCAGAAAGACCGTGGGAGAGCATTTCCTTGGATTTTATATCAAGCTTGCCACTCGTAGGGAGACTCGGATCGATACTCGTGGTGGTCGACCGGTGATCGATACCGTATGCAACTTTCATTGCTGCTCCCCTACACTGTTCAACAGAAGAGGCGGCCAAGCTGATGATGAAGGATGTGGTGAAGTATTGGGGAGTCCCGCACAATATCATCAGTGATCGAGACGCTCGGTTCCTGGGACGATTCTGGACCGAGCTATTCAAATTCTTGGGGTCAAAGTTATACTTCTCCACAAGCCTCCACCCCCAGACGGATGGCCAGACTGAAAGAATAAACTCGCTCTTGAAGCAATATCTTCGGCACTACGTGAGTGCCAACCAACGAGATTGGGTGAAGTTGTTGGACATTGCCCAATTCTCCTACAACTTGCAGCGGACCTCTGTGTCCAACAAGAGCCCCTTCGAGATTATTACAGGACAACAACCGTCAACACCTCACACCATTGTCACGGACAAACTTCGAAACAAGATGTTTGATGTAATGCTTATGTATGTCCGTGTCTTTTGGCATGTTCATGCCTTGTACAACATGTAGAGGGGCGGCCGAAGGCTTGATAGTCCCATTTTAGTTGGGTTGGTGGCCTCTTTAGGCTTGTAAATAAAGGTTGTGTCATGTGGACACATGTGAGAGATTTTCGGTCTGTAATGGACCATTTTACCCTTTGTTGTGCCACTGTTCAGAGCTTGTAAAGTCTGTTTGTAATTTGCATTGTCTATGAAGTGTTTTTCGGATATGTTTGCTTGTGGATCCCGATTGAGGCGTTCTCTCTAACCCGTTCTCTCTTTTGGTGGTCCTAAGGGACAATGGGAGGCTTCGGGGAGGCTGACCTTTGCGGAAGGACACGCAAGGGTGCCGCACGACTTAGGCAAAACCAGCTAAGTCCGTGATACCATGGCGATTGGATATACTGGGAGTAGTCCGTCAGCTTACCACTTCGCAAAGGAGTGGCACCGAAATGCAGATATTGCGCGGGCTTACTTGGAGAAGGCGGCAAGAAGAATGAAGAAGTGGGCAGACTTGGGAAGGTGACCGCAAGAGTTCAAGGTCGGCGATTTGGTGTTGGTAAAGCTCCAACCAGCATCACTCCAATTCTTCAGGAACAAAATCCACAAAGGATTGATGCGCAAGTGTGAAGGGCCCTTCCCAATTGTCAGTAGGGTAGGCAACGTCTCCTACAAGTTGCAGCTGCCGACGTGGTTCAAAATTCACAACGTTCTTCACGCCAGCAACCTAAAAGCGTACCACTCGGATCCGCAAGATGCTTCCCGAAGTGTTCCAACTTGGCTACCTCCCACCACTGCCTCCTACGAGAAGCGAGTTGAAACCATTCTGGCGGACCGTAAGATAAAGCTACCCAATGGAGTTGAGCAGACAGAGTACTTGGTGAAGTGGCGAAAGCTTCCCCGAACTGAAGCCAGTTGGGAGCCTGAAGATGCCCTACGACATGAAGAAGCAATCATCAACAACTACCAACAAGCGTCGACGAGGGCGTCGACAGTTTAAGTGGGGGAGAATGTCACGAACGGTCGTCGCGCACTCGCAACAACTCCATTCAACGAATCGTTCGTAGCTCACACCTACATGTATAGCTGCTTGACCAGCATGTTTTCTCTTGGTTTTGGGTCATTTTGCTTGTAAAAATGTAAGTTCGAACAAGCTGCAGTGTTATAAAGCGACCGCTCACCGAATCGAGCAAAACAACCCCAAAACAGCCCAACACAGCTTCGTTTTCGTGTGCCGCGGGCTGATTTCTGGAATCTGCCTCCGCTCACCAAAACGTCAGCGATCTCAGCCCCTTGGAATCCCCCGGGTGGCACAGGGCTGGATGGGGCTTCGGTATAGTACCGGGCGTTGAATACTCATTCGCAAGTTCGCACGTTTGCCTTGACGGGAACTTGTTGTCGCGCCCGGGACTCGGTGAGCAGCTGTTTGTGGGCTTGCAGCTGTTCGTTCAACCTTCTAAAGCCCTTGTTTTCCCCCTCTCCCTCTTTTCTCTTGTGCACGCAAGATGCTCGCTGAATTGCTTGTAAAGCTTCCCCTCTTTTCGCGAGACGTCGGGACTTGTCCGTCGCTCGTTCTTTCGAACTAATCAACTTTCTCTTTTACAGGTCATTCGGGACCTGCGAGAGGTTACAAGTGGGCTGATCTTTGCGGAGCAATATCGCAAGGGCGAAGCGCGACTTAGGCAACGCAAACTAAGTTCGCGTCTTGGCCGCAAGGGTGCCTCACGCCTTAGGCAATTCCAGCTAAGGCTATGACAGAGCGGTACATCGGAATGTACCACTCGGTATACTCGTACCGTACCGAGCCGAGCTCGATACTTCGGTACGATATAAAATTACGAACCTTGAATTAACCTACAACATTAGTCCTTGAATCTTGAGAAAATGTCAGTTAGATCCATGAACTTTAAGTTGCTCGTCTTCCTAAACTTTACCTAAAGTTGCAGTCAGGTCTTACCATCCATTTTTGTTCATAAACCTTGTTGAAATGCCTAACCTGGTTGCAGAAAAGAAATCAACTTGTCAACTGGACATAAATGTCAATGGCAAAAACTGAGTTTGTCTTTCATAGTCCCAAAACAAACATTTAGGGCATGTGTACATTGACTTGCTTTGATTGCCCAGCTTCAGAACTAAGGTCATGTTTATTCAGTCTAAATCAGTTTTCAAACTAATTTGGTTAAAAGCCACACTATAAGGGTAGCACTCATATAGCAAGACTGCGTTAAAAAATGGTGTACCTAGTGCACGTGGCCCTCTCCAATGCAGGGTTTGGGGAGGGTTCATGTACATAGTCTTACCTTTAAATATTTAAGGAGACTGTTTCCATGATTCAAACCCTGGTCTTCCAAACAGTAAACATTTTTCAATATTTAAAAAGAGTACATTAAGATTGAAAATGAACATTGCCTTTAATCAAACAGTGATACAGTCAAACTTATTGCTGCTCTTGTTGTGGGGACACTTCCACTGGATGAAGATGCCAATTATTGATCTTGTCATTATTGTTTGAGGGTCAGGTAATCAACTTTGTAAACAGGAACCTCTTTTGTGATTGACAGTTGAAGAACTTTACTACAAAAGCTTTATATTTTTAAAATATATTGCCATGACAGTGCTTGTGAGAGCTGAGAACATACTAAGCCATCACAGAGAACACCAAATATGGTAGGAAGTTTTCTTCCATATTGCAAGTTGAACTAATAGCAGCTGAAGGAACTGACAGCATGTGTCAATCTTTGCCTAAACTCTTGATAGTTTTCATATTGCATCATTTAGTGTCATATCCTAAGAAGATTTATGGTAAATTACATTTTTGCTCAAAGAGTTTTAGCTTTATTTAATCGGAGAGAAGATATATCATTATTCTTGAAGGTCCAGAAGAACCTGTTCTTCAGATAACCATGTGTCTACCACATAAATAGAAAACATATTTATCTTCCGTCTTTAGTTCTGCTTTCTTCATTGTTGCTTCATTCTTTGATGAAGTGGACACGTGCATTTATTGATGTAATTGTCATGCTAAGATAGCGATCACTAGAAAAAAAAAATACTTGGAGAGTATATCTGACTGAATGTATGTACCTTTTTCCTACATAACCTTGAGCAGATTAAGGAGCAATTGGATGCAGATCTTGTCATTGTGAAGGATGCCTCTGGAGATGGTCGGCATGTAAGGTATCTTGCTTTGGGCCCGTATCATGAATTGATTTTCTACTAATTCACTTGAAAACATTGTCTTATCAGTTGTAGAAAAACCCTATATGTATTAATATTTTCTTTGTTCTTAATTATGTTGCTATGAAATAATATTACCATTATTCAAAAACTGATGTCCAAGCAGTATTTGATATGATCTGATGATTAGCCTTGTTATTCGTTGAAGCCTAGTGATATGCTGAGAACTATTCTCATATATAATTATCGACACATCACCATGTAGAACCGGTACCTGTTCCTTACAATGTCCAAGTAACGAAATTTTGTAGCATACGTAATATTATGTAAAATAATAGAAACTGGGTGGTTCATGTATGGGTTGCTACAAGTCGATTTCTATTTCAATGAAAAAGGACATAACAATGCAATTTATGTAGTTGTTTAGGGAGGGTCAATCTACGTAGTCTTACCTCTAAATGTAGAGATTATTTCCGTGACTTGAACCTTAGTGTCCTGAGTTACAAAGGAGCAACCATACTGTTGAACCAAGGTCCACCCTCTCAATTTCTATTTCAATCCCGAAAAAATTTCTGTGTCCAGCTTAATCAAATCATACCAAAAGGCCTAATGGGTGTCCTTGAGAAGGATAATCATCGAGTGATGTTTAAAGGTTTTCTGAGCACCATACTGGCCAGTAAGGTATCATTACTAAACAGCATCAAGGCAAGCCTATAGGCCTTCTGTTGTCAAGGACTGATTCATTTGAAGGCTATGTCAGCCGCCCAGATTCTTTGGCCTATCAATCTAGTGAGAAATGTCCAGCGATGATGGTAGTTACTAGAATTCTGATGTTCTAAACCTGATTGTTAAAGCAACCAAAATATTCTTGAACTTTTCTTATTTCCCATTTCAGTGTCACAGCAAATAGTCTCCTGAAGGTTTGGGTATAATATTGTGAGTAGTGTCGTTAAGTAAAATTTCAAGATTTATTCGATGTGTTGTTGCTCAAGTATGGCCACACCACAACTCAAGATGATTTTAACTTATAATATACTGTGTTATTAGAAAACTAGATATGAAATTATTTAACTACTAATGCATTGTTTGGGTACTTTTTCCCAGTGATTGCAAAAGGCGCTCGGGCGCTCGCCTAGGCGCTCGGGCGAGGCGAGGCGAGGCCCGAGCGCCTCGCTAATGTCCCGGGCGGCGCGCTTCAAACAGGCGCCGCCTGGGCGCTCGCCCGAGCCCAGGCGCTGGGCGCTTCGGGCGAGCGCTTGGGTAAACCGAACTAGAATTTTAGGTCTGGTTCGGTCCTGGTTCGGTTGTTAGTTGGTTCAATCGAACCAACTAAACCGATATAACCCCAACCCTAACCCTAACCCTAACCCAACACTAACCTGCTGCCGCTGCCGCTCTCGATCCCGATCCCGATCGCGATCTCGTCGCTCGCTGCCGCTGCTCGCCGCTGTCGCTGCTCGCGCCTCCCGCGAGCCTTCTCGCTGCTCGCGCTTCTCGCGAGCCCTCTCGCTGCTCGCGTCTCCTGCGAGCCCTCCCGCGAGCCTTCTCGCTGCTCGCGCCTCCCTCGAGCCCTCCCGCTGCTCACGCCTCCCGCGAGCCCTCCCGCTGCTCGCGCCTCCCGCGAGCCCTCCCGCGAGCCTTCCCGCTGCTCGCGCCTCCCTCGAGGCCTCCCGCTGCTCGCGCCTTCCGCTCCCTTTCCCTTTCCCGCTACCGCTGCCGCCGCTCGCCGTTGCTGCTGCCGCCGCTCGCCGCCGCTGCTTCCTCGTTTCTCCATCAGCAGGTTTATACTGTTAATGTGATTATATTTATTAATTATATTATATATTTTTATATTTTTATTTAAAAATTTAAATAATTATATTTATTAATTATATTTTATATTTTTATATTTTAGCGCCTCGCTTCGCTCGGGCGAGCGCCTAGCGCCTCGGGCGTTTTTAGACCTTGGCGCCTTTTGGCGCCTAGCGCTTTTTAAATCACTGCTTTTTCCTATAACAGCATTGCTTTCTTTAAGCAAGCTCCTCAAGGCACTTAGGGCCTCATTGTCTGTGACGCTGATATCTTAAAGGTGCCTTTTACTTTTCTTCACTTTCACTACACTGCAAAATCATTTTCTGTGTGCCTCCTGAAGAATCAGATGCCGAGTTCTGCAGTTTCCTTCCCATCTAAATTCTAAAAACTCTGGACAACACAAGTTTTAAATGAAAAACATAGTCACGTAAAACAATATCATCACAAGGAAGTTTCCTTATAAGTAGGTAATAAGGTTAACAAGAATAAGAAGCTTTGGCTCTTTGCAGATTAGAGAGCACTTCTTATTCCTGGACTTGTATAGAAAGTGGTTAGTCTGTTTTGCTGCACAATTGGTGGAATGAGTTTGCTCAATCAACTTCCTTTTCATGTTATCTCAAAATAGTATGCACAGAAATGAACCATGATGGATATCCACTTAGAAAGCCCACTTGATGAAAGCCTTTTTCACTCAAGCACTTCTGAGTTGAAATATCAGTATCAGTCCATCCTCTTTACAGGTCAATGTTTATGTATCTATTTCCACATCCTCCTATCCAACAGATGGATCCTGTTAAAACATTGTTTTCTAGATATCCTAGATGTTCTTTTATTACATTCAGTCATCAAAAGGTAGATGTATGTCAATGCCTGGACCACACATATGTTCATGAAAAAGAGAACCTAGTAGCAAAGGGTTTCTAAGACATCTAAACCTACCATGCATGAGTTAGAAAGGAGATTATAAGTTCATTTAGAATAACAGACTACAAAGCATCTTGATGAAGTTCTTGTTTCACATAGACCAATTTAGAGCATGACATTCTTTCCAAGAACAGTCTTAGGGAAAACTAAACCAAGATGATCATCCTTTTCTTAAAGTAGGTTGCATTTTCCAAAACTTCATCCGAAATTGAAGTAGATAAAACAAGAGCATAAAGATAGTGCCACTGGAGGCACATAATTAACATGATATAAAGGTCATCATGCATAAAGCTCCATGGAGACTTTTGTGCTGATTTAGTGTCTGCACTTGCACATATCTACTTTTGCCATCCTTGTCCAACTTGTAAAGCTGCAATTATGATACTGCTTCTGCTTTATGACCTTGCGAGGATGTCACCTGGGTCATCTTTCTTTTTAGACAAAATCAAAGGTGTCAAGGATTGACTTGATACCATCCTCTGTGGTTGACACCAATCTTGAACTCGGCAAGCAACTCCAAGGTTGCAAGAGGGGCAGTGGAGTGGTGACGAGTGTGACCATTAGAGGGGAGCAGGCAGAAGGTAGTGAAAGGGATGTGGTGATTGAGATGAAGGTTCATAGACATGCAAATGTAGCGCTGGTAGGATGAGAGGGGGCACAATGGCTAGAGGGAATTGAGTGTGAATGAATGAGAGAACAGGTGCCCCTTGTCATCTTGAGGATAACTTAGGTTCAAATTCTTGAGAAGGTGTGCCTGAGTATTTGATCTGCTCAAACTAGATTCCCAAATAATTGACCCATTTAACTAGGCAGGGGTTCACTCCTTATATTATACACAAAAAAAGAGAAGGCCTTTTTTCTCCATGAACCCTCTTACTAAGCTTCAATATATCTTCTAAAATTGACTTTCAATTTTCATATAGGCAAACTTGAGTGGATTGAACAGGAGTTACATGACCATTACCATGTAGGGAAACTTGAGTGGGCAAGATATGTCCTTGATATCTTCCCCGATCTCAGACATAATTGTTTCTGTCCTCCCAGGTTCTAAGTACTCGTACCGTTATTCGCTATCTAAGTTTTCTTTCAGTTTAACATATTTCGGCAAACTTGAACAGTAACAGTTATGCTATACTGTCTGTTCCTTAATATTCTTGTAATGAATTCAGTCATGACAGTGGAATGTCTGAACTGTTATATAGAGTGCCCACCGTTTGAGGCTTGAGTCATGCACCCAGTGCTGTGGAGTTGGGTTTTAAGTAGATGCCAGTTCCAGTAGCCTGTAAACTGGGTATGTGGCTGAATGTATTGGTGTTACATGATATAGATTCTTTGAAATATCTTATGTTGCAATGAAATCACACAACCCAGTTTGTCCGACTCATCAGTCATGACTTTGGTCTCAGTAACTTTCCTGAATGTCATAATTTACCCTGAATGCTTGATGATATCTTGTTAGCTTATATGCATTCCAGAGGTGTTACCATTGCCGATGATGTGGGGTTATGATGAATAAAAGATTGATTTAGTTTTTCCATCAAATTCTCTTTAGGAGTATCTCATTAAGTTCGTTCTTTCTGTTGCAGCATTGATGTAGTCTCAAAGGCATTTGAAGGCCAATCCATGGTGAATAGGCAGAGAATGGTGTACAAAGCTATATGGGAGGAGCTTCAGAGCATAGTGCATGCTGTCGATCAAATGACTACAAAAACTCCTGCAGAGGTCAATGCAGAAAAATAAGCTACCGATGAACCCTGGACATGAGTTCTTCTGAGCTCATTTTAAGTTTCATTTCTTCTTTTTGTCATTATTAAATATTTGGCTTGGAGGGAGTTTCTCCCTTTTTCCATCAATGCTTACTCTTTACTCTTTTCGACATTGGCATTGTTAAGTCTGTCATTGTGACCTGCTGGTAAGCTCTCAATATCTAAACGAATCTACTTATCAGCACATTTTCCTGTTTTTTGTCTCCTTGATTGCTATAAGACCTGCACTTTTCAACGTCGGTATTGGATGCTGCTACGTAATTGCATCTGAGAGAAGATACATTCTCTGGTGAGTCGAAGTTTCTGCCCACCAATTGCACAATATAGCGACCAGTGTCCGTGTAGTTCCGGTGTCCTTTTCAGCTTTTTGAGAGATTGTTCATGTACGTTATCCCAAATTCCTCTCACTAGAGATAAACTTGTTGTACCCCACCATTCTAGAGTTTGATTGAAGTCAAAATTAAGTATCTATTATCTGATCCTCGAGGACTTCTTTCCCTGTCTATTGGCCATCCAAATGCAGTGAGTTCCTCCCCACAAAACCCACCCCCTCTCACCTGTTCTCTCTCAGTTGAATTCGAGTTGTTTGGTAGCCGAACTTGCGGTTTGGACACGGTAGAATAGGGGGGCAACATTTGAACTAGGTGGACAAGTAGAGATGACCATGGAACCGTCGGTTCGGTTCCACCAAATTTGAAACATGAACTCGGTTTGATTTTGGTTCTGGAACTCAGTTTTGGTCTAGTTACGAAACCAAAACCATCGGTTTAGTTTTGATTTTGATTTGACTCATTGATTTTGATTGATTAAAAAAGCTAAAGTATTTCAGGAACCAAAACCAAACCGTGTGATCCCGGTTCTGCTTTGGTTCGGAACTATCAAATCATTGACCTAGTTCGGTTTCGACCGCTTCAGTTTTGGTTTGAATTGAACTGTAAACCGAAGTCTTTAATGGTATTTTGCAGTGCAGAAGTTGCAGAAGGAGCTTTGTTTAAGCAAGCTAATCGACTATAGGATGAGGTGGTTGGCAACCGGTCTTCAAAGTCAAGTTGCGGGTAAGAGGGAGATCGGACTTGTTCTTCTGGTTCAACAAGATCGACGCGTGGATAATCTTGCGAAGCTATGTGAAGTGCGAAAAGTGTAGTTCTATCTTTAAGTTCCACGAACAACAGAAATAAAGAGAGTGGATGATTAGTGGAAGCATGACAGAGTTACACGTTCGAACGGCCACAGTAACTCAGTGATGTCTGGGGGAAGCAGAGGCACCGATGCTGTTGTGCCGCATCGAGGGGCCCGATGGAGGGATAGGCGTGCCTCTGGGAAGGAAGTTCAGTGTTGGAAAACCTTCGATCTTGTAGGAGGGGAACACCGGTCGCCGTCGCTCGACGCCTTCACGCATCGCCGCTGAACGAACTCTGTAGATGGAAGCTTCGCATGGTAAGCTCGGAACGGCAAGCAATAGGAGGAAGAAGAAGGGAGAGAGGTGATTAGAGGCCATGTGGTTGCCGCTCGCTGCTCCTTTTCCATGTCCCATAGGAGCCTTTATAAATCCTCAGAGGTCAAAGAAAGCAGCCGAAAGGAAGGCGAGAGGGAAGACTTGAAACAGAGAGGAATGGGTTAGGGTAGGGTGAGTGTCCTAAGATGTACACGACGACACGAAATAGAAGTACAAGTCGATCAACTTCTTCCATCAGCAAAGGCAAATCAGAGGCACTGAGTAGTTACCGTGAGATGGATCAGTGGCGACATATGCGGCGGGCCATCACAGAGTGTGATCGTTAGGTTTCGGAGACGGCAGCATTGGGATTTTGATAGATCCCCAACTTTGTCTTTTGGGAGAATTCGCTGGATTAACTACGTATTAGCCTTTGAACTGCGGCGCCTCAAGTACTGTGCTCCGCGTTAGATAAACTGCACTCAGCCTTCCCAATGTTGACGTTCTTACTCTGCAACCAGGGGACCATTCGCACTCCCCTCTGACCCTAAGAGATGATTGGGTGGGTTAGCGTAGTTCTTGAGGTTGATAAAAGGAATGATTTTTGAGGATATTTCATTAGTGAGTGAGGTTGTGTTGGAGTTCCATATGGGTATATTCTGATGATGAACAGAGTCAAAGGCTAAAATGATGTGGTATTGTCATCCACGTTGATGACAGCAGAGTCACATATGGGCCATGGTGCAGAGACTGCAATGTTGCTACGAGAATATATACAAACACATATGTTTTAATTTAAAATTAATTTTTATTTATTATATTAAGATACTATTGCATGCAGTCGAATACAACATATATTAGCTGTGAAACAATACCCTAACCACTATAGTATCTCAATAATTAGTATTGCTTACTTTGATATTGACGAACTAAATACTATAAATTGAAATCACTTCTGAAGTCATTTGGTGTCAACTATATATTCGAGGAAGAGTGCATACGGAAAACGCATTCTACTATTTTGATCCTAATTTTAAAGATTCCTGAAATTTATTTTAGATCTAAAATTTCTTTATGGTTTCCTCTTCGGATGAGACACTGATCAACCGAGGCCGATGAAGCTCCGAAGCGCAGCAAAAATGACGTTAGTGGTAACAAAACCCATATATTTTCCCTCGCAAAAGCATATTAATATCTCGTCATCATTCAATTTGTCGCCGTGCGTTCTTCCTTTCTTCTCTCCTCGGTCGGGCGGAAACCCTAACTAGCAGCGTATTACTGATGGCAAGCGGTACAAGGTAGAGCCATGGTCGAACCAAAACCCGAACTCGCTCGGAGTCACACCTACACTGCCGCGTCTGCGGCAGCGATGCCCCATCAGCGTTCTCCCATCCCGGAACCTCCTCTGCTGGCGACTCCATCGTCGTCGGCTTCGGGCCTCGCGGTCAAGGACTCCCGTGTCCGTGCCTTTTACGAGATCCTCTCGCGGGTGCCTCCGGCGGAGGTGGAGTCGGTCCTCTCCCGCTGCGGCATCACCCCGCTCCCCGAGCACGTGGACGTTGTCCTCCGCCTCTGCTACGCTTTCCCGGCCGCTGCCGTCAAGTTTTTTCGCTGGTCCGGCCTCTCCCTGAAGCACACCCATTACGCCTGGAACCTGATGGTCGACATTCTCGGCAAGAACCGCATGTTCGAGCCCATGTGGGACGCCATCCGCTCCATGAAGCAGGAAGGCGCTCTCTCCATCGCCACCTTCGCCTCCGCCTTCGGCTCCTATTGCGCCGCCGGCCTGATCAAGGAGGCCGTCATGACCTTCGACGTCATGGACCGTTACGGCATCCCTCAGGATGTCGTTGTCGTCAACTCCCTCCTCAGCGCCATCTGCCGTGAGGACGGCCGCATGGCCGACGCCGCCGATTTCTTCGACCGCGTCAAGGCCACCGTTGCCCCGGACGCCGACACCTTCGCCATCCTCCTTGAGGGCTGGGAAAAAGAGGGCAACGTCACCCGCGCCAAAAATACCTTCGGCGAGATGGTGATCCGCGTCGGCTGGAACGCCAAGAACATGTCTGCCTACGACGCTTTCCTCATCACCCTCGTCCGCGGTTCCCAGCCCCATGAGGCCGTCAAGTTCCTCAAGGTGATGAAGGGCAAAAACTGCCTGCCTGGGCTCAAGTTCTTCGGCAATGCCCTCCACATCCTCATCCAGCAGAACGATCACGTCCACGCCCTCGCTCTGTGGAACATAATGGTCACCGACAGTGGCCTCATCCCCAGTCTCTCCATGTGCAATTCGATGATCACTCTTCTCTGCAACAATGGCAACCTTGACGCTGCCTCTCGCTTACTCGATGAAATGCCATACTATGGGGTCTTCCCTGACCCCATAACTTATAACACCATCTTTGATTGTCTGATTAGGAACAAGAGGGCCCGTGAAGCAGAGTCATTCTTCACAGAGATGCGGAAGAATGAGCAGCTGCCGTCTCCCAAAAATTGTGCAGCTGCCATTAGAATGTTCTTCGACCAGTACAACCCATCTGCAGCTGTGGAGGTGTGGGGTTTTGTGACGGAGGTGTTTGTCTCACAGGACAACGAGTGTGCCAATGAGCTGCTCCTCGGGTTCCGAGAACTTGGGCGGTTGAGCGAGTTGAGAAGGTATGCTGATGAAATGCTTGACAGGGGCGTAGAATTGCGGGCATCCACTGTGGAGAAGTTGAAGACTGCCTTTTACAAGGCTGGACGGCAGGATGCTTATGATCGGATTCTGAGGAGGTTAAAGCAGCATTAGGATATCTAGAATGGTGGTTGGACGGGTATGTCTCACTCCTTTAATTCTGGGTCTATATCGACAATCTTTTCTAAGATCTTTCTGATAAGAAGGCTGTGGGTTGGAGGTGCATATATATGAACAAGGATCTGGCAGTGGCTTGACGCTCTTCCACCAGATCTTGTTTCCTTGATCGAAATTGAAGTACTTATTGTGATTATATTTGCTTGTTCCAAACAGAACAGGGGATTTCATTTTGCTGCAAGACCCATCATAAGTTCGATTGAGGGGCTTGGCTGCTTTAATCATTCCTGAAGCATCAAGAGGTCTATCTACATAGATTTGATACTTCCATGACTACATATTAGTGGATAGCATATTATTTCACAAAGCTTCCATGACAGTAAACACTATGTTTCTATTTCTCTTGTTCATATATATTAGATGCTGAAAACTCATGATTGGGGTCGGCTAGATTACATGACTTCCATGACTTAATTCACAAAGCTTCCAGGACAGTAAACATTATATTTCTATTTTATCTTGTTCATATATATTACATGCAGAATACTCCTCAAATTTTTATCCCATTCTGCATAGTGTGTTTTCTTGCAGGTTTTGTCTGTTTTATTGAGCCTACTTGGTTCAGTTTCCTTTTCTTTCTATTTCTTTAATACTTCGCTATCTTTTTGTGTGTGTAATTACACAAATGATATTTAATATGATTCTATAATCTACTTATTTTTTGTTTCCACCATTTGGTTTTGCTTTTATTTAAATGAATGTGGAACTTAAAGACCTTGTGGAATTATTAATATGTTATGCTTTTGTTTTGCACCAGCCTCAACTAAAATCAAGTTCATAACAAATCTAATCACTTCAATTCTGTTACATCTACATTATAATCTCATAGGATTTGAACTTTGCATTTTGATTTGACTGGAATTTGCATACTTTTCATTGCCTACACCAATATCCACCTTGTGACTAGGCCCTAACAGTATGTATGATTTGCAATTTGATTTAGGTTTCTACTAATACCATACTTGCCATCATCTGAATGCAAAACCACATGAGCCTTGTCCGAGAATGAGTAATCAAATATTTACTCTTCTAGTGTAAATAGTGACTTTTCTATAATGATGATCATAGTGTATTTATGATTTGGATTATATGACAATAGGACAATAACAGGAAGCAAAGTCTCAATTATTTGCGGTTGGCTCACAACTCATTATAAGATAATGTCCATAAAAATCATTTTTAGTACTGAAAGGCTTAATTGATCTTTAGTAGGAACTTGTCGTATCTTGTTGTAATTTGTCTAGTCTAAAAAAAGCCACCACCACCAACAACAACAACAATAAAGTCGTAAGTCCCAACGACTTGGGATCGATTATATGGATCTTTTGTCGTCATTGAGATTTGTAAAAAAATCATATGCTTAGTTAAGTTTAGAGTACTTAGATCTTTGTTTATAGTTTCTATTAAAGCTTTTTAGGCCTTTCTCTATCTCTTCTCATATCACCAATATTAATCATTTCATCTCTTTTGACTACTATATCCGGAGGCCTCTTAAGCACATGCCTATACCATTTTAAACGATTTTCTCACATCTTATCCTCTATCTAAACGATACCTAATTGTTCATGAATAAAACTTTTTTTTCTTTATTTTCTAATAACTTCACACATCCATTTTAATATTCTCGTTTTGGTGATATAACCTTTTGTATATATTGTTTCTTAACTGTCCAACACTTTGATTCATAAGGCATTGTTGGTTTCATAAATGTCTTATAAATTTTCTTTTAATCTCAATGCTATCCGATGATCACACAAGATTTTTGATGCCACTGCCATTTTAATCATTATGCTTTTACTTTATGAATAATATTTTCATCGATCTCTCTGTTCTGTTGAATAATTGATCCAAGATGTCTAAAACTTTTACTTATAGGATTTCTTGTCTATCCAACTTAACTATATTCTCTTGTGTATTTCTAGAATCACTAAAAGTGTATATCATGTATTCATTTTTAGCCCTACTTGATAAAAAAATTTTAGTTTCTAAGGATTGCTTCCATAACTGAGGTTTACAGTTAATTCCACTTACACTCTCATCAATTATGATAATATCATCAACAAATAACATACACTAAGGAGGTATATTATGTAAATGACTAGTAAATTCATCCATTATCAATGTGAAAATGTAGAGGCTTAATGCGGATTCTTGATCAAATCTTATGCTAATAGAAAACTCACTAGACACATTCCATATATTTCTAACACTAGTAGCTATATTATCATACATACTTTTAATGACAATATAATTAATGGATATACTTTTTTTTACTAAGACTCACTGTAATAAATCTTTAGAAACTCAATCATAGGCTTTTTCTTGGTCAATAAAAATCATATACAAATATTTTTTCTATATATTTTTTCATTAATCGTCTTAATAAATAAATAGCTTCTATGGTTGATCTTCCAAACATAAATCTAAATTGATTTTCTAAGATATTTGTTTCAAGCTTTATCCTACTTTCATAGTATGGTTGGCGATATTAATTTCTTTATAATTTGCATAATTTTGTATGTCACCCTTATTTTTGTAAATTGACACCAAAATTTTTTTCTCCATTCGTCATGCATCATTCTAAATCTTATGATTTTATTAAATAAGCTAGTTAATCAAGATATTCCCTTGTCCTCTAAGTTTTTTCAAACCTCAATAAGGATACCATTAGGCCTCACATCCTTAGCTATTTTCTTCTTTAATACGTTTGTTACTTCACTGGCTTTAATTTTACAAACAATTCTATGATTATTAAATCTACCACTACTATTTATCATTAAATCTTAGTCTTGCATGAAATATTCATTAAATAATTTATAAAAATATTTTTTTAATCTTTTCATAATCTCATTATCATTAACAAGTATTATTTGATCTTCATCTTTAATGCATCTTATATTACCTAAATCCTTACACTTTATTTTTCTAGCTTTAGCAATTTGATATATATCTTTTTCACAGTCTTTAGTATCTAATTTATTATAAAAATTATTATAAGCTTTATAAATTGTCATACTAGCTGTTTTTTTAGCCTTTTTTTAAGATTATTTATGTCTTTTAATATTCTCCTTATTTTTATAATTTGTCAATCTTTAAAACATGATCTTTTTAGTAAAAATTACTTTTTTAATTTTCTCGCACCATCATCAATTCTCTCTTAAAGTTAAACCTCTATCATTAATTTCATTAAGAATCTCCTTTGCTAAGCTCTTAGTCTTATTAGCCATTGTAGTCTAAATAATATTAATATTATCCTCATTTGAGTTCCAAATAATCTCCCTTTCCATCATATTCTTAAAAAAATTTATATTTTCATCTTTAAAATTCCACCATCTAGTCTTAATAAAATTTTCTACTATCTTTTTCTTCTTCCATTTTCTGCAATGAATATCTAATGCCATCAACCTATGTTGATTCGTCGAACTTTCACTAGGTGTAACTTTATAATTCTTACAAATAACTTTATCTATCCTTCTAGTGAGAAAAAAGTTTATTTAACTATAATTGTAACCACTGTTATAAGTAACTAAATGTTTATCTCTCTTCTTAAAGTGGGTATTTACAATAATAAGATCATATGAAATTACAAAATTCAAAAACATGCCACCATCTTGATTTCTTTTCCCATAACCAAGCCCCCATGCACTTCTTTATATTCACCATATGTTTGCCCTATATAGCTATTTAAACCTCCAAATATAGATATCTCAGTTATAAGCATTCCATGAATGACACCATCTATGTTTTTCTAAAATTCTCTTTTGGTTTGATCATCTAATCCAACTTAAGGGGTATAAGCACTAATGACATTCAAAACATCTTGTCCTTTCACAAATTTTAAAACTATAATTTTATTTGCAATTTTTTTTTACATCTACAACATTGTTTTTAAGATCCTTATCAATAACAATTCCCACACAATTTCTGTGTTTAATTTTCCTACTACTAAATTTTAAATCCAATATTATCAATCTCTCTAGATTTTTCCCTTACCTATTTAGTCTCTTGTAAGTAAATAATATTTAATCTTCTTCTGATCATAGTGTCTATTAATTCTAATCTCTTCCCTAAAAGTGTTCATATATTCCAAGTTGCTAATCAAACCCTTTGTTCTCGGACTAACTTCTTTACTCCCATTTGTTCAAAACAAAGAGAGAGCCTTGCTTACTTGGCACATCTGGGTATTGACGTGATGGGCTGCTTCCGACTACTTCCTAGCCCACCTTTTGCAATTTGGGACACCTAGGCAGTGAAGGTGTCTCGCGTCACTTTCGGGTGATGACTTGACTCTATATTGAAATCGATTAAGATTCATGTTCATGAGATTTGACATAGTTTTATATTGATTGTCAATGACCTAACACAACCCTCAACGTTTTTCACCTGGGCTTCGGATAGGCATCGGTAGTGTTTCTCAAGAAAAGCCATCCTTGAACTTAATTTGTGAACTTTGAATATAAATATGTTTTGGTTGTTGCACCAACCTAATCCTAGGCCATAAATTTGCTGCTTCTTTAGGATTAATTGTTTACAAGGAAATACAAGTGGGCCATTAGTAGCCAGAGTAGAGGAGTAAATAAGTGATTTTGGAGCCATTTTGTTTCCTTTGGAATAGTTTTGCTATTTTGGGCACAATCTCTAGACTCACCAAGATTTCTTTAAGTAATAGATAAGAAATTAGCTAAAATAGAAGATACGTAAGATCATGCCCAAAGAAGTCAATCCCCAATTTGGAAGTATATCTCTCCTTGAATACAAAGATATATGATTGATTGGGATCCTAATGGGCATGGAAATTTAATGAAAAGATGAGTAATTCAAATTTGAAACTAGCTGTTTTTTTTAATGTGCCGACAGTTCTGTATGGCATCATGCTATGCTATAATGTATAGAGTTATGAAACATAAAAAATTGTCTTCTCTGATGGTGTGATTCCATCATGAATGTGTGAGACACGAAGCATGCAGAAGTGTGAGACTTTCAAATGATTTTTTCAGAAGTAAGTTTGGTATTTATACTTTTTTTTTTTCCAAATTGCCCACTTTTATTTTTTCACGATTATAAAGTCCCAAACAGGGTGTTTTCTGGTTTTAAGAGTCCCTCTATGCATATATCGTACACCAGATTGGTATTTGATTTTTTGGTTTAACTAAGATATTCTGT
The DNA here is from genome assembly GCF_036884655.1 of Musa acuminata AAA Group. NCBI lineage: Eukaryota > Viridiplantae > Streptophyta > Magnoliopsida > Zingiberales > Musaceae > Musa > Musa acuminata. The sequence goes on along the minus strand of NC_088348.1, from coordinate 5,172,777 downwards.
CATTGAGGTTGATTTGAAGGCTATAACATCAATATAGGACATCACAAAATAGACATTCATCGTGAATTGTTGAATTGAGGATTTCCGAGTTTCGAGCATTTGAGCTTGAGGCTGAGTTCCTACATGTGAACGCATATTATGTGGGAGCCATTTTGTTATTTTATGAATATAAGAAATATTTACATAGTTCATTAGGCTTGACATAGAAGTAAATAAATAAAAAAAGAAGACCAGGGGCATGGATTAGTATCTCGGCTGTACTGGTTAATATGGGTTGGTGTATATTGGTTCGACAATCAACTTAGTAAACCAGATGCTGCTGCTCAATTGATCCTATATCGGGCTTGCCGGCCGTGAGCTCACTGAAAGGCTTATTGGATGATAAACAGACCGATGATGAGTTGTCTAGTAGTGTTTCTTTTTAATTTCTGATAACTATGAACTGTCCTTTTTTTTCTTTCTTCTCTCTCTCTTCTTATGTTAGGCTCTCTCTCTCTTTTTTTCGTCTTCTCTGTCTCATCACATCGCAATTGTCTCATTGCCATCTGAAATTTTCTGCCACCTCCTCCTATTCCTCCTTCATTGTCTCCTCTTTCTTTGCCTTATCCTCCAATTGGTAAGTAGATTGGTACCCAGCCATCTGATGCATTTTCTTTAATGTGACAAATATTGTCTTTTTTCTTCTTCTCTCTTAACTTTTTCTGCTAATCTCACTCTCTCCCCTCCTTTGCCTCCTTAACATCACATTGCTGCCTTCTTCCTCCCTTCTCCTCTGCTATCTCCTGCCTTCATCAGTCTGACAAATAAACAGACTGATGATGAGTTGTCGTAGTGTTTCTTTTTAATTTCTGATAACTATGAACTGTCCTTTTTTTTTTTCTTTCTTCTCTCTCTTCTTATGTTAGGCTATCTCTCCTTTTTTTTTCATCTTCTCTGTCTCGTCACATCGCAATTGTCTCATTGCCATCCGAAATTTTCTGCCACCTCCTCCTATTCCTCCATTGTCTCCTCTTACTTTTCCTCATCCTCCAATCGGTAAGTAGATCGGTACCGAGCCATCTGATGCATTTTCTTTAATGTGACAATATTATCTTTTTTCTTCTTCTCTCTAACTTCTTCTGCTAATCTCACTCTCTCCCCTGCTTTGCCTCCTCAACTTCACATTGCTGCCTTCTTCCTCCCTTCTCCTCCTCCCCTTCGCTCTCTCTCTGTCTGTCTTTGGTCTTGGCAGTATTAGATGCTGACCCATGCATATTGTCACCATGTTGTACAGTACCTTATCAGTTCAGGCACAAACCAATGTTGGTACTGTTCCAAGTTTATAATCCATGATTAGGAGTAAACTACTTGATTAAAGATTGGGCATTAGAAAATAAGTCAATCCTAACCAAAAATCAAGAAAATAAGGAAGATTATCTCGCAAACACATTTAGAAGTTTACTTTTTTCCAAATAAAGGAGATAAATGACCGATTGACATTTTGATGAGTTTAGGAAGTTGGTAAAAAGATAAATGAATCAAATTTGAGATTGGTTGTCATATTCACATTTCTTATTCCTTTAACAGATCAGTAATTGATTTCTTTTATTTTTATTCTCAAGTGCTATGATGTATGGAGTTGGATGATTAATAAAAAGCCTTCACCTATTGATGTTGTTCCGACTTAGATGTTTGAGATGTACAATATGTTGTCTTCATTTGGTCTTCTGTGTCAAATTGAGTCTGAGATTATCCTTTTTATTATTTTCTCAAAATCACTTAATATATTATCTTCCATAAATATCAAATCCTTCAAAAAAAAGAAAAAATCTTTCCTTAGTAAACCCTTCATGCATGTATCCTGCATCACTTCCCTGAAAGCAAAAGGAGCAATTTACACTCCTCTGCCCTGATGCCTTGTAATGGAGTTGACTTTTGCATGCCTTGTTTCAGTTTCAAAGATCTTCTTTTTACTGTTCCATGTCACAAGGATTATAACTAAGCAACCTGCTATCGCTAGTGGAATGCTGGAAATTGAGTCCAATGGCAAAAGGAAAAGAGCAGAGTGGAAGTAAACTTGAGGAAATCTTTTGTCTTTGGGGATAACAGAAACATAATAAAAGAATTAAAATGAGGAATAATGGATGACACATCCAGTGGGTGTTTTTTATTTGTAAAGATTCACCAATAGAATCTTGTATTTTTTTAATTACAAAAAAATTACTATGCGAAAGGATCTACTTTGTAAAGTTTTGACCTAGTAGGATTGCCCTTGTTTATGGGTATTGTGATTTATCCTGATTATTTTTACTGTAACTTCCACATAGTGAGGTTAAACAAATGGGAATTTAGGCAAGGTAGGGATTTTGATAGGACAAATGATGGATATAGTGATCATTCTTATTAGTTGCAGCTTAAATTCATAAAAGAAAAGGCAATCCTCCTAATTCTGTAGATCTTGTAAGAGTCTAGGTGTTAGAGAAATTTCAGGCTTCACAATATTAAGCTATCTTCATTTCGGAGGAACAAATATGCTGGCATGTAACAACATAACTCGTTTTAACTTTTAAACATGGCCTTAGGTTCTTATTCTTCTATGTCCTATGATTCTTAAGTCTCCACTTCTAGTGGATGTACGTCTTTGAGATTAGGATTATGATCTAGCATGACATGCCCATGCCAAGCACAAGCTGGAGCAAATGTTGTACTCATGGTAATGTGTGGTGGCACATGCCTAGCTTATTTATGGCAGATTCTTGATACTTTGCTTGCATTGGCCTGTATATTGCTTCCCGATATTATGCACTAGGCATGTCAGTGTTGCTGTGAATTTTTATTTAGGATAGCTAGATATTGCTTACCAAAATTCATTATTATGCATCTGCTTATTTGTACTAACCATTTCAGAGGAATGCGTGTAAAGAATGTTGTGATACTTTAGCAACTTATTATTTTTATCAGTCTGGTTACCATGGAAGCAATACAAATAGTTGCTTATGACTCTTGACAACTATGAAAAATCTCCTTCCAAAACTTATGCGGTGATCATACTCAGACAGAACCTATTTGTTGTTTGATAAGTTAGCCATTCAGCTCTACTATTTGTTGGATGTGTAAAATAGATGTGTATAACATCAATGCACAAATTTTCTTCCCGTGCAGTGCATTGTGGACCTCACTTATGTTATGCCCAGTGTAAGCAAGATCAACTCTTTGGAAATGTCTTCTCAATCTTTTGTCATTTCAAACGTCTCTTTTTTTTTATATTTAAGAGCTTTTACATCACTCTGTTGGATTATGTAATTCTTTTCGTTGAAACTCAGTTTGGTCTGATTAAGGATCGCAGTCAACACTTGTAATATCACAGGTTTTTCTGTTTCTTGGGATGATTCGATTATGCGCACAATGTGGTTGTTCACCTCTGCTTTGCACTGAATCTTTTATCTGGATTTTGACTTATTCCTGAAAATGGCTCCTGTAGATTATTAGCAAAATCATTTTTCAGATGCATCATTGCCCTGACATTCTTGAAAATAAGTCTTTGTTGATCCATTTGAATGAAAAAGATGTTTCATTCCTTCGCTCTTACTAGATTCAGATTGTACAAGACATGATACAACCACATCCAAGACTTGAAGTGAGAATATGAGAGAGAAGTCAAGCATGAGATAGAATGAAACCAGCTTTCATTGAGTTGGCTGCTTCAATCAGAAATCAGAATGGAGAGAGAAGGTAAATGGCAGGGAAAATCTGTCTTCAATATGTATTTTTTTAATGAAAAGCATTTGAATAAGCTCAAGTTATTATCATAAAAGGACGTTAAAAATAAAAGAATATGGGGTTCTACTGATGCATATGATGTTCTTTTTCCAAAAGGAAAAATACATTACTAACCTTTTAGTGGTTAACGATAAAAAGTATCACTAGACACGCTCAGTTCATTCTGTATCATTCTAGACACAATAAAAAAAGTATTTACTACATGACTGAGCTTGTAAAGTTGATGACCTGTCAAGGCAGTATTTGTTTGTGACAAAGATGCCTTTTCTCTACATCGTTTTGCCTTGTCTTAGCTATCATAAAAGAAGAGTTAAAAGTGCAAGTTGGAAAGGCAAGAGATTTCTTTGCTGGATTTGTTGCTACTAGCCGTGTGTCGTTCTTGCTGGAGATTCTAGATTTAAGATCTATCAAATCGTCACAAGTAGGACGTACAATCCTTTTAGTGTTAGTAAAATGCTGATGAGATCTACGATAGCAATTGGAATGTCGCGAAGGATAACTCAGCATGTGCATAGTACGAGTAGAATTGTGTATATATAGGGAGCGCTCTGTTCGGACTGTGGATGTCAACTAATTGAGCAACGTTCGGCCGACTACTGATATGATGTTACAGTGCATTGTTTGCCATGGATGGTGATCAAGACATTGGTTTCCATGATCCTTACTAGTTAGTGCGTTGTTGATCAATGGCCCTATGCAAGACCGCTTCCAGGGGGAGGTTCTGATGATGATGACGGTGGTGGTGGTGATGACAATAATAGCACAATACCTACCACCAAATATGACACAGTGGTCCTTCTTGCCTCCGGATCTACTACACCCATCTTGTTTCTTGTCACTGCCTGTTCTCTGTTTTGCACTGGTTTCATGATTGTGGCTTGATTTCTCACTCCTCATAGATACCACTGAGAAAAAGTGTGAACAAATCTCTCCCTCTTTGGAATGAACATTTTTTTATTGCCAGCAGATCGAACTTGAAGTTTTATTTATTACATAGAAATTAGCTAAACAAAAGACTGCCATCGTGAAGTTGCAGATTAGTAGTAGAAGCCACCAGCTAGCCTCGGTATTTTCGTGTAACATGGTTTGTTTTTATTTATTTATCGAAGGCTTATGTCCGGTCAGGCCAAACCAATTCCCTACGCGGCTATATATTTAATATATAGTGGCATTGAGGTTGGTGCAAACGTGAAGATGGACGGCGTAGGATCCAATGAGAAGGCTGTGTACCGCTTGCAACCTATAAATTAAAACATCAATTTATGCAATAAATCAAATGAAAAATGAAGATGGAGAATACGAGATGGTGGTGGTGGTGGTGGTGATGGTAGTGGGGCATTCATTCTTCCAAACCCCGAGAGAAAACAACCTCTGTCCTCTTCTCCTTTCCTCCGCCGACGGTGTCGCCCCTCCTCCTACACGGAAGCAACCGAACTGAACTACTTTCCATCGAAGGAGATGCGTCGCTGACCGGGGCAAGCTCAGGTGATTTGTTTCTCCCCCCTCCATCGTCTTCTGTATTGTTTCCCTTTTGTGTTCTGTTCCTTCTTTGTTCCATCATCGCTTGTTTGGTGCAGATCTGGCCGTCCTTGGAGGTCCTCGATTAGCATTCCGTCCTGCTCCTCTTGAAGAAGAAGAAGAAGAAGGTTTGCTCTCTTGTGCTATTTTCTCGACATTGTGGGTTATCCAGACGGATTCGAGTAGTGAACACTCCACATTCTTCCTCCTCTTCTTCGAAGGAGGAAAACGGTGGCGATTCGATGAGGCCAAGTCCTGATTTAGTTATTCTTTCATTTCGGCGTTCGATTTTATCATGTCTTCGAAAGTTGGCATCATCATCGGTTTTAAGATTCAAAATTCCCCATCTGCAGCTTTTGATTACTTTCAAATCGATTGGCAGCTTTTCAATTACGTCAAACCTATTGATGGCAGCAGCTTAATGACTTAATAAAGTGGCAGGTGCACGATTACCCAAAAGCCCAGAGCAAAAAATAACAAGCGCCGGATCCCTTTTTCTTCCTTCCTTAGAGTGAAGCTGAAATTAATCTGTACTACTTATGGTTTCAGCAAACGCAATCTTTTGATTTTTGATTTCTCTTGTGCAGGCGGCTCATCAGTCATGAAGAGATTAGCTTGCTGTCGCCGCCGTACCAAAGACTTCAGCCTTGATTTCGAGGAGAAGGAAAACAGTATGTTTCTCTTCTTTCTTCTTACCTTCCGCCGGTTACGAGTTTACTTTCTGCAATTTAGCTTTTGCCCTTCGGTGGATCCCTAAGTCGTTTTCCCATTCCTCCTGTGGGGTTTTGTTGGGTAAAAGGACGGGAGGGATAGTGGTCCATCACTGCATTCTAATTGACAAGACTGCTTAGCAAACAGTGCACCGATGGTGAGAGGAGCGCCGGGTGGTCGCACCGAAGCAAGAGTCTTGTACAATATGCTTATCCGACCTTGTTCGGTGCCGATAATGGCTGTCCGACGCGTAGCTCCTCCCGTACGTGTCAGTCATGTGGAGTATTCATTTACTGAATTATTGAGATGATTTAAAGCAAGGATTCATGGCAGTAACAGCGGACATGAAGGGGGGAGCGGGGCACCCGTTGGATTACAAATTAAAGCTTGAATTCATTTCCAATCTTTGAATTTTAGAACCAGCATAGCTTATCTGGCCGATCATGATTGGTCAATTCGGTTTGGGAATTCAAACTGGTGTTGGAACAGTTATTCTACTGGTGGAGAGAGATTCCTGTCTTCCTCCTTTTCTTGCGGCCGTTCACGTGAACGATGGTGTTGTGCGTCGCAAGGGAAATGTGGGGGACATGTCTACCGTAGGCCTCAAGTCGCTAGGTAATTGACGTTGCTGTGGACCATAGTTGCACTTACACTTTGTAGGCATCTGGTAAACGAGTCTTCTGTACACACCAATGGCCCGTAGGTTACGTGATGAGCCATGTTGGTCTACGGTTGCCCAGACTATTCCTGACGTCTAGATGATCTTTCAGGTCACCATACTGTAAAGATAATAAATGGCTCTTTATCCTCCTGATGTCACGAATCTGGTAGTGCATCTGAAGATTTGCTTACTAGATCTTGCATCTTTTTCAATAAAAACTGTTAAACAGCAAGCAAAAGTGTGAAAACGTGTTACCTGAATTGTTAGGTAACATTTAGAGCTTCAGATCTTTGGTACTAGATGATGCCGTAGATTGCTTATTTTCTGAATTGCACGGCAGCTCTATCAACCATTTTCTCTATGAAATTAGAACCATGAACAAATGTTTCTGCAGGAGTGATGACATATAATGGCCTTGAGAGCTGCATCCTCAACAGCTGCACCTACGACGATGAGAGTGCTGGCGATGGAACGAGTGGAACTAATGGATCTGTAGTCATTGACTCCCCTGATGAGGATGCTTCAAGTTGCTTCTCCAGCAAGGATGCCCTCGGCTCTTCCTTCTCTTCACAGTGCTTGCCCTCGAGCAAGCAGCACTTGCTAGATGAGTTGGATAATCTTAACACCCTGCATCATTTCTGCACTAAAGGAAAGGCACCTGCCGCATACTCAATGGAAGTCTCAGATGTTGAGGTAATGAAGGAAAAGTTTGCAAAGCTGTTGCTTGGTGAGGATGTTTCAGGGGGGGCCAAAGGGATCAGTACTGCTCTTGGGTTATCTCATGCCATTACCAATCTTGCAGGTAATGATGTTATTTCACTTAATAAATGAAATGAGACATTTGTTTGGAGTTTGGACCTTCTGACCACTATTTGGACCTTATGCAACTCGGTTTATTGGCTTATGGGCTGCAGATTGTTGAGCTTGTCTTTTTTGTTTACTGGCCTACACTGTGGTTGGAGTGTCACACATCCAACTTGCTTCTTAAAAATTAATGAGGCTGCATCATATCAGAACTATTTTTTTCTAGTGCCAGCTTTTTGAAATCTGGAGGATAGAAAAATCTAGGTTTGTGGTGTAAAGACAATGAGCTTGAAGATATTACGTATTTGCCTTTAAGATGCTAATTATCTAGTTTCTCCATAAAGCTAAGTTCACATTTCGTTGTGAGATAATAATCATTATCCATGAGACTTGTTGAGTTTATACATGGAGAGCAACTTCTCCACTTTCTAGATCCAAATGCTATTGGGAAATTATAAGTTTGCTGACAGTCCAAAAACTGTTGTATTTCTTAGATGAACATCATCTTCTGAAGTATCTTTGTAATATTTTTAAAGATATAGATTATGTTAAGTTGTGTCCAGCGATTGAATATCAAGGTCAAGTATATGTTATCCAAAATTATTTGGTCATTAATGCAGACTTGGCCAAGTAGTTTTAGGTCATTATCAGAATAAGAAAAGCCTAATATTTTCATGCAATGGGTACTTTGATATTATCTGTTGGTTCTGATTTTTCTTTCCGTTTTAGCATCAATATTTGGGGAACTTTGGAAATTGGAACCCTTATCTGAAGGAAAAAAGAGCAGATGGCGCAGAGAAATGGACTGGTTGCTTTCCCCTACCAACTACATGGTTGAGCTGGTTCCTGCAAAGCAGAATGGCACTGATGGTGGGATGCTAGAGGTGCATTCTTGGTGGCTAAACACACATTATGTAGATTTATATGTTGACATCGACGAAATTTTATTTTCTCTCTACCTTTTGCAGATAATGACCCCAAAAGCTCGTGCAGATGTTCATGTGACACTTCCTGCCCTTCGAAAACTAGACTCGATGCTCATTGTATGCTTGATGTCTATTTTTTTAACATAAATTAATGAAGATTAGATGATTAGCTACATATTGGGCATTGCAAATATAATTGTGCCTTATAATTCTCTATAAAATCTTCTTTCCATGTATGTATATTAAGCTACATGTGCACCATTGAAGAATGACTTGTTTCCAGGAAGTGTTAGATTCAATGGTGGACATGGAGTTTTGGTACGCGGAAGTAGGTGGCAGAGATGATGGATCCAGCCTGCACAATGGTACAAAGAGCAAGAAATGGTGGCTTCCTGCTCCTCGGGTTCCAGAGTCTGGACTCTCCCCTTCCCAAAGAAGAAAGCTTGGTTTCCAGGCTAAATTTGTCCATCAAATCCTGAAAGCTGCCAAATCCATAAATGAACAGGTCTTGGTCCAAATGCCTATTCCCTCTGCCATCAAGGATGCTCTTCCAAAGGCAAGCTTCCAATCTAATTAGTGTACTGCTGGAGACATTAAAGTGTAATTTGTTTTTCATTATTATTGTATTTTTGTCTTCTTTTTTTTCTTTTTCAAACAGTCAGGAAAGGCTAGCTTGGGTGTAGATATCTACCATGCTATTGCTGCAGAATCAATTCCAGTTGAGGAAGTCTTGCTTTCTCTAAACATGGAAACTGAACACAGTGTTCTTGATATGGTAAACCAGTTGGAAGGTGCAGTTTTTGCCTGGAAGCAGAGGATTACTGAAGAAACAATGAAAAAGTCACCAATAAGATACCCATGGTCTTTTGTCAAAGAAAATGGATCAGAGCTTGAGAAGAGGGTAGTCAATTTGGAGAGGGCCGAAGCACTTCTGCATCTTTTAAGAATCAGATTCCCTAACCTCCCCCAATCCTTTATTGATGTCACCAAGGTCCACCACAACAAGGTAATTTCATTTCTTCCGCAAATAATTTTTGCAAAAGGATCTGTTTCCTAACATCGTTAAATTTAACACATACCTGCAAGAAGAAACATAGTTTGATATTTCCATTTCAATCATAACTGTGTTACGATCAACAAAAGCTTATGAACCTTGTTTAGGGTTATATGACGTGCATCAGCCATGTGAAGCGATCTGTTCTCCTTGTTCTTGATGCTTTTGAACTTTTTGTTGCAGGATGTTGGACATGCCATTACCGAAGCCTATTCAAGGGTTCTTGGAGGTTTGGCATTCAGTATCTTGTCAAGGATAGGAGATATCTTTCAAGAGGATGACTTGAAGAATCCCACCACTCCAATTGCCAACCTCAAATTTGATTTCTCATCTAATGTATATCTGGCTGGAATCGCAGAAACACCCCCTGGTCATATTAAGCGGTCTCTAATTGACCAGATGAACACTGTGGATGGGCGTTTTAGCAGCTTCTACATTGGTAAGGCCTCAGAGGAGCTCTTTCTCGATGGCAAGGCCAAAAGAATCACAGTGGTCCCAACCAGCCCATTGAGAAGCCGAACTTGGTGCTACTGAAGGGAAGTCTGTGCAACTCCTTGATATAGCGAGAGATGAGCGGTGAGCAGGTATCATCTCATTATAAGTTCCAAGTGAACACATGATAGGAATAGATAGATAGGCCCAACTGGCAGTCACTCCAAAAATATGCACACTGCGTCCTATTCCAGTCAAATCAATATTCGAGATAAGCCATGTGTTTACACAAATGCGTTGTAACGATGATGCGTCTGCCCGGCCTTTCTACCTACTTTATATTTACATGTTACTTGTTTCTCTGCACTATAATATGTGATCATGTAATGGCTCCTGTGTTTGCTTGCTCTGTATATTTGTTCATTAAATGTGCCTATGACTGGGTTGCGATGGATCGTCAAGCAAAACACGTCGACTGAATTTATCACCGAACGGTGACTGTCACATCTGAACCTAGTTTGCTGTTGTTTCAGCTTTTATTTTTCATCAAAAGGTTTTTCTTTCCTTTGACTAACAGTTGGGATTATCAATTATTTTAGGATTTCCGAAATTGATGTCCGAGGAAGATAAGGAAGAATATTTGTGAAGGTAAAAAATATTGATAATTAAGATTTTATTTTTTAGTAAATATTTTATACATTATTAAGTTTTGATGAAGGAAGAATAAGACATGAGGAATATTTTAGATATTTTTAATTTTAATTCTCTCTGGATTATTGGAATTGAAGTAAAGATAATTCGAGATCTTATAATTGATCTTCAATTTATGATATATATTGATCTTTGATTTCTTTTTTTTTTTTAGTTTCGAAATTTTCTCCTTTCCTCCCAACAAAATTTGGAACTGCATACGTCATGAACGGTGACAGACAGGAGGAACGGAGCGCGGAAGGTAAGCTTACCTATTGGTCAGTAGTCCACGCTGTACGCGTCGCTTGCGTGAAACCAAACACGGGCGCTCGGGACCGACGCGTGTTCACCAGCTTATCTTATTAGCGTCAGCGGTGGGACCCAGCGACGAAGGCTGACGGACGGGATCCCACGGCGGAGGCCGGGAGGCACGACCACGTCCCAACGGTCCAAAACAGTCGGCCAACCGTAGGATTTAGATCATCCCGTCCTCCGGTGATCGATTGCAAGTCCATCTCACCGTTCATCTAATATCCCACAATAATAATATACAATAATAATGATGATGATAAGGGGGTAAAAGGAGAGACAAAAGAGAAAGCGTACTTCCCCCGCCCGCACCCGCTCCAACCCTCTCTCTCCCACTAGACAAAGTTGGGGGCCCACCCCAGACGAGCAAGCATCGACGAAACCGGCGCGTCGGGTATTGTTAACCACGGTTAGTTCGGCCACATATATAACAATATACTGATAATGGATAAAATTGTGGCCAATTTATTGAGTCTCGGTACACGAGAGACCGATGGACGAGCGAGGCGAAGAACGGAGGAGGAAACTTAAATAGTTCTATTTTATTCGAAAGGAAAACAATAGAAAAAGGCGAAAAGGGTAAAAATTCCGAAATCCAGTCCTCGTTCATCCCGGGGAGGAAGGTTTCCTTCTCTGTACTCTTCTCCCCTCCCCTCCCCTCCGCTCTCTCCCCTCTACCATTTCGTTGTTGCCCACCCTCTCCTCCTCTGTATTAATTATTGATATCATCGCCATAGATAACCCTAACCCTCCTCGATTCCGTGTTGCTGCGATCTTCCCGTCCGCTCCGGAATAATTTCTGCACGCCTTTGAGCTCCCGATCCGGTCATTGCCGGCGCCTCCTCCTCCGCCCCGATGCGTCGTCGGAATTGAGGTGATGGGACTGGAATCGTCCGGAGGGATTCGGCGACTAGTGGGTTTGAGTCGGGGAACAGCTGACACGATCCAGGATCTCGGCGGCGCTTCGGCGTGGTAGATTTAGGTCGGGTGGCGCCGCGTGTGCTGATGGTGTAGTAGGGCTGGTCGGTCGGGGGCTATGGCGGAGGTTGATGCCAGCAAGGTGGTGGTGGTGGAGGATGGATCTCGTGATGAGCCGCCCCCCTCCAGCTCATCGTGGAATCCGCTTCGGAAAGCATTCCGCCCGTATGTCTCTCCTTCCCAGTCTTCTACGGCGAGCTCAACACAATCCAGCAGCGGCAGCGGCAGCGGCAGCAGCAGCAGCACCACACTTCGGGTGATCGTCAAGAGACCTGTACTTATTTCCACTGTCGATAACCTTCGTTTAGCTTTTTGCCATAATACCTAAAACTGAGAACAAATATTTCTTCCATGTCTTCTTTTAACAAAACCAATATGAAACAATGCTTTCTTTCCATACTGGTAGATTTGCATCATGAAGAAAGGCATATGAGAGATTTCTCCTATATGAAAACAGATCCTAAAACAAACCCTTATTTAACTTCAACTAAATGCAATGTATCAGCATTTATATCAAAGATAAACAATCCATTCCCATCAGAAATGATTCAACCTGGTGTGGTGCTGTTTACTGAGTGTTTAATACAATAACTTGTTTGTTCAATTTAGATTGACCCTTGAAGTTCTTGCTTTTCAATTACTAATCTTAGGTTTTGTAAGAATAAAGGCATATATCGGTTACATTGATTGACAGGAGAATCATTTGCATTTCAAGAGATTGTCGATCGTAAGAGACCAGTTAATTTTACAATGTGGGAGAAAGAAATATGAAATGTACTACTACTGTTCTGCTGTACCTTGGTTCTAGTAGTTAATGCATACGACCCTGTTACATATCCTGTCCATAATAGCATCATGGTTAAATAAGACCATTTGACCCTAATGACATTGACTTCAAGCAATTAAACATGGTGAGCAACACACTTGTTAACATACCATGAGCACTAAGAAGATCTGCTATAATGGAAAACTTGACGAAAACCTAAGCAGTGAAAACATAAGTTAGGTTGCTTTTTTTTTGGCTTTTTTTTTCAATTGTGACTCTTGTTTTCTCAATCTTTGAAGTGGTTTTCTATGCTAAGATAAGCTTTCTGACATTTCCATGCATGTGTCTAGGCTGCTTTAATCAGATTGAACTATGCATTTATCAAATAATGGCCTTATTAAAATTAGCTATTTATCTATTGTTGTGGCATGTGATAGCCATGTCTTGTAAGAAATCTCTATCATTATCTGATGAGTATTGTTGGACTTCCATAGTTTGTGGCAAGTGATAAAACGGTTCCTGCTGCAAGGAAATGTGACTTGTTTGATGGCTATACAGATAGCTAAGGACATTAGGCATCCATTTAAAGACCGCAAAGAACCTTGTCTTTGGTGTCTGGGCAGTTTAAAAAAGATCTACTTAATGAACTAGACCATATTTGCCATTAAGATGGGAAAGGGGGAAGAGCTTATGTTTTTGGTGATGAGATTGTGAGTAAATCTTCCCTTATTTTCTTAATAACTCTGCTTCAAATACCAGGACACAAAACAAAATTAGGAAAGCTAAGTCCAGCCTAGAAGCAAAAAAGGTGAACTATTTCCAAATTATGATAAATATGTTGTTGTGTGGCACGGTTTAGGCAGCTATTGGTAGTTGGCTATATCTCGTGAATCAGTAACATTTCATAATTTGTTCTGGGCCAATTTGGGACACATACCAACATATGTCCAGTTGTTCAATACATTTTTATTATGTTTATTGCATTATGTGTTATATATATATATATATATATATATATATATATATATATATATATATATATATATATATATATATATATATATATATATATATGAAACAACAGATTCTGGGTATATGTATGTATAATTTGGAAGTTTGACGTACTTATAATGTTTATATATTTTGTTTGAACACCTCTGACAAATCTTTTAAGTTTCATATATGATAATCATAAATTACCCATGTTATACAAAGTATGAAATTATAATGATATAAAAAAAATATACGTGCACAAGTTGTCCTGCTCATGTTGTGTCATATCTTACTTTCATGAGATTTGTCATGTCAGCATATCTGTATTGTATCTAGTCTGTAATATAAGCATTCATATTCATGCTTCATAGGCTAGAATTTGAGAACTAATTTTAAAGGATTGGCAATAGTTGGAAGCTAATAATGCAATTTTGCTTTAATTGTTGTGCTTTAAGAGTTGAATGTCATTAATACAATGGTTGTAGAAATGGTTGGGTGGTAGTGATCTGTGTTGTACACTAGACTGAACTTAGCAATTACCTACAAGGTGATCTTAACTTTAACAGAGTAATATGCAAGGAAGGAGGTGCTAGTTGCCAAAGATGTTTTGGCTGGTTGCTGCCATGGAGCACTGGGTAATGCCAGCCCATCCTGCAGTATGCTGTGCCTCCAATTATGGACGCAAGTGATTTTTGACAATGTCACAATTGTGCAGCACACTTCTACATGCTTGTTAAGTGCCTGCACAATATGTCCTGAACCTTGGACCTTGGTATCTAGAGTCCCCATGTATGGGTAACTCTGAGCTATCTCATATGATTCAAGTTGTTTCTGTGGCTGCTCTTGTTCTTCTAACTGTCTATATTGTTATCATTATGTTCACTTTACTGAATGCAACCATAATTTCCTCATGTATGTTATTTTATATGATGCAAGTGTGGTCATATTATGAATAGTTATTTTGTGAATTTATGAGTTTTTACAGTTAACTGTTGTTTCTCACCCTCATCTTGTAACTACTGAATTATCATACCTTTCCCATCATTTACAACCATGTTGGTGCAAGCTGTTGATTATGGTTCTTTCTAACAAATATCAATGTTTGAACTTTTAAGTACTGATAGCAAATTTGCTTATGCAGCTGGTGACAAGACTGACCAAGGGCCTAGTTGAAACTTATCAAATCTGTAATCCCACATTTAAATATTCAGAGGCAGTGAATCCAAAGCGCTTCCTAACAAATCCTTCAATCGGAGTGCTGAATGATGGCTACGATAATGCAAATTCAGATCTTATCTTACATGTGAACTTTGAGTTGGTCAATTTAGAGAGAAAACGAAGGTTTGGCTCCATTATGATTTTATAGCATTTTTGGTTAGGTTCTTTTATTAATTAAAACTTTGCTTCTTGATATACACTCATAAGATGTTTTTGTGGTTCTCTGATGTTAAAACCATGAAGGCCCTGAACAACTCTGGTTATGTTTGGGGTTTCAGCAGGTACGACTTGTAGTTGTAGTGTTCCACAAATCTGAACGATAGATTTTTTATTGCTGTAAGAATAGTGAAAAGAAAAACACCAGCTATCTGTTTTTTACTTTGAATATCGATATTGTACTATAAATAATCACTTATAGAAAGTGCTTCATAACATGGTCGATCCTAAGACCTAAAAGAAATTTAAGATCAAGGTTCTTTTTTGTGAAACTGACTTGTATAGGGGATTAATTAGTCCAAAAGTGAATCTGATTAAGGAATTACTTTTCAGAATATGAAGACGTATGAGTGTTTGGGTGCTTTGAATATTACTTGAAAGGAGGGACTATACTTTGTGCAAATTCTAGCTCATCAATTGAATCCCTAAATTTTGAACCGTTCTTGGAGTTTGACATTCAACAAGCAATGAGTTTGCAATTAATGCCTTCACTATGATTGCATTCCAGTTAGTTTGTTGATATCTAAAGTAATGCATTATCAAATGATTTTTTCATAAACTTGGTTATAGTTTTCTTTCTGGATTTTAGGTATACTGTCAAGGATATGCTTGGCCAAGGGACCTTTGGACAGGTTGCCAAATGCTGGGATTTGGAGACCAACAATTATGTTGCTGTGAAGATAATAAAAAACCAGCCTGCTTATTATCGGCAGGCAGTGGTTGAAGTCTCTATTCTGCACATGGTAAATAATATGAGGGGCAGTAGGTGTGTGCATATTGAGTTTATGAATGGAAAGTCATAATCACTATGCTTCTTTATATTGCTCCATGCAGTTGAATCAGAAGTTTGATCCTGATGATAAACATCACATTGTCCGCATCCTTGATTATTTTGTATTTCAGCGACACCTGTGCATATCCTTTGAAATGCTTGGCTCAAACCTGTAAGCTGTCTCTGATATATATATATATATATATATATATATATATATACAGCAATCAAATTTTGGTGTTAATGATGAATGATTTTGCTATGTTTATGAATCTGATATGCACTTATCATCTCTGTAGGTATGAGCTAATTAAAATGAACCACTTCAAAGGTTTATCATTAAACATTGTGCAGATGTTCTCAAAACAGGTGAGCTGATTTCAAGTCAAGTGTACAAACATTTCCAGCTTCGGTTTATAAAATTCATTTCTCATTATTGATTCATGCACTTTTATGTCAATCCTTAGATTTTGCGCACATTGGTTGTCATGAAAGATGCTGGCATAATACACTGTGACATGAAGCCAGAAAACATACTTATATCTACAAGGTGAGCTGCTAATTGTAACACCAGGGCAGGATTTTTTTGGATTTTATTTGTTTGTTGAACCTTGATTCTTAATTCTTGAATTCCACAGTGTGAAGCCAACAGAAATAAAGGTTATTGATTTTGGATCAGCCTGTATGGAGGGTCGGACAGTGTACTCATATATTCAGGTGCTCTTGCTGCCTCATCAGAGTCTTACATGCAATTTTCTATCTGAAGAGTTACAGATATAAAAAGTACTGTATATGTGTGCTTATCATGCAAGGCTTGTTCCTGTGTATTGCAGAGTCGTTACTACAGGTCTCCGGAAGTTCTTCTGGGTTATCCGTATCCTTTCTGGCATACTACTTAATTTGGTTACTATTCTTTCATTTTTGGGAAAAAATTGTTTGATCTTGCATTTCGGTTTTCTCCTTGTTCCTTTTGCATCACAATATTGAGCTTAATTTTCTTATTGAGTGATGATACCAGATTGTGAGTGTTATTCTTCTGTGGATTATTCATGATATATGTAGGTGGCAGTAGAATTCTATTTGGCAAAGTGTATGTGGCTCTTCATCAATATCATCTTGGTTAATTGCTTGTAATCATTGTGTAAAAAGTATCATGCTTAACATTTCTGTCAGATATACAAGCTCGATTGATATGTGGTCGTTCGGATGTATTGTTGCTGAACTGTTTCTAGGATTGCCTTTATTTCCTGGAGCTTCCGAATATGATCTACTGAAGCGGATGATACAGATACTGGGGTAGGTCTTATAAGTTCTTTGTTTAAAGCATCTAGTAGCTAAGCAGTAGGACTCTTCGCAATGTTGAATACATTTTCACACTGTTATAAGAATATCTTGACAACTGTTGTTTTTTCATTTATTGTGGCGGTGGTGCATGATTCATGATTGTGATGATAGAGAGGAATTTGAATATATTATGAATCATATTAGTAAAAAGACTTACTACACTTAGATTGCAAATGGCAATTCTTTTTTAGACCGAGTAACAAGCCCACATATGTATTAGCTGATTAAATTCATATTTGGTTTATATGGACTACTGGTTGTTATCTTCATAGGAAGTCATAACAAGTTATTGCCAAATTTGCAGGATCTTATAACAAGTTTGCCTTGTTATTATCCTCCTAAATTGGTCTTATTAATTTGATTATTGAAGTGCGGAACAGAATTGAGTTGATTATTCTAATATGACACTCTGTCAAGTTAAGTTTTGAGTTAGGTGGTTGAAGTATATACTGGATGGATTGAGAATATAAAATTAGGCTGACAGGTTCATGTGTACATCAGCATGTTCCTTATATTGGATGTGGGTTGTCATGACCCTTGATGAGTCATTGTTCTCACGTTGGAACTGGTAACAACATCAAACCTCATGTCGTGTGCATTGATGATCCAACGTAAGGCAGCTAAGGTTTAAGTTGAGTGTGTCAGGTTTAGTTTTGTGTTTAGTTTCTTTCAGTCTTCAGATTAAATTGAATGAGTTCTTGGTTCAAAATTCTTTTCTATTTTAGGTATTTTAATTATCTTTCCTCATTCTTAATCTGATTTCTCCCAGCCATTTAGCTCTATCATCACCTATGTTGAAGATTGTTGTAGATAGGGAACATCTGAAAAAGGATGTAACAAATTGGTGTTAGACATTCATTTAACTTTATATGCAATTGTTCTTTGTGTAGTTTTTTGTTTGATAGCTGAAATCATCTCAAGACCTCAAGTTGCTAATGGTGTATTTGGTATTTTGCTATCTCCACAGTGGGCAACCACCTGATAATTTGCTTAGGGATGCAAAAAATACCAGCAAGTTTTTTAAGCATGTTGGAAGTATTTATCGTTTGGAGCATGAAGAGACATCCGAGGAAGTTACTAGTGCTTACCGAGTTTTAACTGAGGAGGAATTTGAAGCAGTGAGTTATGGAAATTTTATAATAAATAATGTTGTGTTTCTTTTCTATTCTCATGCTTTCTTTTTGTCTCCTGATATCTCTAAAGAGAGAATCAAAAAGGCCATCAATAGGAAAAAACTACTTTAATCATGTAAAGCTGGAAGATATCATCGCCAACTACCCTTACAGAAAAAACTTGCCAGAGGAAGAAATCATAAGAGGTTTGATTTTTTTTTAATTTCACAATTTATATTACTGCATAGAGTTTTTGCAAATGCCGAATAGCATTATCTTCTTTTATCTAAATAAGTAACTTTTCTGCAGAAAGTTTAACTCGCTTGGCGTTGGTTGATTTTTTGAGGGGCCTTGTTGAATTTGATCCAGGAAAACGGTGGTCTCCCTTACAGGTTCTTAATCTAAATTTAATTTTCTTATGCCATTTAGCTTATAGAGTTAAATTATCTACTCCAATTTGATGCAATTATGTATATTATATGCTCATCCTCAGGCTTCAGGTCACCCATTTGTCACTGGAGAACCATTCAGATGTCCTTATAAGCCTCCCCCTGAGTCTCCAAGAATTGTAAGTGAACTCTTTTAGAACCTTACGATATCTACATTCGTTGAGGTCCCTGCATATTTAAGTTAAGCCACCTAGCTTTCCTTTATAAAAGTCTTGCATGATCTGATGCTTGTACTCTATTAATTTGATGCTAGAGTTTTATTAGCACTTTTTAGTATGTTCACCTGTTTATCTATGTGACTATGGTAACTAATCTTTAGGAACTTAGTGATGAGTCTCTGATGCTTCTAGCTTCTCCATGCTACTAAATATATGTGAGACATTTTACAGGAATTGACTGTCAGATACTGAGCTTAATACCTTGCTTTCTGTTTTTTAGCCTGTAATTCATACTGTAACAGTAGACCACAATCCAGGAGGTGGTCATTGGCTGGCTGCTGGTCTTTCACCCCAGGTCATTGTAAAACCATTTTGTCATTTGTGAATGCTATTTGTTTGTTTTCATTTGATGTCCTGTCTGAGCTTGCAATTTTTTCACTTTTTAGGTTTCGAGCGTTAACAAGTGTTTACCACTCAATAGCCCTCACTTTCACAAGGTACCCATGTCTTATGGCAGTAGCTATGGCAGCTTGGGGAGCCATGGTAGCTATAATGATAATACAGGTCTTGGGAGCAGTTACGGAAGCTATGGTGACATTAACAGTGTGCATGCCTATAATTCACCGGTAGGTCCATGTGGATTCAATATGCATGTGCAAGTTGGCGGACCATTCCTTGGATCTAGTCCAGATGCTAGACATAGATCTCAGCTGTCTCATGGAACTGGGTTTGGTGTTAGTCCTTACGGAGGTCTGGGACCAATGTCTCTCGGAGCCAGTCCCTCACAATTCACTCCTCCAAGCTCACAGATGCAGATTTCATCTGCTTCTCCTGGAAAGTATGGTCCAACTTCTCCTGTGAGAGGCAGTATTCGTGGTATCTCTTTGGGTAAAGCAGCTGCGGTTGGCCAGTACAATAAAAGAACTTGGGGCTACCCAACAATCTGCATGCAGCCTTATGGAAGTGCCGATCATGGACCAGGATTTTGTGGTGATGGCATGAGTTGTAGCCAACCTGATGCTCAGTTCCGAGGACACGGTGGTTCTCCTCATTCTGCAATTTCATCTTCCAGTCATTCTAACTGGTGGCAACAGATGGGTGGAGGGAATGGCTTGTCTTCGAGCCTCAATTCAGCCAATCAGAAGAGTTATCCAGCCCCTCAAGCTCAAAATTCCTTTGTGGCCTCTTCACACAGCTTGGAAGTTCCATGTGATAAACCAGAAGGCAGTTCATCGCTGCCTGATCCTGCAGATTGGGATCCCAATTATAGGTAAGTTGCAACCTGGATGCCTGTTTTGTATTGCCTACTTACAGTGCATTCCAGAACTTGAGCATTTGCTTCCTTAACCCTCCTCATTGGCTTGTAAGCTTTGGTTCAATACATGTGCAAGTTGCATGGAAGAAAAATGACAAAAAATTTACTAGAAGATAATAGTATCACTGAACCTTTAGAAGAAAAATCATTATGACAAGATGGTTACCAGCTGCTGAGTACAAGAATTGGATAGTTCATCTTTGAGGATTTAGAGAATCCTACTTATTTTATTTTCTGTAGAAACTGTTTTCTTTAAGTTAAAGACTGTCTCCTGGCTTCTTTTGTTAAAATGCATAGTCGGTGTTCTTTTAGTATGACTGAATTTGTAACATACCCATATTATTCATAAACTTGATTATATTATGTTTCATTTTATGTTTCTGGACAAGTTTAACTTTACAAACTTCTATATATATACATTTCAAACAATTTTTTGTATTTATGTCAAAGTGTCAAACATCGTGTCAATAGATTGCCTTGTTGTTCAGTTATGTCTGCTTTGTTTATAATAATCTTGGCATGTTGTCATATCCAGTTAACCTATGCATGTTTTTCTTTTAATTTCATATACTTCAATGTCCCTTTTCTTTTTTTCCAGTGATGAATCCCTTTTGCAAGAGGATAATGCAGAAGTCAGCTCCCTGAATTCAGAATTTGCAAATTGTGTACGTCTTACTGACCCATCAGATGAGGCCGTACTAACTAGTGGAATTGGCAGATATGCCCATAACCAAGCTCATCCAAGCACAAAATTCTTATCATCAAATCAAAGGTATGAACACCATCTATTTCCCTTGGTTGTCATCTATATGCATTTTTGGAGTTAAGGATATTTTAGTTGGAAAGATTAGTATCTTGAATTTAATATCTCTGATTATTAAGCAAGGATTCAGATGATTTTTGCAGTTCAGTAGGGCAACATGTGCCACACAGTACCACCCCTACTGCATCATGTCATGCCTGACACGGTCGTGCTCCCTGGCTTTATCTAGTAGCATCACATGTGGCTCCCACACTTCTCTGCACCAAAATATGTATTAGTCACTGGTCACTGCATGTAGGGATGCTCAGATGCAGATAAACCATGTCCGTGATTGAAGTTGCCTCATCACCTAGCAATGGTTTATGTTGGTTCTTTGTAGACACTGCCTGACTCTAGTGTAATTGAATCTTGGCTAGTCAATTTCATGTGTAAAATTATTTAAAATTTTAGATCTATGAAGAAAATATTTATTGTTTGGAAGAAGTTGCTAAGTTATGAACTTAATTTTAAAGTGGCAGATTTTTTTCTTGTATGGCTCTTGATTTTTTAGGAGGAAGATATTCTTTTCCACGTATACTCTAGTTTTCCTTCTATTATCCCCGTTCAATAAATCTGTTGTAACGTCTGGTACCGAGTAATGAGTTCCTGCCTTTAGCCAATTACAAAACAATTTGATGAGATTGAGACTTGCTCACTAGCACACATTTTCGTTATTGGTTCTTTGTTCTATCTTATTTTCATTCCCATGCTTCTACAAATTCAATATTGCAGGAATAGAAACCCCAATTAAGATACAGAAATGGACCTATTCTCATTGATTTTTGGTTTACTAAATCCCATGGTTTAGGTAAGCCATCAACATTTTTCATTTGATATGATTCAAACCATTTTGACATTTGTCCTAGCATGGATTAGTGTCCTGGAAGTTTGAAAATTAAAAAATGTTGAAAATATAATGTGATTCAGATTTGTCATCTAGTGGTCTATCTCAAGTTTCATGTCATTTTATCATTTGTGCTACACTTTGTAGAAAAATTGGTGGCAAAGATACTGGTGACTTAGGGGAGTGAAAAAATGTTAAATCTTAAGATGCTACTAGTGCATATTTTATTATGTATTTGATTATTTGGTGTAATTGCATAAGGGTGCGACAACACTATCCTGTGCAATGTGCCACTTGTGTCAGAGTGCACCTGTATCTTATTTTTGTAATTTGATGGTTGGTATGAATTGTTAGGTATAATCATAGTTTTATATTCTCCACCATCTGCTTTTAATTTTTCTCCTCAATGAAATGGAATACATTTCTGTCTTTTCCTGTTTGATTACAGAACAGATGGTCTTTGTCAGACATATTCATTTGCTGAGAATTACCCTTCTACTTCCCATGAAATACGAGGTGGGAATGGTCGTCCACCTCAATTCTTGCAAAACTTTCCAAGCCGTTTTGGCCAGCAATCTGTTCATAGGTACAATTACATGAATTCAACTATGCATGGTGAAAGAAGTCATCAATATGGCCAGCCAGCTTATTCAAATTACAACAGAGCAGATTCTCATTCTTCAGCAAATGCTATGTTTAGCAATAGTATGCCATGGGGTAATCATACAGCTTAGTCTAAAGTTTTCCTCTTTTATCAAGTTGATACCATTGCCACTGGTTTCTTGCTTTCTGATGTTGCTTGTTTATAAATGAAACTTCTTGTGCAATTTGCTATACATCTCAGTTGGTTTATTTGAAGAATTGGCCATTCAAAGTGCAGCAGGATAGTTCTGTTGTTTCTGAAGATAGGAAATGTAACATGCAGATATCTGCAACAATATATTGGTGTGGGATATTGTTGACTGTAGGATTACACTAGCAAATTGGATATAGGAACACTTTCAGAGAAGGGACTAGATATGATGATTAGGAGAATTAACACAATTTGTTTACATGAACTAAGCAGGTATCAAAGAAGTATGGGAAGATTGATAGTATTAGATATAAAAGAATTGGTACACAAAGAAAGGAGGTTATATATAGAAAAGTCGGTACTATTGTAGGTAAGGATCATAGTGAGTGTCTAATTAAAGTTTCTTGATGATCTAACCCAACTTGACAAAATCATAGTATGGCAAGGAATGCCTGAATCTGCTTTCAACCAAAACCTAGCCAAATCGGATCTGGTTGGTAGGCTGCCACACTTGATCCATGTTTTGTTCTTGGAGGGTGGAAAGGTGACACAAACTTAGAATACACTGGCATTTTCAGTCTGTTGGTTATATCACCTTTGGCATTTTCAAGCTGTTAGACTGTATCACTGCTGACCTCTGCTGTGGATGAACTCTCAACAAGGCAGCTGATCCCATATGCTTCATGAATTTTAATCCACTATGAAATGAGAAGAAAATTTTCATGTCTAATAGAAGGAAAATAATACAGAGTAAGCAATTAACTTCAGGCACCTTAATGGAAGTTGGTTAGGGGTTTTGAATTCCATAATCTTGGTGGCAAAAACTTCAAGCATGTATACTGACCTGCTTTACACCACTATTATTTTCTAATGTAAGGTATAAATTTATCATCGCATCATTTGGTACATAATATTTCACATCTAAGTCTATACTACATTGGCTTTGTTATTTGATAGTAAAAAACCATGTTTGAAGCTTATAGTCTTTGATCGCCACCTGGGAAGTCTATATAAACCTTGATTTAAGTCCGGTGTGGAACTTACAAGAAAATCATCTCCTCTAATCAATACAGTAGAGTTAGAGATTACAAATTACGATGGTTATTTCATATATAGTCATCATGGCTTTTCATGCATATCTTACACATGGCCAGTATTTGCATGAATGCAACTAATTTTAGATGTTCCACCAGTACCCAGGGTGTACCCTTCATTGTAATATTGCTTTTTATAATTGTTTGTAATTATTTTCTTTCTAGACTCTTACCATGGCTAGAGTAATTATAGGAGTTGCTTCTTGATCACTAAAAACAAAAAGGTAAGCTTCTTTGACCATCCTCTTTTGCCTAATGTTGGGAAAGAATTTCGGGAGCTTTCTTGATCTTAAATTTTGCTACATATAGCCAATCCATATGAGGATGGTGTCTACATGAAGAGGGCAATCTTTGTTTCATCAGTCAAGCCTATGGATTGTCAGACTTTTTTCTGATTACTAGAGGGCTTGTCATCCTTTGAACTGTACCAGGTATATGCATCTTTCTGAGATGATGGGGCATTGTCATGTTCTGGAGAAAATAGTCACAAAAAGATGAGTGACCTTTTCTTTTTCTTAATCTTTTACTAATTTACTATAAGGCAATGAATTATGACAATTTTGCAGCTGGCAAAGTTGTTAGCAAATATATATTAGTTTAAAAATTGTATATTTTGTATAACATATGGGTTTTCACATTTAAGATTTATGTGACAGTAGGCTACATGGTTGAGTTCTTTAGTTTTTGGATGAACCAAGCCTCTTATAAAATTTTTTTTAATGTCATGTCTGAGAGTGAGCATTATTTTAGTTGTACAGAGTCCTGACAATTAGATACATTTTGGTCATTGAAGCGATTGCGAGTTGGATTATTTATGGATTGTAACCATTAGCGCATGTTAATTACAGTAGGACGTAGTTTATTATTCGATCAAGTTGTCCAATGTACATCCTCTTTGTATGGTTCACTTTGAATCTCATCTCCCATTCTTGTAAACTGGGAGCAACTAGCTATATATGCCCATGTTGATGTTAAATCGGTGTGATCTGTTTTTCTTTGCCTCGTCCGGGTGACACCAATAGGATATCACTAGAAATGAAATTTACATGTATTTTTAATCCATATGGCTAGAAAACAGCTTTTATTACCCATATTTTTGCACCCTTTTGTATGTCAGTGCCTCTTAGTCGCTTCTGATTTGGGTTTTCCTATTGAGGATTAACTTTTTTTTTTTGGCTGGTTGGACTACAGGAGGAAGGGTTGGACATTCCATGGCGACGACCCTACCGACATCCCATTCGAAAAAGGACTATGGAAAGATCTGATGCTGTCAACCATATCTGTTTGCCCGGAACTGAAAATTTCTACTTGGAAATTCCAATTCCAGCTGCCTTGCCTTGCTTGTGTTGCTTGTGACAGTCCTTGATGGGGTTGCTGATACACTGTGCTTTTCACAAATATATAATGTTATGGTCATGGGAACACATTGCATTTTATATGATCTTGATGTTTCAACTCCATGCGACTGTCTCTTTACTTTTGCTGCCAAATTGCATAATAGGTGATTAATTGTATAAATGGATTTGTCTGACATAATCTGAGTTTTCTTCCTGCACTGACAGGTGCGACAAAGAGGCGGCTATAACAGATTAGGGGCGTGATGGACTATACCGTTAGACAGGATTTCATTTTAACTGAGCTTCAACCTGGCGACCTATAAAAGTAAGTTTCCGTAATCTTATGTATTGTGAACAGCCTCTGTGGCCGGTTGTTTGCTGCCTTGGTTGACCACAGTGGTGGTGGCCGCCGATGATGTTCGTGTTCGTTTCAGCCTCCCCCTATTAGATAGATAGATAGATAGATAGATAGAGAGCTCGTCCATTTGCTGGTGTCGCTTCGGGCACTTTATTACCCAGAAACGTCGGAACGTCGGGTGAGTGGGTGAGAGCCGGGATGTCATGACCTTAGCTGGAATTGCCTAAGGCGTGGGGCACACTTGTGGCCAAAGACGCGAACTTAACTTGTGTTGCCTAAGTCGCGAGTCACCCTTGTGGCAAAGACGCGAACTTAGCTTGCGTTGCCTAAGTCGTGCTTCGCCCTTGCGATCTTGCTCCGCAAGGATCAGCCCACTTTGTAACCTCTCGCAGGTCCCGAAGGACCTGTAAAAGAGAAAGAGAGTTAGATCGAAAGAACGAGCAACGGATAAGTCCCGAAGTCTCGCGAAAAGGAAAGCTTTACAAGCAATTCGTCGAACACCTTGTGTGCACAAGAGAAAAGAGGGAGAGGGAGAAAAACAAGGCTTTCAAGGATGAACGAACAGCTACAAGCCCACAAACAGTCGCTCACCTGGTCCCGGGCGCAAAACCAAGTTCCCGTAAAGGTCACGTGCGAACTTGCGAAAGAGTGTTCAACGCCCGGTATATAACCGAAGTCCCATCCAGCCATGTGCCACCCGGGGGGTTCCTGGGGTCTGAGATGGCTGACATTTTGGTGAGCGGAGGCAGCTCTCCGCTCACCTCCCGCGGCACGCGAAAACGGAGCTGTTTTGGGCTGTTTTGCTCGGTTCGGTGAGCAGTCGCTTTGCAACGCTGCAGCTTGTTCGAACTTACATATTTACAAGCAAAATGACCCAAAACCATAGGAAAACATGATGTCAAGCAGCTGTACATGCGGGTGTGAGCGACGAACGGTTCGTTGAACAGAGTTGTTGCGGGTGCGCGACGACCGTTCGTGACATTCTCTCCCACTTAAACTGTCGACGCCCTCGTCGACGCTTGTTGGTAGTTGTTGATGACTTCTTCTTCATGTCGCAGGGCATCTTCAGGCTCCCAACTGGCTTCAGTTCGGGGAAGCTTTCGCCACTTCACCAAGTACTCTGTCTGCTCCGCTCCGTTGGGTAGCTTTATCTTACGATCCGCTAGAATGGTTTCCACTCGCTTCTCGTAGGAGGCTGTGATGGGAGGAAGCCGAGTTGGAACACTTCGAGAGGCATCTTGCGGATCCGAATGGTAGGCCTTCAGGTTGCTGGCGTGAAGAACGTTGTGAATTTTGAACCACGCCGGCAGCTACAACTTGTAAGAAACATTGCCTACTCTGTTGATAATTGGGAAGGGCCCTTCATACTTACGCACCAATCCTTTGTGAACTCTGTTCCTGAAGAATTGGAGTGATGCTTGTTGGAGCTTTACCAACACCAAATCGCCAACTTTGAACTCTTGTGGTCGCCTTCCCAAGTCTACCCACTTCTTCATCCGTTTTGTCGCCTTCTCCAAGTAAGCTCGCGCAATATCGACATTTCGATGTCACTCCTTTGCGAAATGATAGGCTGATGGACTACTCCCAGTATACCCAATTGCCATAGTGTGCGGAGTCGACGGTTGTTGTCCTGTTATAATTTCGAAGGGGCTCTTGTTGGATGCAGAGCTCCGCTGCAAGTTGTAGGAGAATTGGGCGATGTCCAACAGCTTCACCCAATCTCGTTGATTGGCACTCACGTAGTGCCGGAGATACTGCTCCAAGAGCGAATTTATTCTTTCAGTCTGGCCATCCGTCTGGGGGTGGAGGCTTGTAGAGAAGTATAATTTTGACCCCAACAATTTGAATAGCTCGGTCCAGAATCGTCCCAGGAACCGAGCGTCCCGATCACTAATGATATTGTGTGGGACTCCCCAATACTTCACTACACCCTTCATCATCAGTCTGGCCGCCTCTTCAGCTGAACAGTGTAGGGGAGCAGCAATGAAAGTTGCATACTTTGAAAACCGATCGACCACCACAGAGTATCGATCCAAGTCCCCCTACAGGTGGCAAGCTTGATATGAAGTCTAAGGAAATGCTCTCCCATGGCCTTTCTGGTACGGGCAACGGCTCCAAAAGTCCCACCGGCTTCCGCTGCTCCGCCTTGTCTTGTTGGCAAGTAAGGCATGTTCGAACATACTCCTCCACATCAATCCTCATCTTTGGCCAGTAGAAGGCCCTCTCCACGAGAGCCAACGTCCTGTGAATGCCGGGGTGTCCAGCCCAAAGGGAATCGTGACACTCTTTTAAGAGTTCACGCCTTAAATTGTCCACTCGGGGAACATAAACCCTATTTCCTTTTGTGTAAGCAAGTCCCTCCTGGACCCAAAATCGTCGTGCCTTGCCTGGGGATCAGTATACAGTCCATCTCTGATTCGGGAAAGGAAGTTGGAGTGTAACTGACTTGCTTGGCCTCTGCTCTCCAGTTGTGCAGCATTCACGCATTCCACTTTCCGACTCAGCGCATCGGCCACGACATTCGCCTTCCCGGGCTTGTATTCCATTGCCATATCAAATTCAGCCAGGAAGTCCTGCCACCATGCTTGCTTTAGGGAGAGCTTCTTCTGAGTTTGGAAATAACTCAGGGCGATGTTGTCTGTCCTCAACACAAATCGCGACCCGAGAAGGTAGTGTCGCCAAACTCGTAGACAGTGGATCACTGCTGTCATCTCCTTCTCATGCACTGGATACCGCCTCTCGGTTTCGTTGAGTTTGCGGCTCTCGTAGGCCATCGGATGACCTTCCTGCATGAGTACTCCTCCAATAGCGAAGTACGAAGCATCTGTGTGGACTTCAAAGGGCTCTCCATAGTTTGGCAATTTGAGCACTGGTTCTTCTAGGACAACAACCTTTAGGTCTTGGAATGCTATCTCACATTTGTCTGACCACTTCCAAGGCTGCTCCTTCTTCAGCAACTCCGTCAGTGGGGTTGCCCGCTTCGAATATCCGGCAATGAAGCGTCGATAGTAGTTGACGAAACCAAGGAAGGATCTCAACTCTGGCACCTTCTTTGGAGTTCGCCATTCCACGACTGCTTGCACCTTCGACTTGTCCATCCGAATGGAGCCATCACCGATTCGATGCCCCAAGAATAGGATCTCAGTTTGAGCAAAGTAGCATTTCTCCCTTTTTACAAACAATGTGTTCTCCCTGAGAACCTTGAAAATCGTCCAAAGGTGCTTGACATGCTCCTCGAGCGTTTGGCTGTAGACGACGATATCGTCCAAGTAGACGACCACGAACTTATCCAAATACTCGTTGAATAGCTGGTTCATGAGAGTACAGAATGTGGCCGGAGCGTTGGTTAAGCCAAAAGGAATCACCAAGAACTCAAACGCTCCATATCTGGTCACACAAGTAGTCTTTGCTTCGTCGCCTTCAGCAATGCGCACCTGCCAATATCCCGACCGAAGGTCGAGTTTTGAGAAATACTTCGCCTTGCCCAATTGATCGAACAAGTCCGCAATGAGCAGGATGGGATACTTGTTCTTCACTGTTACTTTGTTGAGGGCTCGGTAGTCGACGCATAATCGGAGGCTCCCATCTTGTTTCTTATGGAAGAGAACTGGAGCTCCGAAAGGTGCTTTAGAGCTGCGGATGAGACCACCGCTTAGCAGTTCACCTAACTGCTTCCTGAGTTCTGCCAACTCTGGTGGAGGCATGCGGTAGGGTGGTCTTGCCGGAGGCTTCACTCCTGGCTCCAGCTCGATACTGTGATCCACGCCTCTGCGTGGTGGAAGAGTCTTCGGCAACTCGGGTGGCATGACGTCTTTGAACTCTTTTAGGACGTTCACCACCACAACAGGTTCTTGAATGGCCTCCTTGTTGAGTGGCTCTAGCTTCATAGCAGCCACGAATGTCAGTTCGCCTTTTCGCACCCCTTTCTTCAATTGTAATGCCGAAATATGTTGGGGCTCCTTGGTTCCTCTCCGAGAGACGGGAACCACGCAGGGGTCATCGCCTCCCATCATACATAGGGAGTTCAAGAACGGCATCGGCACCAACTTCGCCGCGTGCATAAACTCCATTCCAAGAATCACTTGGAAGTCGTCCAGTGGCACGGCCATCATGTTGGTGTTTCCACTCCAAGTCCCGATTTTGATAGGAACACCCTTCGCCAACCCGGAGATTCGCCTAGCCTCCGAGTTCACCGCTTTCATTCGGCTTGGGCTCTTCTCCAAGGTCAACCCAAGTCGTTGTGCTTCGCGATCGGCTATGAAGTTGTGGGTAGCGCCCGTATCCACCATTGCACGGGTCGTTTGGCCATTTAGCTTGATGTCCACATACATCAGCTCGCTACTTCCTGCTTTTTGTGCCTTCGTCTTCATGTTCTCCCCCACTTGACCCCGCATAGCATTCAGCAAACGCATTGCTCCCATTCGGGGTCCTTGCGACTCCTCATCGTCGCTGCTGGATTCAGAACTGCTTGAGCTAAGGACGACAGCTTTGCCCTTGTCCGATCGGGGAGGGTGGATGGAAGCCGTCAATGCATTGAGTGCCTGTTTTTGTGGGCACTCCCTCACCATGTGCGGTCCTCCGCACAAGAAGCATCCTCCCAGTTTTGAGGCCTTGCCTTTCGGGTTCGGCCCTTTGTGGGAGCTCTTCTTCTTCTGTTCGCCCCCGAGCTCCTTCCCTCGAGAATGTTTTGGAGGGCAATTGCATGAAGATTGTTTCCTTCTCGCTGGGTCTTCAGAGGAAACAAAGTCGGTGAGCCTTTCTGCAGCTGCAATTGCCCTGACTACATCGGTAACATTCCTTCGATTCAGCTCCTGTTGAGCCCATGGTTTCAAACCATCAAGGAAGCTGAACAACTTGTCCTTCTCGGACATGTCCTGTACGTCCAGCATTAGTGCAGAAAACTGCTTCACATAGTCTCGGATGGTGGTACTTTGGCGGAGTTGTCTCAACTTACTTCTTGCGACGAACTTTGTGTTCTCCGGCAGAAACTGAGTTCTCAACTCCCGCTTCAAGTCTTCCCATGTGTCGACTCGACACCGACCTTGTTGGATCTCCTCCTAAAGAGTGCGCCACCAAAGTTTCGCATCTCCGTTCAGATACATTGTTGCTATGGAAACTTTGGTATCTTCAGAATCGAGCCTCGTAGCTCGGAAGTATTGCTCCATGTCGAACAGAAAGTTCTCGAGCTCCTTGGCATCTCTGGCCCCTCCATATCCATGGGGCTTAGGTGCCCTCAAATTTTGCGGCGGTGCAGCGCGGGTGTTGCCCCCTCCCGCATTTAGCGTTCTTGTGAGCATGGCCACCTTTGCAGTGAGTTCTGCCACAACATCCTGTAAGTGCTGCACGGAGTCCTTGGTGTCATCGGACAGTCGGTCGACTAGGGCCTCGACCTTGTCGATCCTGGACTCCACTTCCTCTTGCGAGCTCTCTACCCCAACAAGTCTTTGTTGGCCATGGTAGAGTTCCTCCATGCTCGCTTCCAGAACATCCAGGGGGGTTTCCGCCGTCGTGAGTCTCTCCTTATGACTCTTTTTCCCAGTTAGCGCACCAGATTGCGCTTCCTCCGCTCGCGGAGAGTTGCCAATTTCTCGCTCATCCTGTTCGCTGTCGCGCTCCTCTTGAGTGGCTCCAACAGCATGAGAGCGAGTGTGCACATGCAGCCCACCTGCAGCTGCTTGGGGTAAGGGTCCGGCTTGCCCCTGTTAGGATCGAGAGCACTAAGAGGGGGGGGTGAATTAGTGCAGCGGAAATCTTATAATAATTTAAAAACCAAAAGCTGCGTTCGTTCAAAAACTATTATGATGCAAAAGCAAATTCTCAGTTTGTATCTAAGTGCAGTTTGCGTCTAAGCGCAGATTGCGTCTAAGCGTAGTTTTGCGTCTAAGCGCAGATTGCGTCTAAGCGCAGTTTTGCGTCTAAGCGCAGTTTTGCGTCTAAACTCAGATTTACGTCTAAATGCAGATTTACGTCTAAACGCAGATTTACGTCTAAACGCAGTTTTACGTCTAAACGTAGTTTTACGTCTAAACGCAGATTTACGTCTAAACGCAGTTTTACGTCTAAACGCAGTTTTACGTCTAAACGCAGTTTTACGTCTAAACGCAGTTTTACGTCTAAACGCAGATTTACGTCTAAACGCAGTTAGACGCAGATTTACGTCTAAACTTTGAAACTCGTTTGTATACTCGCAGAAGGCAGTATGCAGTTGAAACCAAGACGTAAACGTGAACTGAAATCTGATGATTGAGCGAAGAAAGTCGATTTACGTCTGAATGCAGTTTTACGTCTAAATGTTGAAACTCGTTCGTAAAATCGTAGAGGACAGATTGCAGTTATTAATAGGATTAAAATGTAAGCGTAAACTGCAAGGAAGCTCGTTCGTAAAAGCACGAAAAACAGTTCTGCAGAATCAAACGTAAACGTAAACTATAATGTATGAAAATACGAGTTTACGTCTGAATGCAGATTTGGAAGAACAGCACTTAGAACTTGTTCGTGAAAGCGCAGAGAGCAGTAGTGATGAGGGAGGTTTGCAGTAATGATAAAGTGCTCGAAAGTAAACGCAAACCAGAGATTTAGAGTGGTTCGGTCAGCCTTGACCTACTCCACTTTTGGCTTCCTCCACCGATGAGGTTGCCGACGTCAACTAGGTGCCTTCCTTCAATGGGCGAAGGCCAAACTTCCCTCTTACAATTTCTCTCCTTTTGACAGGCTTAGGAGACAACCTTTACAGATGTTTTCTCTCCTCACTTTACAACTCAAACTTGAAGAACATAAGGAGGAGGAAAACTAGCAGTTTTGAGCTCTAAGAACCACTGAAAAGATCAAGATTTCGGGTCAGTTCTTGCTCAATTCAGTGCTGAATGGGTGGGGTATTTATAGGCCCCAACCCAATTCAAAATTCGAGCTCAAAACGATCAAATCGATCAAATCCCAGAATTCTGGGATCAGGCGGTTGCACCTCTCGACTGGAGAGGTGGCACCGCCTGGCAGAGCTCGAAGACTGAGCTCTGCCGATTGCTTCTCTCTGCCAGAGCTCGAAGACTGAGCTCGATGGTTGCATCACCTGGCAGAGCTCGAAGACTGAGCTTGGTGATTGCATCACCTGGCAGAGCTCGAAACTGAGCTCGGTGGTTGCATCACCTGGCAGAGCTCCAAGCTGAGCTCAGGCTGATCCACCTCTCTGCCAGAGCTCGAAGACTGAGCTTGGTGAATGCATCACCTGGCAGAGCTCGAGACTGAGCTCAGGCTGATGCACCTCTCTGCCAGAGCTCGAAGACTGAGCTCGGTGGTTGCATCGCCTGGCAGAGCTCGGAACTTGAGCTCTGGCGGTGCAACCTCTTGGCTGGGGCGGTTGCACCTCCCAACCCCACAGCCCAGGCGGTTGCACCTCCTGGCTGGGGCGGTTGCACCTCCCAACCCCACAGCCCAGGCGGTTGCACCTCCTGGCTGGGGCGGTTGCACCTCCCAACCTCGCAGCCCTGGCGGTGGCACCTCCAAGCTGGAGAGGTGGCACCTCTTCACTATTCCAGCTCACTTGGTTTGGCTCCAAACTTGGTCCAAACCAGTCCGAACTTGGGCCTAATTGGCCCCTACTTGGGTTATAGGATTAACACCTAATCCTAACCCTAATTAACATGCTAACTATGAATTTAAAGACATTTTCTAAGCTATTACAAAGTCCGCAAGTCAAGACTTCTTCTAGCGAGCTTCCGGCAAACTTCCGGCGGTCTTCCGATGAACTCTCGGAAACCATTCTGCGGACTCCCGGCAAGCTCCTAGACTTCACGATTTGTTCTTAGCGAGTTCCAACGAGCTTCTTCGGCAAGCTCCGATCTTTCTCGGCGAGCTCCGCGAACTCCCAACGAATCTTCGGACTTCCGTCGAACTCTCGAACTCGCAACAAATCCTTCGCGCTTGACTCCGACACTTTGTTTCGCTTTATGTCTTCATCGTTAT
Source organism: Musa acuminata AAA Group (assembly GCF_036884655.1). Taxonomy (NCBI): domain Eukaryota; kingdom Viridiplantae; phylum Streptophyta; class Magnoliopsida; order Zingiberales; family Musaceae; genus Musa; species Musa acuminata. Next base: position 5,139,405 of record NC_088348.1, on the reverse strand, counting down.
CATAGTTAATCCTGCACAACAAAACAAAACTTCAATCGAGACAATTAATCCTAAGCAATTAACCAAGTTGTCCGACATGTCATTGGTCCCTCGACGCTTCGTCCGATTCTTCGGCGCATCGTCCTCTCGTGCAGCCTATTGCCCAATCGGCCAGTTGACTCCGCAACTCCGATATCCTTGGCACAATACCCGCTCTTCTTGGCCCGATGCCCGAGTCCACGGCCCGAAGCCTTCTGTCGATACGTCGACCGATCCACCGGTCCGACGTCCAATCTTCTGACATGTTCCTTCGGCACAACATGATTTTCCTGCTTTAATTGTCTCATCCTGATCGAAGCATCCTGCGTCACTCAAAACGCAGATTAAATCATAAACATATATCAAGTAGTTTCATCATCAAAATACGAGATTCAACAATCTCCCCCTTTTTGATGATGACAACCACTTGATGACGGAGTTAAACTTAACTCCCGGAGTTTAAACAAACTCCCCCTATCAATATGCCATATTGATAGAACCTTGAATTCAAACTGAATTCAAGTCATTGCAATATTCATCATGAATACTTGCAACACGTCAACATGAACTTATGCATAAACTTATGCATCACATGTCATGTCATCAACATACTTCTCCCCCTTTGTCATCAACAAAAAGGAGAAGTACTACAATCAAGTGTGTGTGATATTGGTTCAACTCATTGCATGAAGAACATAGTATCAAGTTTTATCATCATGCAATCTTGGAGCTAGAAGATTTAGCAAGTGTTACATCATGCTTAGAACATTCATGCTATCAAGTTTTAGATATGCAAGTTTTATAACATATAAGATAGCACTTTTGGTAATGTTCAAGATAGCAAGTTCTATATCATGCAAGCTAGCAAACTAGAGATGTTCAAGAAAGCAACTCTTGCTTCTTGAAAATTTTGCTCACTTTGCTAGATGCGCAAGTTAGCATTTTTGCCTCTTGAGATAGGCAAGATAGCACATTTGCTTCTTTTGAGATAGCAACTTTTTGCTTCTCTTTAGACCAACAAGCTAGCAATTTTTACGATATACAAGTTTCACAATATATAAGCTAGCAAAAATTTCGAAAGCAAATGCAAGATAAATTTCTTGTGTAAGCTCATGATTATTGCTTCCTATTGTAATGTGCAAGTTGCAAGTCTTGCTTCTTGAGATATTCAAGATGGTGATGTTCAAGAAGACAACTTTTGCTTCTTAAAATAAGCAAGTTAGCAAACAAGTTTTTGCATCTTCTTGACTTGTGCAAACTAGCTATCTCCCCCTTTGTCATTGTCAACATGGGAAAAACCCTTTACATCAATTTCTAAATCATGACAAAGGTAAGTAATCATTCTTATTTGTGCATCATTATAGTTTCAATGCACAAATTCATTAACATTACATTTCAAAAATTTATGCATGATACTGAAAAATCAATCTTCATCATGAGCATTTCAAACATGATATTCAAGCATTCATGATATATCATATTGGCAGCATGATCATAGATATTCAAACGATGGTATCTAGAATTCATTACATCCTATTATGCATGATCATTAACTCCTCATTTGTATTTCATGCATTATTTCATTTCATCTCATAAGGAATATCAAGAAGAGTTATTGGATGATGAGATAAATATTTTATGAATACACAGAATATCATAAGTGTTTCATGTATCCATATTATCACATGAAGCATATTATCATTTTTAAGATTCATAACATGAATAACGTTATTACTATTTCATCAAAATCAGTTTCGAGATTCACATAATATCATGAAATCATTAATCTCGATAAGATGGGAAAAACATTTTCTTTTTAAGTGATTCTTTTAACACATCATAAAAAAGAAAAACTCATTCATAATTCAAGTGATTTACAAGATATCATAAATGAATTTATCACTTGTATTTCACCAAAATCGAGAACTCTAGAGTTAGAAAATGATTGAAGCATTTAATCTGATTGAAGAATGATTCATATTTAAAGTGTAGCATTTGTCAAATCTGAAATCATCAAGTATAACTTTAATATTTTCATTGCAACATTAAGCAAGGTTTCATTGAACATAATTTTGAATGATTCTTATAGATGCCTAAAACCTCTTTAGTTTTAATCTATGATTGACTTTATAATAGCATGCTCAAATCTTTATTTTTATGTCAAAACCATACATTATATTTCATAAACAAAGACAATGAGAAATATCAAGCCTTCCAGACAAAAGCCATGTATCGTCATTGAAAAGCAATATGAAAATCATCAAAATATACATTCTTGCTTCTCAAGCACATAAGATTAATCTCACTAGGTGTAAAAATCATTAGATTTCTATCTTGCATTAACATAAGACATGCAATTTTCATTATCATTTTCAAGATTACAAGCATGATCATATTTTTGCATTTTCATTGTTAAATTATTAAAAATATAATTTTCAAAAAAAGAAAAAGAAAAGTGCATCATGAAAAGCATCATGTAATTTCGAAGTAAATTAGGGGGATTTCGATTACCTCATCATTGTAGGCTGTTAAGGCGTAGTTTGCCGCCTTGCTTTTGTTGACTTTCTCTTCTTCGGAGGAGCTCGATTCATCCCAATTTTTGTTCTTCTTCTTGCGTTTAAAGCAAGTAGTTCCATTCTTTTTGCTTTTTAATTTTCGTTTCATTTTAAGTTCACCATCACTTGAGCTTATGCTCGAGTGGTCTTCAAATGATCTATGTCCCAAATCCTTCCTGTTCTTTGGAAGGTTGGTTTGTTCATCATTGTCCTCATCACTTGAGTCATCGCTCAAGTGGCATTCATTTGTCCAGAGTTCCAAATCCTTCCTGTTCTTTGGAAGGTGGTTCTCAAGTTCTTTACGTGCATTGCACGTCATTTCATATGTGATCAATGAACCAATTAGTTCTTCAAGTGGAAAATGGTTCAAGTTTTTTGATTCTTGAATAGCAGTTACTTTTGAATCCCAAGTTTTAGAAAGTGAGCGCAAAACTTTGTTAACGAGTTCAAAATCCGAAAAGCTTTTACCAAGTGATTTTAAACCATTGACGACATCCGTAAAACGGGTGTACATGTCAACAACGGTTTCGCTTGGTTTCATATGAAAAAGCTCGAAATCAAGCAGTAGAATATTAACTTTCGAGTCTTTGACTCTACTAGTTCCCTCGTGCGTGATTTCAAGAGTGCGCCAAATATCGAAAGCCGTTTCACACGTAGAAATCCGATTGAACTCATTTTTGTCCAATGCGCAAAATAAGGCATTCATAGCCTTTGCGTTTAAAGAAAAATTCTTCTTCTCCAAAACCGACCATTCGTTCATCGGTTTGGAGGGAAGTTGAAAACCGTTTTCAATGATATTCCATAAATCCAGATTTAGAGAAATTAAGAAAACTCTCATTCGAGTTTTCCAATAAGTGTAGTCCAATCCGTTAAAGAACGGTGGACGAAAGACCGAACAGCCCTCTTGAAAAGTCATTTCTCTCGGGTGTAAATCCGAAATGAGAAAAACCCCGCTCTGATACCAATTGTTAGGATCGAGAGCACTAAGAGGGGTGGGGGTGAATTAGTGCAGCGGAAATCTTATAATAATTTAAAAACCAAAAGCTGCGTTCGTTCAAAAACTATTATGATGCAAAAGCAAATTCTCAGTTTGTATCTAAGTGCAGTTTGCGTCTAAGCGCAGATTGCGTCTAAGCGTAGTTTTGCGTCTAAGCGCAGATTGCGTCTAAGCGCAGTTTTGCGTCTAAGCGCAGTTTTGCGTCTAAACTCAGATTTACGTCTAAATGCAGATTTACGTCTAAACGCAGATTTACGTCTAAACGCAGTTTTACGTCTAAACGTAGTTTTACGTCTAAACGCAGATTTACGTCTAAACGCAGTTTTACGTCTAAACGCAGTTTTACGTCTAAACGCAGTTTTACGTCTAAACGCAGTTTTACGTCTAAACGCAGATTTACGTCTAAACGCAGTTAGACGCAGATTTACGTCTAAACTTTGAAACTCGTTTGTATACTCGCAGAAGGCAGTATGCAGTTGAAACCAAGACGTAAACGTGAACTGAAATCTGATGATTGAGCGAAGAAAGTCGATTTACGTCTGAATGCAGTTTTACGTCTAAATGTTGAAACTCGTTCGTAAAATCGTAGAGGACAGATTGCAGTTATTAATAGGATTAAAATGTAAGCGTAAACTGCAAGGAAGCTCGTTCGTAAAAGCACGGAAAACAGTTCTGCAGAATCAAACGTAAACGTAAACTGTAATGTATGAAAATACGAGTTTACGTCTGAATGCAGATTTGGAAGAACAGCACTTAGAACTTGTTCGTGAAAGCGCAGAGAGCAGTAGTGATGAGGGAGGTTTGCAGTAATGATAAAGTGCTCGAAAGTAAACGCAAACCAGAGATTTAGAGTGGTTCGGTCAGCCTTGACCTACTCCACTTTTGGCTTCCTCCACCGATGAGGTTGCCGACGTCAACTAGGTGCCTTCCTTCAATGGGCGAAGGCCAAACTTCCCTCTTACAATTTCTCTCCTTTTGACAGGCTTAGGAGACAACCTTTACAGATGTTTTCTCTCCTCACTTTACAACTCAAACTTGAAGAACATGAGGAGGAAAACTAGCAGTTTTGAGCTCTAAGAACCACTGAAAAGATCAAGATTTCGGGTCAGTTCTTGCTCAATTCAGTGCTGAATGGGTGGGGTATTTATAGGCCCCAACCCAATTCAAAATTCGAGCTCAAAACGATCAAATCGATCAAATCCCAGAATTCTGGGATCAGGCGGTTGCACCTCTCGACTGGAGAGGTGGCACCGCCTGGCAGAGCTCGAAGACTGAGCTCTGCCGATTGCTTCTCTCTGCCAGAGCTCGAAGACTGAGCTCGATGGTTGCATCACCTGGCAGAGCTCGAAGACTGAGCTTGGTGATTGCATCACCTGGCAGAGCTCGAAACTGAGCTCGGTGGTTGCATCACCTGGCAGAGCTCCAAGCTGAGCTCAGGCTGATCCACCTCTCTGCCAGAGCTCGAAGACTGAGCTTGGTGAATGCATCACCTGGCAGAGCTCGAGACTGAGCTCAGGCTGATGCACCTCTCTGCCAGAGCTCGAAGACTGAGCTCGGTGGTTGCATCGCCTGGCAGAGCTCGGAACTTGAGCTCTGGCGGTGCAACCTCTTGGCTGGGGCGGTTGCACCTCCCAACCCCACAGCCCAGGCGGTTGCACCTCCTGGCTGGGGCGGTTGCACCTCCCAACCCCACAGCCCAGGCGGTTGCACCTCCTGGCTGGGGCGGTTGCACCTCCCAACCTCGCAGCCCTGGCGGTGGCACCTCCAAGCTGGAGAGGTGGCACCTCTTCACTATTCCAGCTCACTTGGTTTGGCTCCAAACTTGGTCCAAACCAGTCCGAACTTGGGCCTAATTGGCCCCTACTTGGGTTATAGGATTAACACCTAATCCTAACCCTAATTAACGTGCTAACTATGAATTTAAAGACATTTTCTAAGCTATTACAAAGTCCGCAAGTCAAGACTTCTTCTAGCGAGCTTCCGGCAAACTTCCGGCGGTCTTCCGATGAACTCTCGGAAACCATTCTGCGGACTCCCGGCAAGCTCCTAGACTTCACGATTTGTTCTTAGCGAGTTCCAACGAGCTTCTTCGGCAAGCTCCGATCTTTCTCGGCGAGCTCCGCGAACTCCCAACGAATCTTCGGACTTCCGTCGAACTCTCGAACTCGCAACAAATCCTTCGCGCTTGACTCCGACACTTTGTTTCGCTTTATGTCTTCATCGTTATCATAGTTAATCCTGCACAACAAAACAAAACTTCAATCGAGACAATTAATCCTAAGCAATTAACCAAGTTGTCCGACATGTCATTGGTCCCTCGACGCTTCGTCCGATTATTCGGCGCATCGTCCTCTCGTGCAGCCTATTGCCCAATCGGCCAGTTGACTCCGCAACTCCGATATCCTTGGCACAATACCCGCTCTTCTTGGCCCGATGCCCGAGTCCACGGCCCGAAGCCTTCTGTCGATACGTCGACCGATCCACCGGCCCGACGTCCAATCTTCTGACATGTTCCTTCGGCACAACATGATTTTCCTGCTTTAATTGTCTCATCCTGATCGAAGCATCCTGCGTCACTCAAAACGCAGATTAAATCATAAACATATATCAAGTAGTTTCATCATCAAAATACGAGATTCAACAGCCCCGTCTTGCTTGATTCGCCACGATGCTTTGCCATGGCGAAGTTGCGAAGTTCGTTCGCTGTTCGATCGAAGAGCTTGCCCGCTCTGATACCACAATGTCACGACCTTAGCTGGAATTGCCTAAGGCGTGCGGCACCCTTGCGGCCAAAGACGCGAACTTAGCTTGTGTTGCCTAAGTCGCGAGTCACTCTTGTGGCAAAGACGCGAACTTAGCTTGCGTTGCCTAAGTCGCGCTTCGCCCTTGCGATCTTGCTCCGCAAGGATCAGCCCACTTTGTAACCTCTCGCAGGTCCCGAAGGACCTGTAAAAGAGAAAGAGAGTTAGATCGAAAGAACGAGCAACGGATAAGTCCCGAAGTCTCGCGAAAAGGAAAGCTTTACAAGCAATTCGTCGAACACCTTGTGTGCACAAGAGAAAAGAGGGAGAGGGAGAAAAACAAGGCTTTCAAGGATGAACGAACAGCTGCAAGCCTACAAACAGCCGCTCACCTGGTCCCGGGCGCAAAACCAAGTTCCCGTAAAGGTCACGTGCGAACTTGCGAAAGAGTGTTCAACGCCCGGTATATAACCGAAGCCCCATCCAGCCATGTGCCACCCGGGGGGTTCCTGGGGTCTGAGATGGCTGACATTTTGGTGAGCGAAGGCAGCTCTCCGCTCACCTCCCGCGGCACGTGAAAACGGAGCTGTTTTGGGCTGTTTTGCTCGGTTCGGTGAGCGGTCGCTTTGCAACGCTGCAGCTTGTTCGAACTTACATATTTACAAGCAAAATGACCCAAAACCATAGGAAAACATGCTGTCAAGCAGCTGTACATGCGGGTGTGAGCGACGAACGGTTCGTTGAACGGAGTTGTTGCGGGTGCGCGACGACCGTTCGTGACAGGGAGGCAATCAGAGTTACCTGCCCTCTATAAAGGGCACACAAGTCAAATTGGACCGTCCCACATGTAGGCAGTCAAGATTCGACATTATTGGGTTCTAACATGCAGGCATCCCAACGACATGGTCATGTCTTGGTGTGCGTTTGCGTTTAGTTAGTTTGACACGTCAACTAAATGACCATTTTATAATGGTGTCAACTTTGGAGCAGGAACTTACCCGTGCAAGTGCATTTGGCGGTGTTAGAATAAGTCGTGTCTGATAATTTCGTATGATCCTCCCGTAATTAACCCTCCACTTATTGGTGCAAGTGCACTTAGCGATCGTGTTTGATAATTTTGTATAATTCTTTCCTAAATTAACCTCCACTTCAATCAGACGGTTCCGATGCATCTTTGGTTTTATTTGAGTAAAATACCATCTTTCTATTTTATAAATCAATCGAATAAAACCTTGTTAATTTAAGCATTGTTGGGATCATCGTCGGATCACTGCTAGAGAGGATGACACTTGACCGCCTTCGTCCTCTCCCACATATCTGTAGAAATTCAAGGATATATGATCTCCCTAGGTAACACAACTATCTCACACGTGATTTTCAGTTTTGTGGGTTTTTACGCATCAATCTTCGTATAACGATGAACACCTTTTAGGAAATTTAGGATTTTTATTTTATGTTCTTCGCCCCTATATTTCCCTACACAAGTCCCCTGACCCGATCAATGCCCTTTTGACCCCATCCTCGTATCTTTCTACTCATCTTACGATGCCCTTAAGTTGGGACTCCATCTTTCCCTCCACCCGGTGATAATGTCCTACCTCCAATAGTGGGAGACATCGCCTTTTTAAATGACGCCCAACTAATGACGCTACTTAATAGTATTCATCAGAGAATGCCGACATGTTGATATTACTCCAACTCACACCCTTTTCGTCGCTTATTTTTTGTTATGCAAGGGGAGAAGTGGCTACTACCTAACCATTTGGGGAGATTTCAAGATTAATGGTGCTTCTTCCAACTACAAAGATTGGAAGGAGTGCTTCTTCCTTATGAGTTCAAGTCGAAGCTAGAGATTCAACATTGTCTAATTGGCATATTGTATTAATAACACATCTCCCTTCTTGTCAAATAAGGAGGCTAGTCAAGTGCTTCAACTGAGGTACATACTCTCTTCCTCCGAGATAGTTTGAAAGATAGACAAGAACTAGTTAATTGATAGGGTACGATCGAACCTCCCATCGCTTCACTCCACCTCTTTTTTTAGTCCTCAGCCTTGTAATTTGAATCTTCTACGAGCATGGATTTACACTTCTTGAAGAGGAAGGTGCCTAGTGCTAGTGATAGGTGTCTTACAAGTCAATTATGTAAGTGATGACACGTGTGACATAGTACACATGCTTTTTTCTTATTATATTATTTGACATTTTATCACTTTATCTTGTACATTGAATATATTGTGATGTCTATGGATCTATGCAATGGGAATCAGATCGTTATAAGATCATGATAATAAGACCGATTGACCTTTAAACACAGACCTTAAATAATCCCGATCATAAGTTACTCGAGAGAGACATCGAGATAACCAGATAGACTAGTGTGTTATATACTCATTCATATAATAGAGGCGGTTGGTCACATAGTTGCTAATGTGGAGACACTATGGATATAGTAGAGGTGCTAATTAGAGAATGAGTTCACTGATCGATCCGCTCATAGAATACTAGATGGTTGATGATACCTCATTGTCAAATAGCGATTCTATCATTCCAGTGGTGTATTTGGTCTTTAGACTTAAGATACCAAGGATATCCTATATGAGTACTTTACTTTTTTATACTAAATTTATAGACCTGGAAGTTCTAAATCTAGCATAATCGATCATCGAAAATGACAGCCAACCTTACGAGGGCTATTGAGTATCAATAGAGGATCATCCACTCTTAGTGTCATAAGAAAAATATTTCATGTGTTATTGCTCAGACAAATCCCTAGTCGGGGTCATTCGGATTGAGAGAGAAAGAGTTCTCTGAGAGAATCCAATTAGAGAAAGACTAGAGTAGAAATCGTATGAGCCTGATAGCATCATGCCCAGTATATAGTCTCTAAGATATTAGATGGATGAGGGACTATATATATACTGTAATAGAGGACAGACAAGTCCAATGGATTGGATTCCCTTGTATTATTTGGGGAATACGACGTAGTGGCCTAGTACGTCCGTAGTCGATGAGTCAAGTGAATTATTATAGAGATAATAATTCACTGAACCAGAAGGAGTTTTGATAAGTATAACTTATGGCTAGCTAGATATTGGGCCTAGAAAGACAGATATGGTAGATGTTGCGACGAGTAGAGGTTCTATGTGATATCCGTTGAAGCTCCTATCTTATTAAATATCCAATATGCCACTGGATTATTGAATTCTGTGGATGAAATCCAATAAAAGTCAATAAGCGATTATTGGATAGAGATTCACTAATATAAGAGGTTTGGGTAGTTGGATGAAGATCCAATACCCAATAGGGCATGATTCGTTAGGGTTAAGTTGACATGAGATTTATATAAATAGGAGAGAACTAAAGGGTCATAAGCTAAGACTCTTTTTGGCTGCCACATTTTATTCTTATCTTTCACTCTCCTCCTCAACATGTAGCCCTTATTTGGGGCATGTGGATAGCAAGAAGGGTTGACCTCTTCTTGATTGTGTGGTGCGTGCATCGAGAAGATTTGAGGAGCATCTTCATAGCCCCTATCATGTGGATCACTGCTAGAGAGGATGACAGTTGACCTCTTTCTTCCTCTACCATAGATCTAGAGAATTTCATGGATATATGATCTCCTTAGGTAACATAACTTTCTTATACGTGTAGTTTTCGATTTCGCGGGTTTTTGCACACCAATCTTCGCACAACGATAAAAGATTAATTTTCTGTGAAAATATAAGATTTGTGTTTATATTCTTCCATTGTGCATGTAATGTTGTCCCAGATTTCCCTACATCTAGCTCCTCATCGGGCATATCGGAGCTTTGTTCAGCCTAAGCTACTACTACTTGCGAGCCATTGGTAGAGTCAATAGACCCGCCTCGATTTGATCATCATAGCAACGCCAATAAACTAAGGAAGAAATATGAGGCCATTGTGAGGAAAGTCCTATACCCTCAAAGGAAAGACGCACTTAAGGAGTTAGCTCGGGAGAGGGAGTTTCCAACCACTATAACGTTAATACCTCCCGGAGGTTGAAGTTCTAGGTCTTTCTTAGGGAAAATGACGAGCATATCATGGTCAATGTTAGATTTGTGCAAGGAAAAGCCGCTGCCCTTCGTAGCTTTACAAATAGCTAATTTACTAGACTTGACCCTCAAATATAATGTTGTAGCGAAGGTGGAAAGATTTAAAAGAGATGTAGAAGGTGATGGGTGAGGGCACAACTACGGAGTAGTACTATTGCGAGTCTCTATTTTTAGGGATGGGGTGAAGTAAATCCACTACTACCTTTGGAGGTCGAGCGATGTTGGATACTAGTGTATCAAGCGGAAGCGATCATTGACTATAAAGCATTTGTCAAATTCAAGAGGGGTCTAAAGTAGATGAGGGTCACCTCACACTAATTCGAATACCAAATTGCTTTGGCTCGTTTTAAGATTAGGTACTCCAAGCTGGAGCTCAAGGAGGATCCATTCATAGACTACCTCGAGAACTAAAATGTCTCGATACTGACCAAGATGCTCTTTAATGATAGCCTTGACTCACTACCTCATCAATGCTTTATTTTGATAGGTCAAGACTTCATCTTCAATTTAAAAGCCCGACCTAATTGATGTAATCCTTTTCGAAGTAATGAAATTTTTTTTTCTTAATTCACATCTAGCACTTTAAATATACATCCTACAGCCAACACCCTAGGCTTTAGCAGGCCAACATCCGATGCTAAAGGCATTGTCCTCCCTAGCCTAATCCCGAGAGAGGCATTGAGGATAAAACTTTTTAAAGTTTTCAATGTGCCATATTTTTAGCAACACCATACCCTCTGTTGTCATGAGATAGTACGTTTCATCTCAGATGACTTTGATGACTCAATAAGACCCTTTCCAGTTTGGTGCCAACTTCCATTGGGACATGATCGAGTCACTAACCACAGCTTTTTGAAGCACCAAGTCCCTTAGTCTAACCCCTCGAGAGCGGACTCCTCAATCGTAGAGTTTAGCCATCACCCTTTTGTATCTTAATGCTTGTAGGTTTCCTTTAACTATAACTTCACTAATCAAGTCAAGCTCGACTTGAAGTCTCTCTTCGAAGGTTTCTTCGTCAAAGCTCTCAATCCGAGATGTCAGGAAGACTATCTCAGGTGGTAGGACAACTTCGATGTTGAATACCAGTTTGAATGGTGATTCTCTCAAGCCGATCTTGGGTATGGTTTGGGAGGCCCATAGAATGTTTAACAACTCAGCCACTTAGGTACCATTTTCTTTAATAACCCTCATCTTTAATCCTTCAAGAATGACTCAGTTGGTAATCTCGGTAAGAGCATTGGTTTGTGTTGGGAAACCTGGGGTGATATCATATATGCAATGGAAGGACAAAAACTTACAAAAATCTTAAATTTCCATAAAATAGTTTCTTATCGTTGTGTGAAGATTGGTGCATAAAAACCTACAAAACCAAAAAATCGCGCGTGTTTGGGGATATGTGTTATATATGAAGATCATATATCCTAATATCATACAGATCTATGAGAGAGGATAAAGGAGGTTAACTATCCTCCTTTCTAGTGGTGATTCATATGGTAGGGGCTGCGAAGACACTCTCCTTAAATCGCTACACAAACCTTCTCTTCACGTGCACCAAGGGATCAAGAAGGGGCTAGCCCTTATTGTCCACACATCCCAAATAGGGGTTGCTGGCTGAGGAAAAGAGGGAGGAGAGGAGAATAGGAGGTGGCAACCAAAAGGGGTATAGCCTATGGCCCTTTAGTTCTCTTCTATTTATAGAGGTCTCATATCAACTTAACACTAATAGATCCTAACCTATTGGGTACTAGATCTTCATCCAACTACCTAAGCCTCTTATATTAGTAGATCTCTACCCAATAATCTTTTATTGACTCTTATTGGATCTTATTCATAGATCCAATAATTTATGGGTTTAATGGATATCCAATAAGATAGGGGCTCCAACGGATATCTCATATCCGAACCTCTACTCGTCATAACATCTACTATATGTGTGTAACCCTCTAGGCCCAATATCGTGTGTCATACCTGTCAAAACTCTTTTTCGCTCAATGAATTATTATCTCTATAATAATTTAATCGACTCATCGACTATAGATGTACTATGCCACTACACCATAATCCCTAGATGATATAGGAGACTCCAATTCATTAGACCTGTCTGTCCTCGATTACCATATATATATAGTCTTTAATATATCCAATATTCCAGAGAATATATACCAGGCATGATGTTGTCAGACCCATACAAAATCTACTCAAGTTTTGCTCTAATCGGATTCTCCTATAGAACTATTCTCTCTCAATCCGAATGACCCTGGCTAGGAATTTGCCTGAGCAAGAACACATAGGATATTCGTCTCATGACACCGAGAGCGGATGATCTTTTATCGACACTCAATAGTCCTTGTAAGGTTGGTTGCCACTTTCGATGACTAGTTATGCTAGATCTGAAAATTTCAGGCTTATTAGTCTGGTATCAAAGAGTAAAGTACTCATATAGGACATTCTTGGTATCTCAAGTCAATCCATTAGTGAACTCATTTTCTAATGAGATGACGAAATCATTGTCTGACAATGAGATACCATCACTCATCAAACATTCCGTAAGCATGAACTCATTTTCTAATGAGCACCCGTACTGTATCTCTAATGTCCCCACACGAGCAACTATGAGACCAACGACCTCCATCATATGGATGAGTATAAAATACACTAGTCTATCTAGTTATCTCGATGTCCCTCTCGAGTAATCTATGATCGAGATTATTTAGGGTTTATGTTTAAATACGAATAAATCTCATTATCGTGATCACATCACGATCTGATTTCCATTACATAGATACATTGACATCACAATATATATAACGGACAATATAAAGTAAGAAAAATATCAAAATAATAAGCAAAAAGAGTACATATCATGTCACACGTGTCATCACTAACGTGATTGGCTTGCAAGGCACATATGACTAGCAGTTTGGGGATGAGCAATCAAGTTGAACCTTATTTGAATCTTGTAAGATTGATAGAACTCCTTGAACTTTGTATTGTTGAATTGAGTCTCATTATCGGCTATGAGGGCCCTTGGGATTTCAAAGCGGGTAATGATGTTCTTCCACATGAATCCTTCAACTTGCTTCTCGATGATCGATGCTAGCGGCTCAACCTCCACCAACTTTGTAAAATAGTGCACTCCCATAATGAGAAACCTCTGCTAGCCCAAGGTTGTTAGAAAGGGTTCTCGGAGGTATGTGTTCCACTGGGTGAAGGGTCATGTGTAATCAATCGGGCTAAGAGAGACCATCGATTGGTGTTATATTCAAGCAAACTTCTAACACCTATGGCACCTCTGGGCATAGGCAATTGCATCGTTTTGCAACATCGACCAATAGAAACCTTATTGAAATACTTTGAATGCAAAAGTCCACCCACCTATATGCTCCTCACAAACGCCTTCATGCACGTTGGCAATTACCCTTTCAGCCTCTTGGGGTGTCAGACATCTGAGGAATGGTTAGCTGGTGGACTTGCAGTATAGTTGGTTGTTAATTATGTAATATCATACTTAATAATGTTCAACTCCTTGGGCTATCATGGGGTGAGTATTGTCTCTTTTATAGCATAATATCTCATCCATCCAACTTGGTTCCTCCTCGACGGTGGATATGCTGTGCTTTTCAATGGTTTAGGTCAGCAACGTCTTGACCAATGACCAGCCCTCCCTCAAAACTCGAGTGGAGGATAACTTGGGGAGTGCATCAACCTAGGGATTTTTCATATGAGGGACCCATAACACGTTGAGTCAGAAGAAGCTGCGAGCTAACCACCGCACCTCAATGAGGTACTTTGTTATAGTCGCATCTTGGGTTTTGTAGCTCCCCTCTACCTAGCTTATAACTAGTTGTGAGTCACTGAACATCATTAGGTCTTGAACTTGAAGCTCTTGGGCGAGTCGAAGACCTGAAAGAAGTGTTTCATATTTGACCTCCTTTTTAGATATTTTGAATTTGAATCAAGGAGCTTATTTGTACACCTATTTGTTTGGACCCTTTATGACAAGTTTGACGTTGCCCCTTTCCAATATGGTAGAACCATATATGAATAGAGTCCATGTTGAGAGGGTGTGACTGTTGGCCTCGGCCTCGAGCAAGAGAGTTAGGTATGAGATAAAATCTATCAACACTTGAGCCTTTATGGCAGTTCTCGGCATGTATCGAATATCAAACTCATCCAGCTCTACTAACCACCTCAATAGTCACCCCGAGATAATGAATCAAGAAAGAATATGTATGAGTGGTTAATTGGTGATCACTTGTATGGTGTATGCTTGAAAATAAGGACGGAGCTTCCTTGACGCCACTTCTAATGCAAATGCCAACCTCTAGATAGGCATGTATCATTCCTTGGGTCCGTTCAAGACATGAGTAACATAATAAATAGGCTTATGTCTATTCAAGACATAGCCGAGATGGAGCTCCAGCTCTTCAAATGTCTCCTAACACTCCTTAATCCATAGGAAGCCATTTATGTTCTTCAATGCTTAGAAGAAGGGTAGACACTTATCATTTGATGATTCGACTAAGCACTGTTATTTGCCTTCTTAATTATTATACTTCCTTTACCAACCGAGGTGAGCACATCTTCAATATGACTCGCATCTTCTCAGGGTTTGCATCTATTCCTCTCTAGTGAATAATAAATCCGAGAAATTTTTTCGAGTTGACTTCAAAAGTACACTTGGTAGGATTAAGGTGCATGTTGAACGTTTTCAAAACTTGAAATGTCTCAACTAAGTCCGCTAGATATGAGTCAACTATTCTACTTTTGATTATCATGTCGTCCATTTACATTTTGACATTCCTTTCGATCTAGCATTTGAACATTTTATTCGTCATCCTTTGGTATATTGTGCTAGTCATAGGTGTTCTATAAGCCAATCATGTGAGTGATGACACGTGTGACAGGCTACGTAGTCTTTTTATTTATTATTATTATTGATATTTTCTTACTTTATGTTACATGTTACATATATTGTGATATCCATGGATTTATACAATGAGAATTGGATCATGATGAGATCACGATAATGAGACCGATTCATATTTAAACACATACCTTAAATAATTCCGGTCATAGGTTACTCGAGAGGGGCATCAAGATGACCAGACAAACTAGTGTGTTATATACATATCCATATAATGGAGGTGACTAGTCTCATAGTTGCTCGTGTATGGGCACTAAGGATATAGTGCAGTTGCTCATTAGAGAATGAGTTCATTGATTGAGTCGCTCACAAAATGCTGAAAGGTTGATGATACCTCATCGTCAAACAATGATTCTGTGATTCCATTTATATATTTGGTCCTTAGATTTGAGACACCAAGAATGTCCTATATAAGTACTCTACTCTTTGATACCAAACTTATAGGTCTGAAAGTTCTAGATTAAGCACAACATGAATTGGGAGTGGAAACCAACCTTAGAATGGCAATTGAGTATCGATAGAGGATCATCCGCTCTTAATGTCATGAGAGGAATATCCTATATGTTCTTGTTCAAGCAAATCCCTGGCCAAGGTCATTCAAATTGAGAGAGAAAGAGTTCTCCGGGAGAATTTAATTAGAGCAAGACTCAAGTAGATTCCATTTATGCTTGATAGCATCATGCCCGATATATAGTCTTTGAGATATTAGATGGATGAAGAATGATAGATACATGATAACTAAGGATAAATAAGTCTAATAGATTGGATTCCTCTATATCATTTAGGGATTACGACGTAGTGGTCTAGTACGTCCATAATCAATGAGTTAGTGAATTATTATAAGAGATGATAATTTACTGAGTCAGAAGGAATTCTAGTAAGTATGATTAATGACCAGTTCTATATTGAGTATAGAGGGTCACACACATATGATAAGTGTTGCGATGAGTAAAGGTTCAGATATAAAATATCTATTGGAGCCCCTATCTTATTAGATATCCAATAAGCCTCTGAATTATTGGATCTTATGGATAAAATCCAATAAGAGTCAATGAGAGATTATTGGGTAGAGATCTACTAATCCATGAGGCTTTGGTAGTTGGATAGAGATCCAGTATCTAATAGGACATGATCCATTATAGTTAAATTGATAAAGACCTCTATAAATAGGAGGAAACTAAATGGGCATAGGCTAGACCCCTTTTGACTGCTACCTCCTATTCTTCTCCCTCTCTCTCTCTTCCTTAGTCGACAACCCCAGTTTGAGGCATGTGGACAACAAGAAGGGATAACCCCTTCTTGATCACGTGGTGCGCATAGAGAGGAAGATCATATGACAATTTGAGGAGCATCACCACATCTATCATGTGAATCACAACTAGGGAGGAGGACAGTTGGCCTCTTTCATCCACTTCTATAGAGTTGGGATTTTACAGGGATATACGACCTCCCTAGGTAATAAATCTCACTTCATACGTGCGATTTCGATTTTGTATTTTATTTTATGTACCAATCTTTGCACGATGATAATAACATTTTTCTTTAGAAAATCTAGGATTTTATTTTTCTGGTCTTCCACTGCACATGTGATACTCTATCTAGGTTGATATCACCCTTGTATTTTTTAATTCAAATGGCATGACTCGATAGTAATATATAGACTTTTTAACTAGTACAACATTAGCAAGTCATTGAGGATACTGTACCTTGGTAATAATCTTTGCTCCTAAAAGCTTGTCTACTTCATGGCTAATCACTTACTGACGATCAAGAGCAAACTTGTGAGGCTTTTGCTTTACTAGTCAAGCCTCAGGAGAGATGTTCAAGTAGTGTTGGGCCATGTCTGGGTTGATTCCTGGCATGTCTCTCGGCAACTATGCAAACACTTAGGCGTTTTTCCTAGGAAAATTGATGAGTTGTACTAGATTCTCCTCGGGAAATGTTGTCGCCATCTTGACAACTTCATTAGGATGAGCTTTGTTCAAGGGTGCCTTGATTAGCGACTCCATCATCTCCAGATGTGGGAGGGAGTTAGCAAAATTTTGAGGGTCCATCGACGGTGTCTCATGTTGAGCCTTCTTCGGTAAGGAGATCGTTATTATATAGCATTGGCACGACTCCCTCGGGTTGTTTCTCAGCTCTCTGATACTGGTCCTTCTTGGGTATTTCATCACCATGTGATAGGTCGACACCACTGCCCTCAAATTGTTGAGTGTGGGTTGGCCTATGATCGCATTGTACACTGAGGGGATGTTAACCACCATGAATTAGGTCAATGTTTTGGAGCATAGCTCATTCCCAAATGTGACATGTAAGCTCATAGTCTCGAGAGGGGAGATGGAGTTGTTAGTGAACCCCCTCAACAAAGAAGTCACAAGGGTGAGATTGTTCGCCGAGAGCTCAAGTTTTTAAAAAGTATCAAAATAGAGGATATTGACAGAGCTACTTGTGTCAATTATGACTCTCTTCACTTGGGTGTTAATTATCCTTACGGAGACTATCAAAGCATCATCATAGTTTGGGTCAAGGTACTCTATCTCTTTTTTTTTTAAGATTATTTTTTAGTCATCTTCAGTCCTTGGGAGCTTTTTAATATTAGCTTGGGCATAGGCTTTATGACTTAAGGATTTGTCTCCTCCCGAGGTAGGTCCATTGATAATGACATCGATCTACCTCTTCATCGGCCTCCTAGGTCAAGGCAAAGATTCCCAATGCCTCTAGACAAACCTCCTAAGGCGTCCCCAATGAATAAACTCTTTGATTTGATCATTTAAATCGTGACGGTCCTTCATGTCATGACCATAATTGTGGTGGAAGTGATAATACTTGGATTTATCCCTTCTTTCTAGTAGTTTCTTTATTAGTTGAGGGTGTTTCAAGAGTCCCTTTTTTATCTATAAAAAGACTTCAATTCTAGTTATCTTTAAGAGAGTCAACTCAAAACTTGAGCGAGACAACTCATGTCAATCATTTCTTCTTCGTCGTGGTGACTCAAGTTTGGGCCTTACGGTTGTCACTCCTATCTCGGCCTGTTGCACATCTCCTTGTGTTTACTTAAGACTATTGGCTCCGCGATAATGTATTAGTTGGCCCTCTAAAGCACCTGCATGTCTTGGATCTTGTTAGTAAATCGAACGATGAAGTCGAAGAGTATTTCTTCCTTCTCTTGCTTGAGTCTAAGAACCATTATCGTCGATGGCCTATAACGCACATTTCCAAGGAAGTAGTAACTCATTTGCGAGCTATGCAAAAGAGTCCATCAAAAGTGGCTCCAAGCGAGTGTATTATAGTGACATCTAGGCAATAGTATACTCTATTGATTGGTGCTATCGTCAAAGACATCTAGTGACATCTTCGGGAAGGCATAACACATTGAGGCTTTTGAGGTGTCATATAGTGACATCTAGGCATAGAAGGCAATAGTATACTCTATTGATTGGTGCTATCGTCAAAGACCTCCAAAGACAGGAGGCGGAAGTTTGTTGGGATTGGCTCTTTCTAGATGTTTTAAGTGAATGGGGACTGGCCCGAAGTGGGATCATCCAAACTTTCCCCTCTACATTGCTAGAACTCTCGCCGCATCTCTTCTAAGCATTAGTCCATTTACCATAACTATATCATCAAGGAGTTAGTTATCCATCGAATCTGCTAACTGGGTCTCAGAGTCGGGTAGAGCAAAGCGGTGGTGCAATAGTGTACTGAATTCCATAGTTAGGGAATAGCACTCTCTCGGCCAATAGTTTCATGAACCTTGGGTGATCCTAAGATGCTATCACCATGTCGGGCAGGGGGATCTTGATGGGCACCAATGCTACTAGCAATTGAGGTATTAATCGCGGTTGAAATGATGGTGTTACTTGTTGAGCTAGCTAAGGTAGGAGTGGGGCGATAACTTGCATAATGTCCGTTAGCGTCTACACCTATTGGGTGAGGTTTAAGAACACCTCGATAAGGACAAATATGTAGCTCAATGTCATCCCTCAGGACGAAAGGCCTAGGTCATTGAACAAATGTTAATACTGCATTGGCGTTTATGTCAAAGTGGACGAATCCACGTGAGGGAAGAATGGTAGTTATCCTCCTTGAGTAAAACTATTATGGGTCAAAGATAGGGCCTTCTCACTGGAGCATTCGTTGAGAGGATTAATGAGCAGACGTTCCTGAGACATCAGACACTCCTAAAGCCAAAATATTAGGGGAAATCATCATCGACGTCTAAGTCAACTTAATGTGATCTAAACCCGAGGTGCAGGAGTGTCCGAGGTTGTGACTGTGATGGATCCAAGCTAGAAGTGTCGAGTTAGTGACCAAGAAATGTCTCTTAACGAGTGTAAATTTTTTTTGAAAAAAAAAACTCGAGGATTAGCTTTTATACCTTATCTTGAAGGGGATAATTTATAATCACCTTAATATCCTCCTCTTGACATTTTATCCACGTGAGCAACAGAGGAAAGATAACCCCGAATGGTCTACCTTGAACTTTTATCCATGCGGATAGATAGATGAAGAGTGATCCAGACCTTTTCCTTTCACAATAACTTCCACATAATGCATATGTCGAATGTTGATTCATCGTTAATATATTCTAAATCAATACTTATGTTAAAATTCTAATTTAATTTGCAGCTTCACATTTCCAAAAATGCTAATAAAAATTAAAGTGAAAAATCATTAAAAGAAGTAGCAAAAAAACCAATCATTTAATTGATTACACCTGTATCTTACTTGAATCCGACTTGACCGGGAGTCTATCCATCTTTAATTTGGCTAAAGATAAACTTCAATTCAATCCAATCATTATCAAAATGTCTTCTGAGCTGACCCAGAAGCATCTTATAAAATCACCAAAAAGTTGACCTCAGAAAAACATATTTATAAAAAATTCCTAAAATTCACGTTCTTTAAAGATTTCTAATTGAGTTTAAAAACCCCTATGCTCCGCACTAAATAGATAAATTAAAAGCTACCTTCACATAATATTACGAATAATATACAAGGAATCTCTTTGTAGAGAGAGTTTTACAGAAAACGCTAATCAATGAATCTCTTGGTCTGCTGGCTACAAAATGTTTGTACATACTGACAGTGCCGTTGTACATCTCATAATTGGATACTCATACAGATTTGACCAAAACAAGAGCCAATGGAGATCCAAAGTTGAAGGTGATGCACACTTAATATAATCTAATGTTCAGTGAAGGGGCAGAAAAAATAGAGGTCACTTTAAATTTGTAGCTGAGAAGGGATTGGTGTTGCATGAAGGACACTCAGACTCCTTTAACTGAGCATCTACTTGCTTGATGCATCTATTGTGCAAACATCCCGTCGACAAAGGGGGCATACCCTGCACAGGAAATGAATCGCATAACATAAACATATATCCTGCCTCTGGTTAGACACGGTCGACTGCTTAACAGTGAGCTTATGAAAACATTATATTTATATATAAATATATATGCAACTGACTCGATGAATGATTGGTAACAGGATTTTAATTTTGCTCCTTTTTTTTCTTCTGGGTGTTATGTCGATGGCATGTACGGTTCTAAGAAGGGACATTTTATTTCTGTATCTACTCCTTGCCATTTTGTTCACTATTGTTATTGCCTGACTGCTGGTGGACACTGGACGACAGATGGATGAATGTTTTTTACTTCTCATTCTTCCATTCTAACCTCGATCAGGGACAGCAATCTAGTCTCTTGGAAATTAAAGAGGTAAGGGTTTTCTTACTGTTCTAATTACTCTCCCTTTTGAATTTTTCCTCTTTTAGCTAGCACACTAAACTCCATATTCAAATAATACTATATTGTGAGATCACAGTAATAGAAAGAATGTGTACTAGCAACGTATCTTAAAGAAAATTCCAAATCTGTGCAAACAGGTTATGCTATCAACTTAAACATTGTTCGTCAAAGATAAATTATAAATGAACAAGAGAAAGACACATTAGAAGGATACCTGTGAATTTCTTTCAACCATTTATCTATACATGTTCGATGAAATTCGTGATTGCAAGGCAACATCCGCATGCAATCCCCTTCTTCATACTCCACGAGGCAAATATAACATCTATTAATCAAATAGCAACCAGGAGAATATGTAATAAGCATAATAGCTTAAACTTTAAGAGCAACAATTGTTTGTTATATATTTTTGAAAGAAAAACATAGAGAAAATTTTGTTGTACAATTATTTAGCATTTGATGAGAGGTGCAAACTACCAAGTATTGCTCAAACACAAGTATATATGGAGCTACTAACTAACAATAAAAATTATGAACAGCTTGGACTGCAAACTACTGCTGATTGAAGACAGAGAACACATACAGTATTATTCACAGGCTGATAAACTGAACAAGTATGCCATTGCATCTAAGCTTCTAAAAGCTTCAGGGTCAGCGTGATGACAATATTTAGTAATGCAAATTCAAGTCCTTTAACCAATCACCTATCGATCCAAATAGAGGATACAACTGAACAATTACAATAAGAAAAAACCTGTAAACTCATAACCTTTTAAACCAGCAGCAGTAGAACATTTTCAGGGATAAAGTAAAAAGGTGCCTGAGCAAGCAAGGGAGTGACTCTTACTGTGCAACCTCCTCGTTTTGGGTTTTTGATGGCTTGCGATATATTTTTACTGGAATACACTCTACAACCTCCTTTGGTGCAGGAACTGATCCAATGGCCGAAAAAGATGGTCGAGAAGATAGAACTACAGACTGTTGGTGGATTTCATCCAAAACCTAAAAGAGATGCATAACTGAAATTGATGTTGCCCTCAAGAAGGAAAATCAAGAAACCAACAAATGTTTTTTGTCCATGGTTTTATTCACTATTCCACTATACCTCAAACAATGCTTCAGCAAGCATAACTATCCTTGATATGCTCGCCCTTGTGCTTGTGTCATCATCAGGATTGGCAGTTTGATTATTTGTTCTGCATGTGCAGTGACCTGTTCGATGCTGACCAGATAATATACATGATCTATCATGACCTAACAAACTCTCAAATCGGCTACCAAGTCGTTGAAGAGCACGAACCTGCAAATAAAAGTTGATTCTCTCTGGGATTACTACACAAATATGCACAAGTACAAAGATATAATTAAAATTGTCCCACCTGAGATCTTATTCTTCTTCTCCTTTCAAGGAAAGCTGATCTGTGCTCAAACACATCATGATTACCAACTCTCCGTTGAGTATCTGAGGCATCATCATCGTGGGTATCCATAGTTCGAGCAATTTGATAAGGTACACTACTAGAGGAATCAGGCAACAGTTCACTAGTCCTCCGGGAAGAAGAAGGTGCTCTTCCTGCACCACCAGAGGTTTGTCTTCCACTAGCCTGCTCGCTGGACCACACAGGCCTATCTTCCAGAAAAGCAGGACCAAACAAGCCATCAGAGAATGGAGTCCTTCTTAGAACTCTATTTCGGAGCCTTCCAACACTTAGTGTTCTACTAAATCGTATGCTACCTTCCAAAGGTTCTTCAGGTCCAAACCTTCTATGAGAATGCCTTGTATTTCTGGATTCTACAAAGCTCCTATTAGAATATAGACTAATTGTAGCATCTCTGCCTGCATTAATTCGAGCTGCATCTTGGGAAGAGCTTGGTTCCAGAGATTGTGTATCATTTCTATTCATAGAACTATGAAGATTTACTAAAGCATGTTCTCCTGCATCACTTCTCGGGTCAGAGACAGCAGCAGAGAACAGAGGATGGGACTCGGATGAACCCAAACTGACTGCTCTGTTGAGCCTAAAGTTGATATCATCTGGGACA
Organism: Musa acuminata AAA Group; assembly: GCF_036884655.1. Taxonomy (NCBI): domain Eukaryota; kingdom Viridiplantae; phylum Streptophyta; class Magnoliopsida; order Zingiberales; family Musaceae; genus Musa; species Musa acuminata. The sequence continues at coordinate 5,116,302 of NC_088348.1, read as the reverse complement.
AAGTTCAAATGAGAACATGACGTAACTGAAGTGTTTGATGATGCATCAGCTACAGAATTTGTTTCAGAATTGCTGCTGGGAACCAAATCAATCTGCTCTATACCCCCATTATCTCCTCCACATTGTTCACCATCAGAAGAATGTGAGCAGGGCAACTTACCATGACAAGCAAGTTCAACTTTGTCACAACCATCATCATTTCCACCGCTTGATTTGCTCGCTACTTCAGCACAAACAGTGTGCTTAGGCCTCCCATTCTCTTCTATCTTCTGCACCCAAAAGTGATAACTTATAGACATGTACAAAGACTCTAGAATAGCATAACATAATTATGACAGAATAATTCAGATACCAAATCGAGTAAAACAATAAAAAAGAAGATGAATAGTATGTTCTACAAGATTTGAGATCAACAAGCAAGGAAAGTCCTGCAGGATCTCACAGGGATTCGCTTTGCAAAGAACTTTTATTATGCACCGGTTAACACACCACATGATTAACTTATTACAGAATGCATTGGGCAAAAACCATTGACTAGAAGTATATCTTCAATGGGAGGCAAAAATGGACAATGGTATCTGCACCAGAAAAGCAAGGACCAAATCATAAATGTGCTACCTAACAATCATGGCATAAATAATGGAAATATGGTGCCAAAAATCTCTCTTCCACTGCTTCTCTTTCCAAAAAATAAAGAAAAAGGACAAGGGTGAGGAAATCTAGGAAAAAAACATTACAATAGGTTAATCTGGCAAAAAATAGAATTATAATTCTCCATGTCCAAAGCTTTCTGAAAATTTTCCAGCATTGAGTGACAAATGGCAGCACCAAGTATAATGAAGATGCAATGTATCTGCTCCAGAATCTTGTTAAGGGGAAAAAGCCAGAGAGGTATCAACTTCCTGACTACCATAGTTAATTGACGCATTTTGAACAGAAAATATAAGTTGGTAATGCTACAAACTTCCGAAAAATGTACATATTTTTAGAAGAAAAACAATCAAAATATGCCAAGTAAAAGACGCACATTCATGAAGTTAAAAGATCTCCATCATGTCATAATGCCGTAGAAGAATAGAAGAATTTGATTTGTTCAAACACGTAACGATTGCAGGCAGGTCAATGTAGAGAGCACGTTTGCCTAGATCATTCCCACCGGAAGCAGAATAGAAGAGCACGTTTTCATAGTGTACAAGAGAAGCAGTGACAGATTCTTGTCAGCCTTGATACACTAATAGAATCAGCAAGTACTTCTCTTGTAATTTCAAGCAAAAGAAAGGAAAATGTAAGTAATTCAAGAGAATTTTTGTTGCAGTGTCTCTTGGAATTGGTTTTCGTAAAGCACAGATCGCCTCAAACTAAGAAAGATAATAAATTAAATAGATAAAAGCGCCCTGATCCGCCAACAAGTAATGCAGATCCGGCGTTTCGCAACACAGATCAAGAGCCATTATCTAAACAGATCTAAGGCAGAGAAAGGAAGAAGCGATCGCCCACCTGAATAGAGGAGAGACCGAAGCAGGAGGAGGAGTTGAAGACCCTAACTCCTGTTGATCTCAGCTTCCGGACGCCACCCGACGAAGACGACGCCGCCGCGTTCTTGCTACTGCCAGATCCCATCAGTTACCACCTCCCTCCTCCTCCTCCCTCAATCCGATGTTACTGCCGCCACTCAGATCCGCCCAATGCGAACCAAATCCCCATCATTCCGACAACCAAACCCCAAAAGAAGAAGAAGAACAGTGAAGAACCGGAGGGGAAGAGGAAGCGAAGGAGAGAAACAGCTCGATCCAGAAGCGAAGCCGAACCCTCCTCTCGCTATTACGACATCTCGCTTTATAATGACAACGACGAGAATATATTTGTTCCGATGTTAAAAGGGTATTGGGGGTGGGCGGATGGATGAGGACCGTTGGATCAGTGAGTGACGGTGAGATATGCAGCGCGTGGTCTACCAGTGCAAAGTGTTCTTTTTGTTTCGTTGAGGGATTTAGAATTAATGACTTGTTTGGTTGCTGGGAGCTGTTACGGCCGTTCCATTTAAAAACATTTAAATGCAGGAATGGATCTCGAAACGCGGAGCGTACAGCACTTTGCGGTGGCGCCAAGTTGGCCACCACGACGCTCTCATCCTGTCACTCTTACACTTACTATTTGTTATTATTAGACGCAACCAGAGGCAGAGACTTACAGGGTGGTGGGGATCTGCTGGTGCTTTATGGAACAGCAACAGGGGAACGTGCCAACAGATGACTGCCACGTCGACTAGTTCCCTTGTAGCCGGGGAAGCATTGGCATTTCGGCCATGTCATCGTCCGATGTGCATTCAAATAATTCCTTGGAATGCTTACCAGAATGGCTGGCTCGACACGGGCGCAAAAGCGACCCGGAATGCTCGCAATTTTTTGTTTTTGGTGAACACAGTATTCGCAAAATCTTGAGATGTGCTCTTTATTGCGACAAATTCTCGACTATAAGAAACTTACTCGCTGAGGTATTAGGGAACTTTGGAGAATGGAGAGTTTCACACGTGTCTCACGCCACATTTAAAAGTTTCAATAGCGATTCTCTTTGAATAAGATAATAATTCTGATTTAATTTAATTTTTAAAAATTAATATAATATATACAAAATATTTTAAAAAATAATTAAATTCATTTTATTAATAAAATTAACTAAATAGCTCCTACAACAATTCATGCGCAGATTGTCACATAAACCAATTAGTAAATAAACAGGTAACCAAGAAAGAGCATAAACCTAAAGGCTTAAGCTTATTCGTACAATAGGATTGCTTGAGAAGTAAATTTGAGCTGTGAAAGGGGACCACCTTATTTTCTCCAAAATGGTGGTGCTTATTACAAGCCCTTCTTTTTGGAATGCCAGTTTTCGATACTACTAAACCAATTCCACTGGAAACATAAACCCATGAAGCGCATGAATCCGGCACCAAGCACCTCAGCTAATGCAGCCAAGAATGAGCTCTGTGGGGACAAACCAGCTGTTGCTATAGATAGCATAGTCCCCTCGAAGTTGCAGGGAACAATAAACCTTGAAGATTTGATGCCATCTAAAGCTTTTTTAGCGACATCATCGGCCTTCATACCACCAGAAGACCCTGCTATGATATTGGTGAGATCTGGCCGCCTCCTGTGCTCTGTATTCAGCAAGAGAAGTCATGTAATCATAATAGCTTGTTTTAGGAAAACGTTTGAGATCAAATGCTATGATATTGTCGCAATGCTAACAATGGTTAAATGGGTCAGAGAACATCGAGTCCATTGTCATATGTTAAGACACAACACATGATTTATATAAAGAGAATAATAGCTCAAACTAGTAATTACAGATGAACTAGCAACAAAGGTAGAAAGAAACATCCCAACTTTTACTGCTTTTATTTGAATAAATACCACAAGGTTCAGCATAACAATGATAATGATGCTTGTTCTAGTACTTATTCTGCGGATAAAGCCCATTGACATTTCTCCACCAATCAAAATGGTATAAAGCAGAAACTAAGATACCTTAAGGTGAGCATGCTTTCTTCATTTATATGATATGATGCACAGCAGTTGAAAGGAAGGAGATGAACACTTTTTCAGGTAAGGCTTTTCTGGTCAAACACCCTTTTTTCAAATTTGTCAAACGGGTTGACGTCACAAATTCATATTGATGAACACTGTGGTCCACAATTGGTAATTTGAACTCTGCTGACATTTCAAATGAACAGTGCAAGAAGATCACAAGGGACTCGTTGCATACCTTCGGCAAAACCTGGAGTCTCTGTATCTGGAGGAAATATCATGGACACATGAATGTCGTCAGCAATGACCTCATGCTGCAGAGCCTCCGCCAAGCCGCGAAGTGCGAATTTGCTAGCGGAGTACGCTGTGTAACCGTAGACACCCACCTACAGCACGGAACGGTCACCACAAGATCACAAATCTTCGGGTTCCAAAAATGTTAGGGAAGAACGATGATACTGATTAAAAGATTAGACCGTCGGGGGGACCAAATACTTGCAGATCGGTAGAAAACAAGTTGGGCGGCCATTAAGAAAAGCATGCTCGAAAAAGTAGTTCAATCATTATAAGGGGTCAAACGTCGAACAATTTAGCGGCGGTACCTGGCCGGCCTGAGAGGACATGATGGCGATGGAAGCAGGGAGTCCCGTGACCTTGGTTCTCTGCTTCATGGTAGGCAGCGCAGCCTTGATGAGGTTGAAGGTACCCATAAGATTGACCTCCACCATGAACCGCACTTCCTCCAAATCCTGTTTCTCGAGCTCTTGCGGCGTGAACACGCCGTGGTTGCACACCAGTACGTCGACGGGCCCGGCCGCCTCCACCGCCTTCGCGACGGCGTCGGCGTCCCGAACGTCGGCACTGAATATGGCAACGTCGACGCCGGTTGCGAGGCGGATGGCGTCGCGGGCCTCCTGGAGTTGGGCGGCTCTACGAGCAAGGATGGAGACGTGGGCGCCCTCCGCGGCAGCGAGGCGGGCGAGGGCGAGGCCGATGCCGCTGGAACCCCCGGTGATGAAGACATGGCGGCCCTTTATGGGAACGCGCACGGGGCGTGGGCGTACTAGGAAGGCGAGGACGGCGGCGAAGACGACGGGAGCCATCAAGACGGGGAGGAGGAGCAGAGGAGAGGCCATCGAGTGTTGGGAGAACAGAATTGGGACGGCACGAAGAGACGGAGCTTGTTTCTGAGCTCTGTGCACTCCGATCCAACGGTATTCTTGAGACGGAGCAATATGTATATATATACAAGTAGGACGATGGAATGGGAGTGGCTGAGCCGATGGATGGGTCCTGACATCCAAAGATCAACGGTTCTAAGACAATTGGGTGGGTCGAGTCGAACCCACCATAGAAGACCGGTAATCTTCTATTCATAACGTATCCAACACTCTCTGACCATCACAATTAAATGGTAATGCAGTTTGACTAGATCTGACAGGCTCAGGAACTTTGACCACATCAAATTGGAACGGAGAAGAGATGATTGGTGGGGTGGGAGGGAAGGATTCGGTCCTGAACCCGACTCAAAGGGATGACTTCCAATATCAAAGCCGAACCAAAAAAGTCAAGCCAGTCACATTCTTACTCCCTTTCAAGTCAAAGAGGAACAGAAGTTTGATTGCAATACGATTGTTAATTTATTTGATATGTTATTCCTAAATTCGATAAATAACAGAATTTAGTTCAGACTATTGAGTCCATGCAACATAAGCAGAATTGATGACAAATAATCGATAAATATAAGAAATATTATCCTGTTAGAGAATACGTCGGAAAGTTGGCACCTTCGTGAGTTGCCGAAGCAGAGAATCGAGCGGGCATGCATTAGCAACATTAGCTCGACGATAGCCGCCGCCGCCTCCGCCTGGTCATGCACAAAGAAACAATCAAAGCATTGATCATGATCAACAATCGAAATGAGAGCTCTGCCAGTAAATTAACCTCCGACCAAAACACAACATCAACAATTTTAATGAGAGAGAGAGAGCACTGCGTGCTGTCGAGTTCCAATGACATTGACACAGAGAGAAAAGGTGCAGGGGAGAGGTGAGGAATCCATGTTGGAGAAGAGGAGCACGTGCAGAGATGGAGGGGGGGGGGGTGGTTTGGACGCGGCATCCGTGCACATCTGGAGAAGAGGAGCACGTGCATTTCCTTTGTTGATATATTTTTTGTTTTTTCCCCAAATGTATTAGAAATTGGTGCTTTTCACAAAACGCAGCAAGCGCCAGTCCTAAAAGCCTCAAACATCCACCAACAATGCTAAAAGTGCAACTAACCACTATAATAAACAAGGCACTACCACTAATGCTAAACCGCGTGCACGCTACCGTTATAACGCCAACATTTTCTAGGTAAATATTTTCGGGTAGCTTTCACTGAACATCAAAATGCAAGAGAGCTCGTATAAAAACACGGCAAACGTTTTTCACCAGAAACATACGGTGCGTTTAGTTGACTGCAAAGGTTTTTGACTCAGCCAACTACTTTCCTGGAATACCTCCTGGCAGGAATCTCAGATTGGCTGTGCCAACCACCAGCTTTCATTGAAGGTGGAGGCTTGTCCGTTTTGTGTGTACGAGAATTCAGTGACATACGTCCCAATTTGTCAGTCATTTGTACATGAGCTTTACTCGGCACATCAGTAACCTTGCCAGGATTCCGTCCCAAATGTCCTGCTCGAAAAGTCACAAAAAACACCCTTATTTAAATAAAACAACACTGCTAGAAAGTTTACCAAAACAATAAAACAATAACCAAAGAAACTGCAACTACAGTACAAAAAACAACTTGCCTGGGTTAAGCCTTGTTGGTGGTTTATATCGAGATTCTTTCAGATTGTTCTTCGGGGATTTTCCATTTTTCTCAAACTCCTAACCATAGTAAAAAAGATGATGAGAATACGTATAGATAAAAATAAGATACAAAAGAACTGCAAGCCACCTGATTATCCATCTCCAATTTCCTTTGAACACCTGCAAGAACAAATTCGATCATATGACTCCAATAGATGGTTATTTCATGTCATGCAAAGCAAATCAAACCAAGACAAAAGTTGAAGTTCCCATAAAAATAGTTACTTCTGCTTTCACAATACAAATAAAACCTGACCATGGCTTGTCATTCATGTCTTGTACTAATGAAAAACTTACCAGCTCTGAGAGAAGCATTTGCTTTTGCTGTTACAGAACTATTTGCTGATTTAGTGACAGACAGAGCTCCAGTTGAATATCTTCTAGTACTGCTCTGCTCCGGTGCTCCTTTGATCCCAACTTCAATAACAAGAAAATCATGCTTATTTCAGAAATCAACCTCAGAATGATTAGCATAATGACAAGAACAAAAATTCTAAAGTTGAAAACTGACCAGGTGTATGTGACGCCACTCTTGGACGAAGGAATGGAGGCACATAAAAGCATGACTACAAATATCCAAGGAATGAAACAGGTATTAGCATATTTTCTAGTCAAAAGGCCATGCCAATTTACATAACATCTTCACTATAAATAAGGCAAGACAGAGGAACGATGCCCACTTGGAAGAAAGGATGTTGAAGAACGTCGGATGCTTTTGGTCTCCTGCAGGGGTCCCAGGAACATAGTGCCTAGAGATAGTGTATCATCGTTGGACAAAAGATATTAGACTAATCAAGGACAGCAATAATTCCTGTATCACTTCAAAAGCAAACAAACAAGAAAAACCATATGCTTACTGTAATTAGATTAATTGCATCCTCACTGGCAGAGGGAATTAAAAGTGATAGATGGACAGGAGGACACTGTACACCAAGGAAATACATTGTAGGATTAGTTTGTGCAGTATAACTTAAGATAAATGGAGAAATAAATCATGAGATTGTATAGCCTCAGTGCACTTAGGATCAGTAATGTACTGTCTTAATATAGTGGATGATTGCAGACTAATACATTGTCATAATTTCACATCAGACATGTATAATGAACAATATAATAATGTAAATAAGGCACCCAGAGCAAAGAAGCATATTCAATTTTTCATAAAAATAAAGTCTAGATTTATACAGAAAGATCAAAAGAAAACAACAGAAATCCATGTTACAGCCAAACATGATTTATATAGAAGATATCACACAATATCATTGCATCCATCTGCATAAAAATGGATGGCGTAACAATGACCAATACCTGATAATACGTCAAACAAGTAATTGAGTAACAATGCCCTAAACAGAGGATGCTCTTCAAAACCTTGCGCTATAACAAACTTTAGAAAGCGTAATAAACTTGTCAGGTACACAAATTACCTGAGGGAACTGATGCTTCATAAAATCTGCAAGCTGTAATCCTTCTGCCCAGGAGTCCTCATTTGGACTACCAAGAACACTGCAAATTTTGTGAATCTCGTCCACTTCACTGCATGGCAAACTTGTATTTACAACAAGGAACAAACAAGAGGACACAAAACTGAGGACAAATAATTGAGTAGCTTGATTTTGCAGAGGAATAACAAACCAGAGAAAATCAGAAAACATATCATAATCAAACTTGTTTTGTGTCATCTATATCTGGTTGTACAAATTTTGGTTGTACAAATCTGTTACCATTCTGACCAAGCACCAGTACTGGAACATATAGGTCAGCATCCATCGGTATTTATTTTTGTAATTATTTTGGTGACAGGACAGGACAATACAGATCCATATTCCATCCAAATCTTTAACTGCAGTTCATACTATATAAATCTTTAACTACAGGATACATATAGCATGCATGTTATAGAACTTTGGATCTTTTCAAACCTTTCCTCAAACAGCTACATATGAGAGACCTTCCCCCATCACCAGTCTCTTGCAAGTAGTTGAACCTCACCGCCAGCAACTTCCATGTAAAAGATAGTTGCTAAATTCTAGGCAGATTGCAGACATACACCAACTACTGTCAGATGTAGCACATTAACAACTTCCATGCTATCCCTCAACCAAATAGGAAGCTGCTTTCAGCTGAATTGGCTCATTATATAGCAAAAGGTGTCTATTCCAATTACATGAGCTTCAACTTTAGGTGGTTGTGGTTATATTGTACAAAAAGCAAAATGTTTTACTTTCTCGTATGTTTCCCTTGGTTTTGGACTAACATATTTGGTCAATATAGGAACATTTTAGCCACAAATTATGTATTAGGCATCAATCATAATCAATGATATCATATTTTTCATGTTCACATACAACAACATAAATAGTAAAACAAGAAGCAAAATTCAGAGCTTACGGGTTATGGATTACACTCGGGAGATTTAAAAGACTGACAAGAGGAAGAAAATAAATGGAAAGATATGTTGTTGGAAACTTTAAATGAGCAATACAAGTTAATTATATATGGTACCTTGAGCCAGGAAAAAGAGGACGGAGAGTAAATAGCTCAGCCATGATAGCGCCCATAGCCCACATATCTAAAGATAATAGAAAGAAATAAAATGAAGATTACTATATGTTAAAAAGCTTTTATGTTTGAAGTGTGTAACAAACTTAAACTTACCAACTGCAGCACCATAAATGGATGACTGCAGCAAAACTTCAGGTGCTCGGTACCTAGCACATCCACACATATTAGATGCTCAAGGAATAAACTAATAACATGACATAGCATGATGTAGATTGCAAATTATCAAACTAAACATACCAACGGGTAGAAACATAATCAGTGTATGGTGGCTGTGAACAAACTTCCCGTGCTAGGCCAAAATCTGCTATCTTTATAATGTCCTTTGTGACCAATAGGTTCTCTGAGAAAAAAAAAATCCAAAGATGTTTAAAAACGCTAATACGCAATTTCAAATATATCTGACAACTAATGCAACAAATAATAGCAACATATCAGAAATTTCTTTCCAAGTTAACTAGAATTTAGATAGATATTACAGATAAAATCTTGACTCATATATCAATGCAGCTCTGTGCAATATAGCAAAAATCTTCGACATAGAGGAATTTCATTTCCCATCTAAATAAACAAAGGAAAGCTAACCCCCTACCATAAAACACAATGTTCTCAAAAAGATAGAAGAAAAATGTGACACATGACAATGTTCTTTACACCAACATTTTGTGACAATCAGTCTACAAAAACCATTGAAGCATGACATAATGTACAGCTGATGAGACCATTGAATTGCATTAGATGCACAAACAAAAAAATAGAATTCTCAAGGGCCCTATGGTACTGCACACAGTAATTGGATTCTGTCAAGCATCCGCAAGTGCTCTACAAACTTCAAAATGCAACCTTATGGACTCTCCACATGTCTCTTCAAAAAATTTCAGTTATCAGATGCATATAGCTTAGAAATACCTCTACAAACTCAGAAATATGTTTGTGAGATATACAGAAAAGGTTTAAATATTAGGTTTGAAAAGAAACAAAACAGAAACCAAGGAAGATAAGAAGAGTTAGCGTTGTAGGTTGAAATCAAGCTCGGTTGAGTCTTATATTATTTGTCATCTCTAGCAAATCCATCCTAAACAGGGCAGGAACTAAAAGGTTCATTACATCAATTGTATGCCGGGCCAGAAAAAAGAAGAGTATATGAACATAATAATATCTGTAATACTATCTTGAGTCCCTTCCACGAACCTTTTAAGCTTCACTGTCATTTCCTATGAAAAGCAAGCACGAAATATTGAGTGAGAAAATTATTAACATAGAAGGGTGGTGATGAATAATTAATTCTCAGTCTTAAAGAAGTGATAAGAGAGACTTAAGTTTATGGAACAAGATCTCACACGGAAATAATTTTATTTCAAAATATACCCTATAGTAGCTGTAAATGCATAATATGATTCTTTGGTAATGATAACGGTCCTTTTAGTCACCTTGCTGAGTTTGATGTTAGGAACAAATCCAGCCTTCACTCATGTAAAAGATGAGAAGCTCAGAGTGTGGGTGATGTGGGGATCCTTATCCTATAAGCAGAAAGGAAGAGAATCACTGAAAGTTCACCCAGCGGGATCATCCAATGATTGACACTGTTTAATATAGATGAAGAAGATGATAAAGAGATAGCGAAGGAAGCTGGAGAATGATCAAGATGACCAGGACACCTGACACATGCCACAACCACAACGGTTCCTGTTTATGCCACAACCATGTGGAGCAAACTCTCACAGCATGTTGCAATGCATAAAAGTTCTTATGCAGGCCTGATGTAGGAGATCGTTGGAAGGAAATGTACTAAAGCTGTAGAGCAATCTACAGCATTTTGCTCTGCGTAAAAGTTCTTCGGCAGGCCTGATTTGGGAGGTGGTTGGAAGGCAAGGTACTAAAGTCATTCGATGTTGGTCGACTGATGGGGCCCTCCGTCCACATGACTAGCAATTACTGTTGTAAGGGCTCATTTCTTATACTAGTACCATAATTGAATGAACAATTGACAACCAATCCACATTATACTATCTTTTGTTGTCTAATCCCTTCCTAGGGACTAATTCAAGTCTGCAAAAATTTGAAGGAATGGCACAATGATCTAACCTTTAGTAACCACCAACAGAGTCTCTTAAACCTAAATGGCTACTTCGATCATTGTGCTATCTTTTGTTGTCTAATCCCTTCCTAGGGACTAATTCAAGTCTGCAAATATTTGAAGGAACGGCACAATGATCTAACCTTTAGAAACCACCAACAGAGTCTCTATAAACCTAAATGGCTACTTCGATCATAGGAGATAAAAAAAGCATCTGCAAAAATACAATAGAGCATCTGCATAACACAAAATATCAAAGCAATCCAGGAAAGCTGATTGGATCATATCACTTGAAAGATTTACTGATTTGTTAAGATCATATACTATTTTCAACTTAATATAGATTTTACAGATTTTCACAAATTATACACTCATGGCTTAGATGTATAGACATTAAACACAAAACACAAAGCAATTACCAGGCTTGAGGTCACGGTGAAAATAGCCTCGCTGATGCATGTAAGCAAGGGCTTGAAATATCTGAAAACACCAATTACGAATTTCTGCCTCTGAGAAACCCTTGCCTCTGTCTTTCATAATTTGGTAAAGATTGAATTCCTGAAGACATTCACCAAAATTATTTTAAATCCCATGATACATAAATGTAGAATAAATAAAAAAAGAAGGGAGTCATATCATCATACCATGTACTCAAACACAAAGTACAATATATCATTTTCCCTTATGACCTCCTTAAGCTTCACAATATTAGGGTGGTTCATCCGCCGAAGAGACTGAAAAAAAAATGATGTAATAAAACCCTCCACAATAATAAATCAGCAACACATAAGAGGAATATAGTTGAGATGCAGAAGACCACAGGGACATGTTACCTTCACTTCCCGAAGATTCATACATTCTTCCCATGAATAGTATTTCCTTTTCATTTTCTTAATTGCAACCTACATAATCACAAACAAATTAAAAGAAGATATACATCTCAAAGACAAAAAAGAAAATACACATCTCAGGTAGAGCCTAAGAACAGTCTAGATAACATACAACTTCTCCACTCTGCTTATTTAAGGCACGCCAAACACTCCCAAAAGTTCCATCACCAACTTCCTTAATCAATTTAAACCTGCAACAGTTGGTAGTTCTCCTTCATGTCACTGCATTACATGTAAAAAAACCATCATAAACATTTCAAAGTTCAAACCCACCTTTCCATTGTTTTCAGCGGCTGTAGCTAGGTATAATCTCCAAGTCCTCAAGAGTTTATTTATATCTCTAACAAGTAGTATGGTGAAACAACAAAATGATTATGCTTGAAGAGATGATCTTAGATATGTAACAGATCTTAAACAAGCTTCAGCAGATATAGACTATTAGTTCTGAAATAATAGATCCCACTACCAGATCTCTGAGACTGCTGCAAAAGTCTTATCCTCCAGCAGTCTAAAGTAAACTCCGTGAGGCCAATTTAAACCTTAAAAATTGTTGCAGATGACATTTCGGAGTTCATGTTAGCCACACGATTGCCCAAAAGAAGCAATTTAAAGCAAGCTCAATGAAGCTTACAAAAAACTTGATTGCCCAAAAGAACCAGAGCAAAACAACTTCAATGAAGCTTTTCTTCCTCCATAAAAGCTTTGCACAGGCACTGTGACATGTTATTGCTCAAACACATTTCTTCATTGAAGAACTCCCAGAGAAAGAAGCAGCAAATCTCAGGGCTGACTTAAGTGACGCAAGCAAGCGAAAATGTCTACTAATTAGGATGTAAGGAAACTGCATAAACCTCACTAGCTCAGCCCTGAGAAAAAACAACAAAGCCAAAATTCTGATGTTAAGATACTGCAAACAAACATATTACCTAAAATATATGAACAAGAAGATTGTACCCCACTGATTATTTCTTTGATGTTAACAACTTGAGAACTCCGACAAACTTCGAAAAGATGTTGTGCAGATAATATGCTGCCACGGAAGACCAATTATGAGCACACTAAATGTGGAAAGTACATATATAGTAATCAAAAGCACAAGTAGCTGGGTTACTTCTGAAAGTTCAGCATCGATCCAACAACTTCAAAAGCAATCTGCATCAATCTAACCACAGTGGACTTGGACCAATATCTCCCCACTAAGTATAGTTGACAAAAGAGACAAGAAAAAAGCCTCCAAGAGCAAGAATCCGCCAACCAAGAGCTTCCTGGAATAAGAAGAGTTGGCAGAGGCAGAAAGTTGACCAAAAAGGGACTTGCTCCATGTATATAGTGCAAATGTTAAGCCCACAAGATCGTGAAAATGCAGAACCTATCAAACAGGAAGGATATGACATGTTAGCACTTGAACATCCATCACCAGCAGATATTTGTTAAAATATGTAGCATCAAGCCTGTAAAGTGACCACTGGTAGCATCAAGCAGTCACGTTACAGTGTTGCTCCAGTGGACACAAGGACTGAAGATTTTGAAGCAAAGTTCTTTTTTTTTTAAAGCAAAGTTCTTTGTAAGACACACACAGACAGATAAAATTAAGATGGTCACTTGACACAAAACGCCACAACAGCATCACAAACAATAAGATGAACAGTAGACTTGCCAAGCCAAAGAAGAAGTATAACAATCTACTCACAATTTTATACATAAGATAAAAATATATCCAAAACCCAGAAACAGAACAATTATACATAATTTTAGCTACAGACATGAAGAGACTTATTGTTATTCAGTAAATATGATCAAATTATTTGGATGAGATTACAAACTCTTAGTTAAATTCAGGTTCCAGGGAGGACTAGCTAAATTCAGTTGTCATAGGTCACAATCACTACAATAAATTTCTAGATTTTTGGAAACTAAAAAGCACGGATCATGAAGCTAACTACACATAATAATATAAGAAAATAACTGAAGGACCACGAGGCAATTATTACCTTCACCACCTAAGGTGGGGAACAATTTGAGGTTCGATTACAGAGCAGAGTAGCACACACAGATCAGAACATGTGAATGGCCAAATGGCATCAACCAACCATCTAGCACTATTGGTAATTAGGTTCTTACCGATACTATAACAGATCATGTGATATAATCATAATTATATAAACTCTATCTATCTTCATATTCTGATAATAGAGGCTACAGATTTAATTTTCATTCAAGAGACCAGAGAGACCAGAGTTATTAGTCCTCAAATATAACATGCATTCACGATTTATCTACATGCCGTGGAGTTTGACAGACAGGATTTTCTTTTACCACGAATGCGCCAGTCTTATTAGTAAAACCCTAACATAATGAAGAAATTGAACGAGTAATAGATTTTCCTCCGGCTTAGTGCATGAAGAGCAGGAACCCAAAGAAATGTCACCTCAAGATTCTTATCCAACAATCATAACTCAAATCACAAAAAACTCAAACCTCGTCCAGACGACAACGGCCAATCTAATAACTAAAATGGTCAAAGTGCTTATAGGGGAAATCCCGGGGGACAAAAAGGAAAGAACCCATCTCAAAAGGCACAAATAACAAGATCCTGTCAACAAAACCGTTCAATCAGCAAAGATCTCGATGCCTACAATGACTATTGCTTCATTGATTGAAGCTAATACTCTAAATCATCGATGTGCAACAACCATGCACAAAATTACGCACGACTAATCAAGCAAATCCAGAGCGAGCCAAAATCCACAGATCTATCAGCGAAAAACGATCTCATCCCATGATCCGAAACCCCACAGCTACGAGCTCCCTCGCATCAGATTCAAACCCCAAGGATCCGCATCGGCTTATTCCCAAGAAACACCACGGATCATACCGCAAAACCCGAGTTCTTGGAATCTTGAAGGAAGGAAAGAAGGAAAGAGGGAGAATCCAACCCCAATATCCGAAGCTCTACCATCAAGATTCCTCCACGCCCCTTCTCCACATCAGATCCAAACCCCACGGGGTCGGCATCTCCGCAGGTCCCAGAAACACCACCGATCGAACCGCAGAATCCGATCGGAAGAGAAGAAGGGAGGGGTTCGATGGGATCTTGAAGGAAGGGAGGAAGGAGCAAAAGGGAATAGGGAAAGAAGAAATAATTAATGAAGAAGTAAGAGGGCGTAGGGTGGGAATCGATACCTCGCCGTGTTGATGGGGCATTAACCCTTCTTCCTCACCTTGTCGCCTCCAATTCTCGTCGCCGCCGCCGCCTCCCGCAGGATAATAAGGACCCGTAGCCAACCCCAATCCCTCGACATATATCGACACCCTTTTAATTAGGCGTAGATGGTTGTTCTTTACCGACCCATGCCTGCAAAGAATTTAAATAACGCATTTACCCTTGCATTAACCTATAAAGAATATGGATGTATATGGAATATTACCTCGTTATCATATCATTATTATTTGCGATAAAAGATACAGAGAGGTATGGAGATTTCGTTGCAGATAAGACGCGACACCGGCTCCATCATACTCGATGCGGATGTTCCTCCGGGAACATCTTAACCACCAAACGAAGCCGGGGGACGATGGGAGGGAGTGTGGCCTATTGTATGACGTCATGCATAATTTGTCATTGTTAACGGAGACATAGGTCCTATTGTACCTCAGCGTCGTTAATCATTTATTAAAGAGATGATAACGGTAACTTGTTGGAAGTAAGAAAGATTAATTTGTTAGATTATGTGATTAAGATATATTATAATCTTGAGGAAGTAAGAAAGATTAATTTGTTAGATTATGTGATTAAGATATATTATAATCTTGATTAGATTCTAATTATCATTTATTAATAAAATAAAAATATAATTTAATTATAATAGGATTGATTTTTTAGGAGATGAATTTAGTCTTGAGAGACTATTCTAATTATTATCTTAGATTTTCTATTTTTATTTATAAAAATTATAAGATATTTTAGAGATGAAACATTAATAATTAAGATTATAGATTTATTTTTAATAATTTTTAGTCTCTAATCTATCACTCATAACGATCTTATGAAGTATAAGAAAACAGGAAAAGACGAATCTAGTTCTCCTAACATAATTATTATAACTTTCAAATTTGATAATGGTATAATTACATATTAGATAAAGACTTTTTTAAATAATAATAATAAAAAATATATCATAAATTTAATCTATTATTATTTGATTTCAGTTTATAGTATTAAAGCTTTTCACATAATAATAATATTAATATAATCATGATTTTTATGCTTACAATTGATATTAAAGTCATATCTTTGAAATCAAATATATTAGATTTGTTTATTGGTACTCTTTGCTTACGAAAATATATTATTCAGTTTTGATTTACGAAAATATAATAATACAATCTGTTTTTTATCTAATCCGTCTTGTCTTTTGCTTACGGGTGATACAAGGTTCCTTGTATTTGATCGATAGATCATCGTTGATAATTTATTGTTAGTGATAATATTATTTAGGGTGATGGCCTTTGTAGCTGTGAGTCGAATCGCGGGCAGCAACTACATGCATGTGTTATTATACATAGTGAAAACATTGTGGGGTGCGACAATCATAAGCAATCGCATGCACGAATACTTATGTACAATAGCCTTGCAACGATTAGTCTACCTTGGTCGCAATCTGTTGTAGTAGTGTCAGTGTCACGATGGTTACAATAGTAATACTACCCACAACGGTTGCAATAGTGTCACTATGTGTGGTGGTTATAGCAACACTACCTATAACGGTTGCAACAATGTTATTGCACTAACATTTACTAGCTACGATCGGCATAGCAAACAAAATAGCCACGATCGCACAAACGCATGGGCATAACCATGAACAGTGGCAACCGTGGGGATCGTTAAGTGATGCATATGCACAATTACGCGTCGGCACGACAACATAGCACAACATGGCGATCGGTGAGGTCGCCAGTCGATAGTGTTAAGATAGCTGTCGCTTAGAGTGACAGTTGTAGGCGATGCCCTTGTGCCGTGGCAAGCGCATGCCTCGCACAACGATTGCGTAAAAGGAAGCTGGAAAATTAGGGTTTTAGTTTTGAAATTATGATTTTGCTCTTATAAATCAGTTAATTTCAATTTATATTCTATTGATTGTTTTACCCTTCAAAAACTATATATTTTTATTATATATCCTAAGAAAAATTATGGTTTTACTCATCAAAAATTAAAATTTCTGACTTGTGTCCTCAATTTTAAAATTAACTAATATAATTTACTTTAATCAAGTATTTTGATCAAATTTGATCATGATTGTATTTTGATTGCTTAATTAGATTTACATTCAATCAATCAAATTTCGATAGAATTTCGATTAATTTTTAACTTTGATTAACTTTATTTTTTGACTAACTTAATTGAGCTTATCCAATTAAATAAGGTCAATCTAATTTAGGATTCCATACAAAAAATATATAAATAATGATTTTTTTTAATTTTCTCATATGACATTTTGATAAATTCTTACATGTGATAATTAAATTTGAATTATTATTCTTGAATATTTGATTGGTTATTCACATGTATATTTTTAAGTTAATAAGTAATATTTTGTTTTTACATAAGGGCATGATTTATATTTTATCATGATTATAATTATCATATGAGTTATTGTTTATGTTGATTAATGTTTAATAATTATCATGATTATTATTTTATTATTATTAAACTAATTTTACATAAATTAGATTAAAAGATACTTAGTGAATATTATTTATAATTTATATCCTTAGGTTTTATTTGATTGATAGTTGCCAAAATGATTTAGACTAATAAATTAAATTAAAGAATTAATCCTAAATGATATTAAAAGATAATATTCACAATGATACAAGTAATTAGAAATTTTAGATAATTCTCATCTTTGAATAATTATATGATAAGATATGATGATACTAGTTTAGATACCTTTATAATTCAGAATTATATACCCAAATATATCAATACTATTCCATAAAAATATCATTAGTGCTCCGTAAATAATTTTAAGCGAACATTAGATATATCAATATTTCACTGAAGGTGAAATATAAATGATATCAATAGTTTATCATATTTTAAAAACTCAAAACATTAATATTATTTTATAGTTTACAATAATACTTCTTTCTAAGCACTCTAATGTTTCTAATATCCTTGTACTATATGGTTCAAATTATTTAGAATAATTAAAATATATATAGTTTACATTGGATGTATTAGATCTTGATCTAGCATTGTTTATTAGAAAATCCACATATTTGACTAATAAAAGCACTATGAAACTAATAAATAAAATTAATACTATGAAAAGATCTACTAAATTCAGTTTAATATTTATAAGAATGAAAATTATAAATAATATAAAAATTTTATTATCATTTACAACTAGCACACAAGAATATTTAAGGACTATAAAAGATAGTTTTAAATATATTGATAAGTCATTGGTTGGTACATTAATGAAAAATTGATTGTGGTTCAATATGATGATATTCGAGAGATTCAATATTACATCTTCAATATGACAAGGCTACGAAACTTAAAGTAATAGTGATGAATATGGATGAATCTATCATCGTATAATTCATATATAATTATCTTCCTACTTAGTTTGGCTCATTCAATATTCACTATAATAAAAATAAGGATAGGTGAAACTTGAATGATTTGATTAATATATATTTAGGAAGAATTAATTTGTTATTCATCAAATAAATTTGTCACGTTTATAAATATTAAACAAACTAATAAAAAATATTTATAATAAAGTACTTCTTTTATAGAAAGAAATGATATATGAAAATGGACCATATTAAATGCAAGACCTAGTAGGAGAAGAAATATATAGACTCTATCTTTATATATTTTAAATCAAATATTATAATGATTCATTCTAATACTTGGTAGATTGATTCTGATATTTCATCTCATCTCATGTTACCAATAACATAAAAAAAAAATTAACTTGGAAATCAAAATAATATGAAATATTAGTTATTATAGGATATCGTCTCAAAGCAAAAGTGATAGTAGTAGAACTTATCGCCTACGCCTAGAGACATGCCATATGATAAATATTGTTAACACATACTATGTTCCTACTATTTCTAAAAAATATATTTATTTTTATAGAATTAATGAGTTAGGAAATTATTTTTTTTCATAATGATAAACTCAATATATTTTATGATTAAATAAAAATTGATTTTAGAATTTTATGTGATGTTTTGTACAAATTTAATTTAAATATTGAGTTTGTAGTGATACTAGTGACCCTATAATCAAATGTTGGATTGAAATATAATTTTAATGATGAAAAATCTTCTATATTATGACAGATATTTAGGGCATATCTTCAATAAAAGAATTAAAATATTAATGAGGAATAGATAATATTTTAGAAGATTTCAATATCACTAATTTTGATATTTGCCTAAATTGTATTAATAAAAGTCATACTAAACATATAAAGATAAATATCACAATGAGTAAAGAACTCAATGAGATTATTCATACTAATATATACAAATCACTCAATTTTTCCTATTTCAATGGAAAGAGGTATTTTATTATATTTATAAATAATTTATCTAGATATATTATATGTATCTAATACATAAAAAGTTTTAAACTATTAACACTCTTGAAGTCTAAAAAACAAGATCGAGAGACAATTAGATAGAAAAGTTTAAATTATCAAATTTGATAGGAGTGGTGAATTTTATAATATAAATAATGAATATGATCAAAATAATTGTAGGATATAATTAGAAACATTATGAGTTATTTCTTTGTACTTGAGTCAATATAAGGTGAAGCTCTTATGATAGCTATGTATATCTTAAACATGATTCATAGTAGGTTAGTTACATCAAATCTATTTGAGTTATGAATTAGGTCCAGAAACAACATTAGGTCCAGAAACTATTTTTTGATATTTTATTGATTATCTAAAAAAATCCAAGGGATACATATTTTATTACCTCGATCATGAGGTAGTAGATTTTGATAATAAATTATTTCTTAAAAATGTTAAAATCAATGAAAATGAAAAATCTTAACGGATCAATTTTGATATTGAGGAGATACAAGTTAATGATGATTATATGTTATATCACAATATATAGAAAGTAATGATTATGAAAAGTGATATGATGCAATTGATGAAGAGTTAAAAAAGTCGATTACAAATGGATCTTTAAGATAAAATGTGACTCGAGAGGTAATATTGAATGATTTAAAATCTAACTTACGAGTAACCATTTTTCTCAAAAAGAAAATATCTCTTATAATAAGATATTCTCTCCGGTATCTAAAAAGGATTCGTTGAGGGTTGAAATAACATTAATAACTTATTATGATCTTGAGTTACGTTGAATAGATATAAAAATAATATTTTTAAATGAGAATCTAAATGAGAAAATATATATGGAATTACATGAATGATTCATAGAAAAGGAAAAGAAAAATTGAGTTTGCAAACTTAATAAATCTATTTATGACCTTAAGTAAGCTTCCAAGCAATTATATATAAAGTTCCATGATACCATTATTTCATTCAAATTTATGAAAAATATTGTTAATTAATGCATATATCTAAAAGTAAGTAAGACCAAGGTTATTATAATAGTCGTATCTATGAATTATATTTTAATTTATATTAAAATATAATTCAACCAATTTTAAGATGATTAATATAAATAAGACAACCAATTTTATTAATATTGAGATATTTAAAGATTTATCTCAAAAATTGCCAAGACTATCTAAGAAATGATATATTAATCGAGTCTTAAAAAGACCTAATATGTAACTTTATTTAGTTAATAATATACCTATTACTAGAAATGAAAGATTAAGAGAAAATTAGTATCATAAGAATGACTTATAAAGAAATCAAATGAAGGATATTCATTATACATGCATAGTTGAAAGTCTATTAAATGTTTAAATTTGTATAAGACTAGATATCAGTTTTATAATTAGTGATGAAAATAATAGAAAATAAGAACAATTACTTAAGAAGCTTTATTGAATAAATGAAAAATACTTCAATACATTAACATGTTCCTTCTCTTATTTATACAATACCAATCTTGGATCGATACAAAGAATGGTTTACAAGTGAGAGACTTCGTGAGTAAAGTAAGAACAGGACCACCGAAGACGAAGAAGCTTTATTGAAGAAATGAAAAATGCTTCAATACATGTTCCTTCTCCTATTTATACAGAGAGAAAGGATTTTCCTCAACAGAATAAAGGATTTTCCTCAACAGAATAAAAAGATTTCCTCATATAGTTGGGGAAATCTTATATTCTATCAATTAGAATATTGAGTAGATACCAAGCAATCCAAGAATGAACATTCGAAAGCTACGAAGAGAATAATAAAATATCTCTAGGGTACAAAAGATTACATGCTTACATACAATAGATCAAATCAGCTTTTAAGTAACAGAATATTCAGATGTTGATTTTATAAATTACCTCGATAGTAGAAAGTCAATTTTAAAATTTATATTCATGTTAACTAGACGGATAATTTCTTGAAAAAGTATAAAATAATTACTTATTGCATTATCAATAATGAAAGCTGAAGTTGTGATATGTTTCAAGACTACAAATGAAATTTTATTGTTGTGGAATCTCACGATTTGGTATAATTGACTCAATTGTCAAGTCGTTAAAAATATTTTATGGTAATTCTATAATAATTTTTTTTTTAAGATTGACAACTACTCTAATGGTTTCAAGCATACCGAGATAGAGTATTTAGTGGTTGAGAAAAAGTCTAGAAACAATAAGTATCAAACGAGAAAATGAGTACCATCTTGATAATTGTTGATTCATTTACTAAATCTTTATGCTTATTTAAAGAATATGTTTTCAGAATGAGACTTGTGAGTAAATTCGAAAAGATATGATGATACATATTAAGATGAATGTTATTATTAAATTTTTACTTAATTAAAGTTATTTATTTTTATTTTTTGATTATATTTATGTTTATGTATATTATAGTTAAATATAATAATAAGGTTATTTTGATAAGATAAATTATAAAGGTTATTATGAATTATATTAGGAAAGATTAATAGTATTGTGGTACATAAAAAAAAGTATGATATTGATAGCATATAATCGATATGACTCATATTAGTAGTTGGACTTAATGTAGTATTATTATACATATTAGATTTATTATCTTATTTTAAAATTTATGATCATATATAAAATAAAATTTATTTTTTTTATAATTTAATTAGATAAAGTTATTTTTTTTAAAAAATATTTATTTATTTATTTATTTATTTATATCTTATCAATTAATAGTTCAAGTAAAAGAATGTTAGATTATGTAACATTATATAATTATATAAGATATATTATAGATCTGACTAAATTCTAATAATAGTTATTGACTAATAAAAGGAAAATCAAATTATAGTATGACTTTTACGAGATGATCTTGATAGGAGAGACTATTCTTTATAGGATCTAGTAAGGATGAAACATTAATAATTGAGATTACAATATATTTATACTTTTTTTTAGAATCTAATTTATCATTCATAATGATCCTATAAATTGAATGATACATCTATAGATGAGATAATTTTTTTGAATGATATCAAAATATATACATCGTAAATTTAATCAATAATTATTTAATTTTAATATTAATTTTTTTTATATGATGATAGTTTAATCATGACTTTCATATGATTAGAATGTTACTCTCTAATCTCTCAGTGGACGATTTCCTCCCCAGGGACCCGGTAGGACGCACGTCGTAGGCTAACACCCGAGTCCGATATTGCTGGCGGACACGACAAAGTCGAGAAACTTCGCATCCAGCAGTTTCAGGGGATGTATTTGGTCTGATTTAATCTACGTTTGCGTGCTGACAGCTACTCGCAAACCCCCTTAATCGCACATGCGAGCATTAGACATTGGTGCACGTCGACTTCGGACCTTCCATGATGCCTGACTAATTCAATCTACGGCGAACGTGAATGGTGGAGGTGGTCAGCACGGGGAGACACCTTTGATTTGTCGACCGACCAATTCAATTACGCCTCTCAGCCAACGGGCGAGATCTGATATCAAGGGCCTTGTCCTTGATCCGACGGCGAGGGACGACCTTTGAGGTCAGAAACGCCGCGTTGACCTTTGGGTTCGGCTCGACCGGGGCGGAAGGTGTGACCGATGATAGGCGGTCGTGAAGCCAGCGGCAACCGGATGGACCAGTGCTTTAATTCGGGTCGCCGTAGTATAATTAATGGCGAAGTTGGGAGGGGCGGCTGGCATCGTCGTGCTCCCCACACGATTTGGGATTTCATTTCGGCGCTTTCCGTCTCTCTTCGTCCCTTGGGATTTCTGTTCCCATCTCTCAAGCATTTCCTGAGGTATTCTCCTTCTATCTGCTCGAATTCTCGATAGATTGTTTTCTTATATCGGAAAAAAAAATCATCTTTACGAGTTCTGGATCGACCATTTCGCGTGATCGCCACAGAAGGATTTTTTTTTGTTCTTCGTTGCGTCTGTCTTGGTGATTTGTTGTTAGTTTTGTCATGCTATTTTTGTGATTTCGAATTCTATGGTGAGAGTGGTTTGTGATTTTGGTGGAAAGATGGGATATTTTTGATCCCTCTCTCTGATGGCACGAGCGTATTGACCCTTGATCTGAACTTTTTTGGAGGATGTTCGTCGTCGCTATCATCCAAAAATTGCAAGTTGATGAAACAATTTTGTTAAAGTCAACCATGCGAAGAAAAAAGGGAAAGAAAAAAGAACTGCATGATTCATGCCTATCCTACCAAAATAAAAAGAAGAATGTTTGATTGATCTTGGGCTATTATTCATGTTCATATCTACTTTGATCCCTCATGCTTAATACTGCAAGTTCAATCTTTTAGGCTGATGCCGGATCTGCCTCCAAATTTGCTCAACTTAATTTCTCTAATTTTCTTTGGTTTTCCACCATGAAATGGTCATCATAGGACTTGGTTATGCTGATGAAAACTCTTGTAACCCTTGGTAACATAACATAAGCGTTAAGCTTATTCTGTTTTCTTGGTAGACTATGCTTATTTATCTTTCTTCGAACATTAGCTATTTAGATAAGGATTTGAAATGGAGAAATTGGCAAACAAATAACATTTAAACAACATATACACCCCAAGTTTCTCTTGTAATATGCTTTTGTTTCACTGAATTGATTTGATATAAGTTTAATAGGTTTCCATAATGAAATGGTTCTTCAAGGTTTTAAGCTGATGGCCAGAAATTTTTGTCACCCTTACTGACATACCATAAACCGAATCATTGTTTTGTTTTCTAGGGACCATACTACTTCATCTTTATTTTAACATTGGCAATTCAGGCAGGGATTTGGATTGAAGAATTGTCTGACCTATAAACAATATTTACATCCATAGGCTATCTATATCTGTATAAGGCCTTTTCCTCTCTTTCTAGGTTATCAGTTCTTTCAAGTGAAAAATTAGGCTATCTATCTCATCTTTCGTAGAATTTTTCTTTTGTTTCCTGTTTCAATATAATGTCATGTTATCCTAGCTTCTGTTGTATATTTTCATATAATAACTGTGGAGGCATTGAAATATTTATTCATCTTTTCTTTGTTTTAGTTGCTTGGCATTCAAATGGAGTCTGGCTTCAGTGGAATATCAAGTGAATCACCGTGTCCTGAGATTTTTGCTCAGCAAGATATTCAAAGATGCCCATTCTTGAGAAATATCAATGAGCCTACCAACTTTTCCTTCTCATCTGTCAATTTTCCTGTCCCTGTAAGTTTCCTGGTGCCATACAAACTAGATGTGATGTGATAATTACTTATGCATATACTCTTTCATTTGTTAAGGTGCAAGGGGCCAAGGGTCCAATCTTTGAAGATGGACCCAATTTTGAAATGGCATTTAGGCTTTTCCATGGGCAAGATGGAGTTGTTCCACTCACAGGAAGATCATCAGAACGTCAAGAGAAACTAGAACCTGAATTTGTTGATACATTTAATCCCTTAGCAGCGAAGGCAGCCACAATCAGTCTTTCAGCTTTTGGAGGACCTTTCGGCTTTGATTTTTTCTCCAAAAAGTGGAAGAGGCAGAATAATAGATCCTCGGAATCAGCTTCTCAGGTAGTTTCTTTATGTTCCATTATTCTTGGCCTGTTAATCGCATGATTTGTTTGCTTTACGTGTATTTGACTTCATTTTAGATGTGTTCTTTGATACTCCATTACTTTGATCATATTGATAATAATAACTTGCTTCACTTTGACAACCAAGAGTGATATGTTTCTTGGCTTTACTGCTGAGCTGTCATGAATGTACACAAAACACATTTCTTTTTGCAAGTGACAATGATCGAAAGGGCTTCTTCTGGTGGAACATTGTGAATCACTGTTGTAGCAATCACAATTGTATTATTTCTACATGAAGTCCATGCTACGAGGCATTATATTCACTAACCTCTGTCTTCACATAAATTGATTCAGAAACGAGGTGATTCGGTGCATGAGTCGCGAAGCAACGAGTGGCTGGAAACCGGGCAGTGCCCCATAGCGAAGTCATACAGGGCGGTTAGTGGGGTTCTTCCTCTGGTTGCAAAGGTTTTAAAGCCTCCACCAGGTATGAAACTAAGGTGTCCGCCTGTTGTGGTGGCTGCCCGTGCAGCACTGGCCCGAACAGCCTTGGTAAAGAACCTCCGGCCGCAACCTCTACCAGCCAAGATGCTAGCTATAGCCATGCTGGGCATGGCAGCAAATGTCCCGCTCGGGGTATGGAGGGAACACACAACAAAGTTCTCCCCGCAGTGGTTTGCAGCAGTTCACGCAGCCGTACCTTTCATTGCAATGCTTAGGAAGTCTGTGATGATGCCGAAGACAGCAATGGCAATTACGATAGCAGCATCAATCTTAGGTCAGACCATCGGATCAAGAGCTGAGCGGCTCCGGCTAAAGGCAGTTGCAGTGGCCAATGCAGGCGACTCCAAAATTCTTCAAACCAGAGCTGTTATATTTGCTCAAAAGACTGGGCAATGCAGCAGCGAAGTAGTTTGGGATCCCCTTTCTCTTAATAAGCTGGAGGGCGCAGACTCTTCCCCTGCTTCTCCGAGGGCTGCTGTATGCTATTGATGAGATGTATTCTCAAACAAGATCTAGTTGACTGATAACCGTTTGACATTTATGTGTGTATCATTATGCATTGCATCTGGGTGTTGGAGTGCTCTTTTACCATCAAATTGTCACAGGCAGGATTCAATTCAAGTGAATAAAAAAGAAATTTCTTGACCTTTTTGCCGTCAGTGTAGTAGTTCTGTCATCGTTTTGTCGATAAATAGATTACGCTGGTTTTCTTTTACTCGGTGGGATCCTCGTGTTATCGTCCTGTCAGGGAATAAACGGGTGGAAGGAATCCTTGTGTGTTTGGTGGAAGGTGTGATGAGGGCCACTTTGTGGAAGCGTTGGTGGGGTTGGTGAAACAAAAGAGAGAGTTTTGTGGACGAGGAGGTCCGCTGGGTTTGGTACGCTGAACTGCTTCCCTTTTTAATTATTCTCTTTTGTCTTGGTTTGATTTGCTTAACTTGACGTGATTAGCGTGTGATTAGCATGTGTTAGGTTTCTATTTGATTTGTTTAATTATTCTCCTTTGTCTCCGTCGGGGAATGACATTGGCCGGACATGAGTGTCCGATATCATATCGACCTGCACTGCACTGAGACCAATGTCGTGATGAGGTGTTCCCAAACATCTCATCATGTGAGGTGCCACCAAGGCACCATGGCCTTCGTGGCAGCCAATCAATCATGTGAAGTTGCAATCAAGGTTAGCCACACAAACTAACACTAATCATCAACTATGTTATGAGGTTGGCAGGTCTAACCAATCACACTAAATAACACTGCTTCAAGTAAAAAATTACTAGGATTAGAGAAAAGATGATGAACTCTGGAACAGAGTTATTAATCCATGTGAAGAGTCATTTCTATACACTGCTAATTTTTTGTACAGAACTTGCAAATAAATTTAAGATATCAAATTTACTCGTCGCCGAAAGTAGGTCGAGTTAGGTGCTCATGAATTCGAAAACCATCTTAACCTGCAAGACGTACACAAACTGGAAGAAGAGACCATCCATCTGTAGCAGCCAAACTTGCAGTTCCAAGGACCAACTACATCAAAATAGAACATGATTCTTCGACTCTCCATTCGTCCGGATCATAGTGTAAGTTCAACATACAGTACAACGATAAGAAGTTCATGAGAAAACTGATCTGAAAATGTGAGAACTTTTCGTTCATCCACTGCAAAAGCATGCTTCAGATATAACAAGGACACGAAGAATAAAGATGTGCAACACTTGCTAACAAAGAAAACCTTACAGATCAACACATAAAGTCCAAGAAAACAACACATAAAGTTACCATAAAATGTTAGAGCTTCAACACTAGAGCTGCCCTTATATGATTGTTCTCTTTCATACCTCTGTCCTATTCTTCATCCTCATCTAAGACATCATTTTCAGCCAGAAGGTGATCAAGGGAAACCTTAGCCTTTTTTGGTTTTGATGAGTCCTCATCAGCCGTTGCCTCACCTCTTCTCTTTTCCTTAGTATCCGTGCCTTCTTCATTGACATTAGCTGACTCTTCAGGAATGGAGCCTCCATTTTTTGCTTCAATATCCTCCTTTGAAACCGAGTCACCAACCTCCATGATCGTAGTAGATTTATCATCTTTGGTCAAAGGTTGTTTGCACTCGACGAGAAGAGTGCGGACTTCCTCGGTGCTCGCA
Source organism: Musa acuminata AAA Group (assembly GCF_036884655.1). Classification (NCBI taxonomy): domain Eukaryota; kingdom Viridiplantae; phylum Streptophyta; class Magnoliopsida; order Zingiberales; family Musaceae; genus Musa; species Musa acuminata. The sequence goes on along the minus strand of NC_088348.1, from coordinate 5,088,553 downwards.
AGGTCCATAGGTGTTTGCCCGGCCTTTGTCTTGGCGGTAAGGCTTGCACCTTTTCTAATGAGATACTTGAAGAGCTCTGGATGGGATCCTTGGACAGCATAGTGCAGAGGGGTCAAACCTTTCCTGTTAGCCGCCCTGACAGAGACACCAGAGGATAATAGGATCCTAATTATCTCTAGATGACCTTTCTGAGCAGCAAAATGGATCGCAGCCGTATCATCCATAGCAGCAGCTCCGACGTCAGCCTTATTCTTGCAGAGAAATCTTACTACTTCGGTCTGCCCAGACCAAGCAGCTAGATGCAGTCTCAATTTCAAATTATTCGTGTCAAGGTAGCAACATTAGATGATCAAACAAAAGATTTTTAAAAAGAATTATTTGTTCCAGTTTTTAACAGAATAAAAACAAAAGGAAAAATGTGCAATGCAGTTGAGAGAATCAAGTTTCAGAATGATCCAAAAGTTGAGTTTGTACCCTATGACTTGAAACTTTCTAAGATGACAACAGGTTTAGTAAGAGAAACTATGATATATCCTTTTTTCGACCACATGGAGGTTCAAGATATTGAATAATTTTTGTTAATTTACTTACCCGATATGGAGATCTTGAAAAGTAAAGCACTTGTTGGATGTTTAAAATTTTTAATACCCAAAAACTCATAACATAAATTGACAGAAAAGAGATGTTTAAATTGTCCACAGCAAAAATTTCTCAGCTTCGTAATGAACATTTCCTATATTAAATCTAAGTATCGAAGCAACACAATTCCACCCACAAGTTATGTGGAAGTTCTTATAACGAAGAGTGTCAGTGTGGATGAATACGCATGTATCATTTCTGCAAATCATTGCCACAGTCATCCTCCATCGATAGATAGTTTCATCATCTATATCCTTTTCTTCATTCTCTTTTCAAAGGAATCGAATTGATATTTAAGACCTAAGACTCAGAAGGGCCAGCTAGTCACAAATAATGCACCAAATCAGACAGCAATCCGAATCCTAGCAAAGGAATTTAAATGAACCAGCCAAGTAGGTTAAAGCTCAAAAACCCTAAGGGAACCTTAAAACTCAGTGCCAAACTCTCGGCGGCGCAATAAGCTGCTCGCTCGACAGATTCTGAACCAAGCGAAGAGCCCACCACATGATAACGACAACAAAAGCGAAGATTGAGGAAAGGAGAACAAGGGAGAAAGGATACGGTGTCCGGGAATGGCGATCTCGAGTATTGACGGCGAGGGGATTAGCGTTGCAGATGGACTCGACCGTGGTGAGGTCCCCGTTCCTCGCGGCGGCGTGGAGATCGGAAGATTCGCTGCCCCCCTTCGGTAATCGGTTCTTCCTCCTCGATGCCGCTCCGGGGTCTCCCATCTCCGCGGGGTGTGCCGTCGTGGAGCTTCAAGCGACGAAGGCAGCGGTAATACATAGTTGATTGAAGGCCGAGACGGTAGCAGGATGGGCCGAGTTAAGGCCCACAAATGTGGAGACGTACTTCGAACGAAGATACCTTGGATCGTTAGAATCGGACTAGGATTCCGAGAGACATTGGATCGAGCTGGGGCTTAACACCCGCATCTTTCCTTCTTGGATTAGGATTATAGCTCGATTCGGATAGGATTCCGAATCGAACTGGGGTTCGGACACTCTGCCTGTTATATAAGGACGTGACCTTTGGACTTGTCACGCATCACTCCTCTCCGACACTCTTCTTCGCTCCACACTGTTGTATCGTCGCGTGGAAAGATGTCTTCGCAACGAGGAGGAGGAGGAGGAGGGCGGCAACATTTGGTGGTGCGCTCGGTTTGGGCGTGGAACTTGGAGTACGAGTTCTCCATCATTGCTTCCCTCGTGGATCGCTTCTCTTACGTCGCCTTCGACACGGAGTTTCCCGGCTTCCTCTACAGAACTCGGAGGCCACACCGTCTTCTCCCGCCCAGCCTGCGCTACGCCTTCCTCAAGGCCAACGTCGACAAGATGGAGCTCGTCCAACTCGGCCTCACCCTCTTCGACGCCTTCGGCGACCTCCCCTCCATCGGCACCGGCGGCAGGGTCGGGTACGCGTGGGAGTTCAACTTCCGCGAATTCGATGTCCGACGCGACCTCCACGCGCCGGACTCCGTCGACCTGCTCCGCTCCAGTGGCATCGACTTCGACCGGCTCCCCCTCTACGGCATTGACTCCGGCCAGTTCGCCGCCCACCTCTATCGTTCCGGCCTCGTCGCTCATTGCCGTTTCTGCCGCCCGCACTCCACTCGATGGATCGCCTTTCACAGCTGCTACGACTTCGCCTATCTCATCAAGGTGCTGGGGTTCGGCCGGCCTCTGCCCGACACCCTGGAAGAGTTCCTCGGCCTGGTGAACTTGCTCTTCGGAGAGACTGTGGATCTCAAGCACATTATGCGCGGCTGCAAGGGTCTCTCCGGCGGGCTGGAGAGAGTGGCGAGTACCCTCGGGGTGCCACGCCAAGCTGGGAAGTCGCATCAAGCTGGATCAGATAGCTTGGTGACCTGCCAAGTCTATCTGAAGATGAAGCGGAGGTTCTTCGACGACCAAGACGCCAAGGTGGCCTGCCATCGCGGCATCATCTACGGCCTACAAGCCTGCTGAATTCCTCCTTCGTTCTTGGAGTTTGTCAACGCAGCGCAGTGAAGGTGGTCGATTCTCAAAGCAAGTCAACTCAAATATGATCTTTCTCTTTTTCTTTGTGCACAAATGTCGAATGTTTCAACGTAAATAATATACAAATCAAGTCGTCTGTCAAATTCGGATGTGAAAATTGATTGCTGCTTGTGATGTATGGTAAGAATCCGAAGATTGTTGGATATGCACCACATCGATCTGTGCTCTGTTATTTTCTTGGATAAACTGATAGCTTTCAAATTGGGCAAACAACATGATATGTTGATGGCCGAAGAGAGGAAGTTCCCGTACAAGGGGGAGTTGTTTCGTCCACGATCAAATCATTCAACAAACCGCAGTATAAAGATTTACGCTGTAGGAAAGAAACATAGACTCGATATCAACTCGATGCGCACAATGACAGCATCGGATGTGTCTGCAAGTGCAGAATCGACACTCAAAGCTGGTTTACAACCCCTGCGTTTGGATTCTGAGATCCAAGTCGTTTCCTCTTGATCCACCAACCATCTCACCTCTGCTTCCTTTCACATTCAAATCCAGCAGAAGAAGAGAACTGTCCTCGGCCTCATCTCTACCTTCCTGATAAAGTTGAAACCCTCAATCGTTCCTCTTCTTGATGTTTTCCTCTGACCGCACTAATCTCAGCTCCGAGTGCTTCTCTTCGCAAACCCGACCGACGTTCTCCGTCAAGCCTGATAGTGGCAGGTCGAAATCCGTAAGCTGGGCTCTGGTGGCTTCCAAACTGCCTGACGAGCCATTCATGTCGAAACAAAGATCTTCTGAGCTTTCTCCAGCATTGCTTGCAAGTACTTCCTCTGAGCCTTTATACTCGTTTGCAATTTCTTCTGTGCCTGGTAAAGAAATCTCGCGAATGTTACAAGGAGTAGGGCCTTTGTTTGCCACACACCAATAGGCTTACCTCCCGCTGCTCTTGCAGTTTCCTCTGCACTTCGATCTGATAGCATAATGCCTCTCCAAGAGGCATTTCTCTGCATGGTTTGTGAAACATCGGATGACGGATATAAATTGGAGAGCATAAATCAAAGTCTGGAGTTCACGGGATTACTAAATTACAAAAACTACATCAAGTGCACAAACATTCCAATCTATACCGTTTAATAAGAATCACAGACTAACCATTACTGCTAAGATTCTTAAGCTTCGCAAAACTTCCCTAGCTTGTTCGAAGCTATTAAATCCTTTGTAGTATCTTGAGTCAAGAAGCTTTTCTCCGCGATTTATTTTTATTTTCTTTAGCACAGTCCTATTTATTTACAGAACTCATCGATGTTTTGTATGCAACGTCACATCCCGGATTTATAAAAAAAATAAAAATATCAATAATTTATTATCCATTATTTATATAATAAACTTCCTCTTTTTCTTTTTTTTTTCTTCATCCTTTAATTCAAATCCTTGTTTTTACAATAATAAATATTCTATTAATTAGAAAAAGGACCACAGCTTCTTGGTAAGTCATAAGGAAGCTTCAGATTTATTACAAAGTAGTAAATTACTCTGAAAATAAATATTAGATAAACTGATTTATTATTAAATCCTTTATAGTATCTCGAGTTATTGATGTTTAGTAGTATTTCGAGTCATTGCAGAACTCATTGATGTTTTACATGCAGCACATGATATTTGTTAACGCTTTGCAATTTCTTGTATAAAGTTTAAATTTTATATGCAACGATACGTAAAAGTAGAGTTTGTGCCATACACATATCCGACACCGAATGTTCTAGAGACGTCACTGCTGGTGGTAGAGGAACAATTAGTCTTGGTTGAATTGCTTCCTGCATGAGGAATAAAAAGCAGGCATGAACGCTCAATTCTAAGTAATGTATGTACTCTCTCAGTTTATGGTGGCCTGCCTTGACCTACCATTTTTCTTTGCTTCCTGGCCTGTCTCCCTTCTGGTTTGCTTTCCAGGTCTGTACTTCTACAGACAGATAAAGCAAGATCAGAATAGAAGCAATAGACCATAGAAGGAGGGACAAAGAGATGTGACCTGAAGATGACTCTTGAGATGGTAAAACATCAACCCCTTCATGCCCATCAAGCTTAGCACCGACTTTGGAATCTCTTCTCCCAATTGATCACCGAATTATAATTAACGATCACAATTCGATCGTAATTGACTCAGATCTACAATTCAGAAATACGAAGCTTCAGCAAGGTGAGTGGAAGGCACCATGGCCTTCGTGGGAGCCAATCAATCATGTGAGGTTGCAATCAAGGTTTAGAGATGTTGAGCTAACTAACACTACTTCAAGTCAAAAATTAAAAGGATTAGAGCAAAGATGATGGGCTATGGATTTCCTGAGTAATTAATCCTTGTGAAGAGTCATTTCCACACACTGCCAATTTTTTGTACAGAACTTGCAAATAAATTGAAGATATCAAATTTACTCGTCACCGAAAGTATGTCAAGTAAGGTGCTCATGAATTCGAACGCCATCTTAACCTGCAAGATCTACGCAAATTGGGAAGAAGAGACCATCGATTTGTAGTGACCAAACTTGAAGTTCGAAGGACCACCTACATCAAAAGAGAACAAGATTCTTCGACTCTCCACTCGTCCAGACCATTCCGTAAGTTCAACATACGGTACAACGATGAGAAGTTCATGAGAAAACTGATTTGAAAATGTGAGAACATTTCCGTCACCCACTGCAAAAGCATGCTTCAGATATAATGATGAAACAAAGAATAAAGATGTGCAACATTTGCTAACAAAAAACACCTTATAGATCAACACATAATGTCCCAGAAAACAACACATAAAGTTACCAATAAAATGTTAGAGCTTCAACACTAGAGCTGCCCTTACATGATTGTTGTCTTTCGTATCTGAGTCCTATTCTTCATCCTCATCTTGTACATCATTTTTCAAACAGAAGGTGATCAAGGGAAACATTAAGACTTTTAATGTTTTGATGAGTCCTCATCAGCAGCTGCTTCACCTCTTCTCTTTTCCTTAGTGTCCGTGCCTTCTTCATCGACATTAGCTGACTCTTCAAGGATGGAGACTCCATTGTTTTCTTTAATATTATCCGTTGAAACCGAGTCACCAACCTCCTTGATCGTAGTAGATTTATCATCTTTGGCCATAGGCTGTTTGCACTCAACGAGAAGGGCACAGACTTCCTCGATGCTCACAAGGTCAATAGGTGTTTGCTAGGCCTTTGTCGTGGCGGTGAGGCTTGCACCCTTTTTAATGAGATACTCAATGAGCTCTGGATGAGATCCTTGGACGGCATAGTGCAGAGGGGTCAAACCTTTCAAGTTAGCAGGCCTTGACAGAGACATCAGAGGATAATAGGATCCTAATTATCTCTAGATGACCTTTCTGAGCAGCAAAATGGATCGCGGCTGTATCACCCATAGCAGCAGCAGCTCCAATGTCGGCGTTATTCTTGCAGAGAAATCTTGCTACCTCTGTCTGCCCAAACCAAGCAGCCAGATGAAGACTCAATTTCATATTATTCGTGTCAAGGTAGCAACATTAGATTACCAAACAAAAGATTTATCAATAGATTCGTTTGTTCCACTTTTTTACAAAATAAAAAGAAAAGAAAAAATGTGCAATACATCCGAGAATCAAATTTCAGAATTGATAGGGAGAAGCTTGGCACTACCAGATCCCCTCGCCACCTAAGCCAGCAACGCCACCAAAGCCAACTGTGGGGGCCCCCACCAACAACCTCCCAGTCGCCAGCAGGGATCTGCCCTGCCAATCCTAGCTTCCCAACGTGGTGTCACGGCCTTAGCTGGAATTGCCTAAGGCGTGAGGCACCCTTGCGGCCAAGACGCGAACTTAGCTTGCGTTGCATAAGACGCGTTTCGCCCTTGCGATATTGTTCCGCAAAGATCAGCCCACTTACAACCTCTCGCAGGTCCCGAAGGACCTGTAAAAGAGAAAGTTGATTAGTTCGAAAGAACGAGCAACGGACAAGTCCCGAATTCTCGTGAAAAAGGAAAGCTTTACAAGCAATTCAGCGAGCACCTTGTGTAAACAAGAGAAAAGAGGGAGTGGGGGAAAACAAGGGCTTTAGAAGGTTGAACGAGCAGCTGCAAGCCCACAAACAGCTGCTCACCGAGTCCCGGGCCCGACAACAAGTTCCCGTCAAGGCAACGTGCGAACTTGCGAATGTGTGTTCAACGCCCGGTACTATATCGAAGCCCCATCCACCCCTGTGCCACCCGGGGGGTTCAAAGGGGCTGAGATGGCTGACGTTTTAGTGAGCGGAGGCAGATTCCAAAAATCAACCCGCGGCACACGAAAACGGAGCTATTTTGGGTTGTTTTGCTCGGTTCGGTGAGCGGTCGCTATGTAACACTGCAGCTTGTTCGAACTTACATTTTTACAAGCAAAATGACTCAAAACCAAGGCAAAACAGGCTGCCAAGTAACTGTACATGTAGATGAGAGCGACGAACGGTTTGTTCAACGGAGTTGTTGCGGGCGCGCGACGACCGTTCGTGACAGTGGGCACATAAGACCCACTCCTTACTAATGCCGCAGCTAAAGAAACCATGCCCCGCATTAATGGTTGGCAGCATGCCCCAGCTTCCCCAACCGCCTCCTGGCTGACATCTCAACAGAAGCCATGCCTGTGCATTAATGACTAGCAGTATGCCCCTGCTTCCCCAGTAGCCTCCTGGCTGACATATCAACAAAAGCCATGCTTCAGTATTAATGATTGATAGCATGGCCCGATTTCACTAGCCTTCCCCTCCGGACGACCGATGGAGGGCCCACTCCTTGCCTAACCCAAAGCGACAGGGGAGTCAACCCAAAGGCGTCCCAACGGTCCGCACCAGCAAGCCGTCCTTATTAATGACCCCCCCCATACATAGTAAGAGGGGCCTGGCTAACACACGTCTAGATTGCTCGATGCCTAGGTAAAAAATCCAAGCCCCAGACCAAGACAAAAGGAGGCAGGCAAAAACCCTCTATTCTCTCATTTACACTACTCACACTATTGTCTTCCTCCCCCTCCATCAGTCCATCTTTCGCTAACTTAAGCATCGAAGGGGTTGACCTGGGACACCCTCGGCACAAGCCTATTGTGCAAGGTCGTCAGCGTAGCATGAAGGCGTGACTAGAAGGCAAGCCAGCAGAAGAGACCTACACTTTTGGCAGATAACTAATCAGGCCGACTCACCGATCGACGGTCTTTGTGTGTTAACAAGAAATATCCAAAAGTTGAGTTTGTACCCTATGACTTGCAAATTTCTTAGATGTCAACAAATTTAGTATAAGAAACTATGATATATCCTCTTTCCCACCACATAGAGGTTGGAGATATGGAATAATTTTTGTTAATTTACTTACCCAAGATTGAGATCTCGAAAAGTAAAGCACTTCTTGGATGTTTAAAAATTCTAATACCCAAAAAAACATAACATACATTGACAGAAAAGAGATGTTTAAATTGTCGACAGCAACAATTTCTCAGCTTCGTAATGAACATTTCCTATATTAAATCTAAGTATCGAAGCAACACAATTCCACCCACAAGTTATGTGGAAGTTCTTATACCGAAGAGTGTCAGTGTGGATGAATCGGCATGTATCATTTCTGCAAATCATTGCCACAGTCATCCTCCATCGATAGATAGTTTCATCATCTATATCCTTTTCTTCATTCTCTTTTCAAAGGAATCGAGTTGATATTTAAGACCTAAGACTCAGAAGGGCCAGCTAGTCACAAATAATGCACCAAATCAGACAGCAATCCGAATCCTAGCAAAGGAATTTAAATGAACCAGCCAAGTAGGTTAAAGCTCAAAAACCCTAAGGGAACCTTAAAACTCAGTGCCAAACTCTCGGCGGCGCAATAAGCTGCTCGCTCGACAGATTCTGAACCAAGCGAAGAGCCCACCACATGATAACGACAACAAAAGCGAAGATTGAGGAAAGGAGAACAAGGGAGAAAGGATACGGTGTCCGGGAATGGCGATCTCGAGTATTGACGGCGAGGGGATTAGCGTTGCAGATGGACTCGACCGTGGTGAGGTCCCCGTTCCTCGCGGCGGCGTGGAGATCGGAAGATTCGCTGCCCCCCTTCGGTAATCGGTTCTTCCTCCTCGATGCCGCTCCGGGGTCTCCCATCTCCGCGGGGTGTGCCGTCGTGGAGCTTCAAGCGACGAAGGCAGCGGTAATACATAGTTGATTGAAGGCCGAGACGGTAGCAGGATGGGCCGAGTTAAGGCCCACAAATGTGGAGACGTACTTCGAACGAAGATACCTTGGATCGTTAGAATCGGACTAGGATTCCGAGAGACATTGGATCGAGCTGGGGCTTAACACCCGCATCTTTCCTTCTTGGATTAGGATTATAGCTCGATTCGGATAGGATTCCGAATCGAACTGGGGTTCGGACACTCTGCCTGTTATATAAGGACGTGACCTTTGGACTTGTCACGCATCACTCCTCTCCGACACTCTTCTTCGCTCCACACTGTTGTATCGTCGCGTGGAAAGATGTCTTCGCAACGAGGAGGAGGAGGAGGAGGGCGGCAACATTTGGTGGTGCGCTCGGTTTGGGCGTGGAACTTGGAGTACGAGTTCTCCATCATTGCTTCCCTCGTGGATCGCTTCTCTTACGTCGCCTTCGACACGGAGTTTCCCGGCTTCCTCTACAGAACTCGGAGGCCACACCGTCTTCTCCCGCCCAGCCTGCGCTACGCCTTCCTCAAGGCCAACGTCGACAAGATGGAGCTCGTCCAACTCGGCCTCACCCTCTTCGACGCCTTCGGCGACCTCCCCTCCATCGGCACCGGCGGCAGGGTCGGGTACGCGTGGGAGTTCAACTTCCGCGAATTCGATGTCCGACGCGACCTCCACGCGCCGGACTCCGTCGACCTGCTCCGCTCCAGTGGCATCGACTTCGACCGGCTCCCCCTCTACGGCATTGACTCCGGCCAGTTCGCCGCCCACCTCTATCGTTCCGGCCTCGTCGCTCATTGCCGTTTCTGCCGCCCGCACTCCACTCGATGGATCGCCTTTCACAGCTGCTACGACTTCGCCTATCTCATCAAGGTGCTGGGGTTCGGCCGGCCTCTGCCCGACACCCTGGAAGAGTTCCTCGGCCTGGTGAACTTGCTCTTCGGAGAGACTGTGGATCTCAAGCACATTATGCGCGGCTGCAAGGGTCTCTCCGGCGGGCTGGAGAGAGTGGCGAGTACCCTCGGGGTGCCACGCCAAGCTGGGAAGTCGCATCAAGCTGGATCAGATAGCTTGGTGACCTGCCAAGTCTATCTGAAGATGAAGCGGAGGTTCTTCGACGACCAAGACGCCAAGGTGGCCTGCCATCGCGGCATCATCTACGGCCTACAAGCCTGCTGAATTCCTCCTTCGTTCTTGGAGTTTGTCAACGCAGCGCAGTGAAGGTGGTCGATTCTCAAAGCAAGTCAACTCAAATATGATCTTTCTCTTTTTCTTTGTGCACAAATGTCGAATGTTTCAACGTAAATAATATACAAATCAAGTCGTCTGTCAAATTCGGATGTGAAAATTGATTGCTGCTTGTGATGTATGGTAAGAATCCGAAGATTGTTGGATATGCACCACATCGATCTGTGCTCTGTTATTTTCTTGGATAAACTGATAGCTTTCAAATTGGGCAAACAACATGATATGTTGATGGCCGAAGAGAGGAAGTTCCCGTACAAGGGGGAGTTGTTTCGTCCACGATCAAATCATTCAACAAACCGCAGTATAAAGATTTACGCTGTAGGAAAGAAACATAGACTCGATATCAACTCGATGCGCACAATGACAGCATCGGATGTGTCTGCAAGTGCAGAATCGACACTCAAAGCTGGTTTACAACCCCTGCGTTTGGATTCTGAGATCCAAGTCGTTTCCTCTTGATCCACCAACCATCTCACCTCTGCTTCCTTTCACATTCAAATCCAGCAGAAGAAGAGAACTGTCCTCGGCCTCATCTCTACCTTCCTGATAAAGTTGAAACCCTCAATCGTTCCTCTTCTTGATGTTTTCCTCTGACCGCACTAATCTCAGCTCCGAGTGCTTCTCTTCGCAAACCCGACCGACGTTCTCCGTCAAGCCTGATAGTGGCAGGTCGAAATCCGTAAGCTGGGCTCTGGTGGCTTCCAAACTGCCTGACGAGCCATTCATGTCGAAACAAAGATCTTCTGAGCTTTCTCCAGCATTGCTTGCAAGTACTTCCTCTGAGCCTTTATACTCGTTTGCAATTTCTTCTGTGCCTGGTAAAGAAATCTCGCGAATGTTACAAGGAGTAGGGCCTTTGTTTGCCACACACCAATAGGCTTACCTCCCGCTGCTCTTGCAGTTTCCTCTGCACTTCGATCTGATAGCATAATGCCTCTCCAAGAGGCATTTCTCTGCATGGTTTGTGAAACATCGGATGACGGATATAAATTGGAGAGCATAAATCAAAGTCTGGAGTTCACGGGATTACTAAATTACAAAAACTACATCAAGTGCACAAACATTCCAATCTATACCGTTTAATAAGAATCACAGACTAACCATTACTGCTAAGATTCTTAAGCTTCGCAAAACTTCCCTAGCTTGTTCGAAGCTATTAAATCCTTTGTAGTATCTTGAGTCAAGAAGCTTTTCTCCGCGATTTATTTTTATTTTCTTTAGCACAGTCCTATTTATTTACAGAACTCATCGATGTTTTGTATGCAACGTCACATCCCGGATTTATAAAAAAAATAAAAATATCAATAATTTATTATCCATTATTTATATAATAAACTTCCTCTTTTTCTTTTTTTTTTCTTCATCCTTTAATTCAAATCCTTGTTTTTACAATAATAAATATTCTATTAATTAGAAAAAGGACCACAGCTTCTTGGTAAGTCATAAGGAAGCTTCAGATTTATTACAAAGTAGTAAATTACTCTGAAAATAAATATTAGATAAACTGATTTATTATTAAATCCTTTATAGTATCTCGAGTTATTGATGTTTAGTAGTATTTCGAGTCATTGCAGAACTCATTGATGTTTTACATGCAGCACATGATATTTGTTAACGCTTTGCAATTTCTTGTATAAAGTTTAAATTTTATATGCAACGATACGTAAAAGTAGAGTTTGTGCCATACACATATCCGACACCGAATGTTCTAGAGACGTCACTGCTGGTGGTAGAGGAACAATTAGTCTTGGTTGAATTGCTTCCTGCATGAGGAATAAAAAGCAGGCATGAACGCTCAATTCTAAGTAATGTATGTACTCTCTCAGTTTATGGTGGCCTGCCTTGACCTACCATTTTTCTTTGCTTCCTGGCCTGTCTCCCTTCTGGTTTGCTTTCCAGGTCTGTACTTCTACAGACAGATAAAGCAAGATCAGAATAGAAGCAATAGACCATAGAAGGAGGGACAAAGAGATGTGACCTGAAGATGACTCTTGAGATGGTAAAACATCAACCCCTTCATGCCCATCAAGCTTAGCACCGACTTTGGAATCTCTTCTCCCAATTGATCACCGAATTATAATTAACGATCACAATTCGATCGTAATTGACTCAGATCTACAATTCAGAAATACGAAGCTTCAGCAAGGTGAGTGGAAGGCACCATGGCCTTCGTGGGAGCCAATCAATCATGTGAGGTTGCAATCAAGGTTTAGAGATGTTGAGCTAACTAACACTACTTCAAGTCAAAAATTAAAAGGATTAGAGCAAAGATGATGGGCTATGGATTTCCTGAGTAATTAATCCTTGTGAAGAGTCATTTCCACACACTGCCAATTTTTTGTACAGAACTTGCAAATAAATTGAAGATATCAAATTTACTCGTCACCGAAAGTATGTCAAGTAAGGTGCTCATGAATTCGAACGCCATCTTAACCTGCAAGATCTACGCAAATTGGGAAGAAGAGACCATCGATTTGTAGTGACCAAACTTGAAGTTCGAAGGACCACCTACATCAAAAGAGAACAAGATTCTTCGACTCTCCACTCGTCCAGACCATTCCGTAAGTTCAACATACGGTACAACGATGAGAAGTTCATGAGAAAACTGATTTGAAAATGTGAGAACATTTCCGTCACCCACTGCAAAAGCATGCTTCAGATATAATGATGAAACAAAGAATAAAGATGTGCAACATTTGCTAACAAAAAACACCTTATAGATCAACACATAATGTCCCAGAAAACAACACATAAAGTTACCAATAAAATGTTAGAGCTTCAACACTAGAGCTGCCCTTACATGATTGTTGTCTTTCGTATCTGAGTCCTATTCTTCATCCTCATCTTGTACATCATTTTTCAAACAGAAGGTGATCAAGGGAAACATTAAGACTTTTAATGTTTTGATGAGTCCTCATCAGCAGCTGCTTCACCTCTTCTCTTTTCCTTAGTGTCCGTGCCTTCTTCATCGACATTAGCTGACTCTTCAAGGATGGAGACTCCATTGTTTTCTTTAATATTATCCGTTGAAACCGAGTCACCAACCTCCTTGATCGTAGTAGATTTATCATCTTTGGCCATAGGCTGTTTGCACTCAACGAGAAGGGCACAGACTTCCTCGATGCTCACAAGGTCAATAGGTGTTTGCTAGGCCTTTGTCGTGGCGGTGAGGCTTGCACCCTTTTTAATGAGATACTCAATGAGCTCTGGATGAGATCCTTGGACGGCATAGTGCAGAGGGGTCAAACCTTTCAAGTTAGCAGGCCTTGACAGAGACATCAGAGGATAATAGGATCCTAATTATCTCTAGATGACCTTTCTGAGCAGCAAAATGGATCGCGGCTGTATCACCCATAGCAGCAGCAGCTCCAATGTCGGCGTTATTCTTGCAGAGAAATCTTGCTACCTCTGTCTGCCCAAACCAAGCAGCCAGATGAAGACTCAATTTCATATTATTCGTGTCAAGGTAGCAACATTAGATTACCAAACAAAAGATTTATCAATAGATTCGTTTGTTCCACTTTTTTACAAAATAAAAAGAAAAGAAAAAATGTGCAATACATCCGAGAATCAAATTTCAGAATTGATAGGGAGAAGCTTGGCACTACCAGATCCCCTCGCCACCTAAGCCAGCAACGCCACCAAAGCCAACTGTGGGGGCCCCCACCAACAACCTCCCAGTCGCCAGCAGGGATCTGCCCTGCCAATCCTAGCTTCCCAACGTGGTGTCACGGCCTTAGCTGGAATTGCCTAAGGCGTGAGGCACCCTTGCGGCCAAGACGCGAACTTAGCTTGCGTTGCATAAGACGCGTTTCGCCCTTGCGATATTGTTCCGCAAAGATCAGCCCACTTACAACCTCTCGCAGGTCCCGAAGGACCTGTAAAAGAGAAAGTTGATTAGTTCGAAAGAACGAGCAACGGACAAGTCCCGAATTCTCGTGAAAAAGGAAAGCTTTACAAGCAATTCAGCGAGCACCTTGTGTAAACAAGAGAAAAGAGGGAGTGGGGGAAAACAAGGGCTTTAGAAGGTTGAACGAGCAGCTGCAAGCCCACAAACAGCTGCTCACCGAGTCCCGGGCCCGACAACAAGTTCCCGTCAAGGCAACGTGCGAACTTGCGAATGTGTGTTCAACGCCCGGTACTATATCGAAGCCCCATCCACCCCTGTGCCACCCGGGGGGTTCAAAGGGGCTGAGATGGCTGACGTTTTAGTGAGCGGAGGCAGATTCCAAAAATCAACCCGCGGCACACGAAAACGGAGCTATTTTGGGTTGTTTTGCTCGGTTCGGTGAGCGGTCGCTATGTAACACTGCAGCTTGTTCGAACTTACATTTTTACAAGCAAAATGACTCAAAACCAAGGCAAAACAGGCTGCCAAGTAACTGTACATGTAGATGAGAGCGACGAACGGTTTGTTCAACGGAGTTGTTGCGGGCGCGCGACGACCGTTCGTGACAGTGGGCACATAAGACCCACTCCTTACTAATGCCGCAGCTAAAGAAACCATGCCCCGCATTAATGGTTGGCAGCATGCCCCAGCTTCCCCAACCGCCTCCTGGCTGACATCTCAACAGAAGCCATGCCTGTGCATTAATGACTAGCAGTATGCCCCTGCTTCCCCAGTAGCCTCCTGGCTGACATATCAACAAAAGCCATGCTTCAGTATTAATGATTGATAGCATGGCCCGATTTCACTAGCCTTCCCCTCCGGACGACCGATGGAGGGCCCACTCCTTGCCTAACCCAAAGCGACAGGGGAGTCAACCCAAAGGCGTCCCAACGGTCCGCACCAGCAAGCCGTCCTTATTAATGCCCCCCCCATACATAGTAAGAGGGGCCTGGCTAACACACGTCTAGATTGCTCGATGCCTAGGTAAAAAATCCAAGCCCCAGACCAAGACAAAAGGAGGCAGGCAAAAACCCTCTATTCTCTCATTTACACTACTCACACTATTGTCTTCCTCCCCCTCCATCAGTCCATCTTTCGCTAACTTAAGCATCGAAGGGGTTGACCTGGGACACCCTCGGCACAAGCCTATTGTGCAAGGTCGTCAGCGTAGCATGAAGGCGTGACTAGAAGGCAAGCCAGCAGAAGAGACCTACACTTTTGGCAGATAACTAATCAGGCCGACTCACCGATCGACGGTCTTTGTGTGTTAACAAGAAATATCCAAAAGTTGAGTTTGTACCCTATGACTTGCAAATTTCTTAGATGTCAACAAATTTAGTATAAGAAACTATGATATATCCTCTTTCCCACCACATAGAGGTTGGAGATATGGAATAATTTTTGTTAATTTACTTACCCAAGATTGAGATCTCGAAAAGTAAAGCACTTCTTGGATGTTTAAAAATTCTAATACCCAAAAAAACATAACATACATTGACAGAAAAGAGATGTTTAAATTGTCGACAGCAACAATTTCTCAGCTTCGTAATGAACATTTCCTATATTAAATCTAAGTATCGAAGCAACACAATTCCACCCACAAGTTATGTGGAAGTTCTTATACCGAAGAGTGTCAGTGTGGATGAATCGGCATGTATCATTTCTGCAAATCATTGCCACAGTCATCCTCCATCGATAGATAGTTTCATCATCTATATCCTTTTCTTCATTCTCTTTTCAAAGGAATCGAGTTGATATTTAAGACCTAAGACTCAGAAGGGCCAGCTAGTCACAAATAATGCACCAAATCAGACAGCAATCCGAATCCTAGCAAAGGAATTTAAATGAACCAGCCAAGTAGGTTAAAGCTCAAAAACCCTAAGGGAACCTTAAAACTCAGTGCCAAACTCTCGGCGGCGCAATAAGCTGCTCGCTCGACAGATTCTGAACCAAGCGAAGAGCCCACCACATGATAACGACAACAAAAGCGAAGATTGAGGAAAGGAGAACAAGGGAGAAAGGATACGGTGTCCGGGAATGGCGATCTCGAGTATTGACGGCGAGGGGATTAGCGTTGCAGATGGACTCGACCGTGGTGAGGTCCCCGTTCCTCGCGGCGGCGTGGAGATCGGAAGATTCGCTGCCCCCCTTCGGTAATCGGTTCTTCCTCCTCGATGCCGCTCCGGGGTCTCCCATCTCCGCGGGGTGTGCCGTCGTGGAGCTTCAAGCGACGAAGGCAGCGGTAATACATAGTTGATTGAAGGCCGAGACGGTAGCAGGATGGGCCGAGTTAAGGCCCACAAATGTGGAGACGTACTTCGAACGAAGATACCTTGGATCGTTAGAATCGGACTAGGATTCCGAGAGACATTGGATCGAGCTGGGGCTTAACACCCGCATCTTTCCTTCTTGGATTAGGATTATAGCTCGATTCGGATAGGATTCCGAATCGAACTGGGGTTCGGACACTCTGCCTGTTATATAAGGACGTGACCTTTGGACTTGTCACGCATCACTCCTCTCCGACACTCTTCTTCGCTCCACACTGTTGTATCGTCGCGTGGAAAGATGTCTTCGCAACGAGGAGGAGGAGGAGGAGGGCGGCAACATTTGGTGGTGCGCTCGGTTTGGGCGTGGAACTTGGAGTACGAGTTCTCCATCATTGCTTCCCTCGTGGATCGCTTCTCTTACGTCGCCTTCGACACGGAGTTTCCCGGCTTCCTCTACAGAACTCGGAGGCCACACCGTCTTCTCCCGCCCAGCCTGCGCTACGCCTTCCTCAAGGCCAACGTCGACAAGATGGAGCTCGTCCAACTCGGCCTCACCCTCTTCGACGCCTTCGGCGACCTCCCCTCCATCGGCACCGGCGGCAGGGTCGGGTACGCGTGGGAGTTCAACTTCCGCGAATTCGATGTCCGACGCGACCTCCACGCGCCGGACTCCGTCGACCTGCTCCGCTCCAGTGGCATCGACTTCGACCGGCTCCCCCTCTACGGCATTGACTCCGGCCAGTTCGCCGCCCACCTCTATCGTTCCGGCCTCGTCGCTCATTGCCGTTTCTGCCGCCCGCACTCCACTCGATGGATCGCCTTTCACAGCTGCTACGACTTCGCCTATCTCATCAAGGTGCTGGGGTTCGGCCGGCCTCTGCCCGACACCCTGGAAGAGTTCCTCGGCCTGGTGAACTTGCTCTTCGGAGAGACTGTGGATCTCAAGCACATTATGCGCGGCTGCAAGGGTCTCTCCGGCGGGCTGGAGAGAGTGGCGAGTACCCTCGGGGTGCCACGCCAAGCTGGGAAGTCGCATCAAGCTGGATCAGATAGCTTGGTGACCTGCCAAGTCTATCTGAAGATGAAGCGGAGGTTCTTCGACGACCAAGACGCCAAGGTGGCCTGCCATCGCGGCATCATCTACGGCCTACAAGCCTGCTGAATTCCTCCTTCGTTCTTGGAGTTTGTCAACGCAGCGCAGTGAAGGTGGTCGATTCTCAAAGCAAGTCAACTCAAATATGATCTTTCTCTTTTTCTTTGTGCACAAATGTCGAATGTTTCAACGTAAATAATATACAAATCAAGTCGTCTGTCAAATTCGGATGTGAAAATTGATTGCTGCTTGTGATGTATGGTAAGAATCCGAAGATTGTTGGATATGCACCACATCGATCTGTGCTCTGTTATTTTCTTGGATAAACTGATAGCTTTCAAATTGGGCAAACAACATGATATGTTGATGGCCGAAGAGAGGAAGTTCCCGTACAAGGGGGAGTTGTTTCGTCCACGATCAAATCATTCAACAAACCGCAGTATAAAGATTTACGCTGTAGGAAAGAAACATAGACTCGATATCAACTCGATGCGCACAATGACAGCATCGGATGTGTCTGCAAGTGCAGAATCGACACTCAAAGCTGGTTTACAACCCCTGCGTTTGGATTCTGAGATCCAAGTCGTTTCCTCTTGATCCACCAACCATCTCACCTCTGCTTCCTTTCACATTCAAATCCAGCAGAAGAAGAGAACTGTCCTCGGCCTCATCTCTACCTTCCTGATAAAGTTGAAACCCTCAATCGTTCCTCTTCTTGATGTTTTCCTCTGACCGCACTAATCTCAGCTCCGAGTGCTTCTCTTCGCAAACCCGACCGACGTTCTCCGTCAAGCCTGATAGTGGCAGGTCGAAATCCGTAAGCTGGGCTCTGGTGGCTTCCAAACTGCCTGACGAGCCATTCATGTCGAAACAAAGATCTTCTGAGCTTTCTCCAGCATTGCTTGCAAGTACTTCCTCTGAGCCTTTATACTCGTTTGCAATTTCTTCTGTGCCTGGTAAAGAAATCTCGCGAATGTTACAAGGAGTAGGGCCTTTGTTTGCCACACACCAATAGGCTTACCTCCCGCTGCTCTTGCAGTTTCCTCTGCACTTCGATCTGATAGCATAATGCCTCTCCAAGAGGCATTTCTCTGCATGGTTTGTGAAACATCGGATGACGGATATAAATTGGAGAGCATAAATCAAAGTCTGGAGTTCACGGGATTACTAAATTACAAAAACTACATCAAGTGCACAAACATTCCAATCTATACCGTTTAATAAGAATCACAGACTAACCATTACTGCTAAGATTCTTAAGCTTCGCAAAACTTCCCTAGCTTGTTCGAAGCTATTAAATCCTTTGTAGTATCTTGAGTCAAGAAGCTTTTCTCCGCGATTTATTTTTATTTTCTTTAGCACAGTCCTATTTATTTACAGAACTCATCGATGTTTTGTATGCAACGTCACATCCCGGATTTATAAAAAAAATAAAAATATCAATAATTTATTATCCATTATTTATATAATAAACTTCCTCTTTTTCTTTTTTTTTTCTTCATCCTTTAATTCAAATCCTTGTTTTTACAATAATAAATATTCTATTAATTAGAAAAAGGACCACAGCTTCTTGGTAAGTCATAAGGAAGCTTCAGATTTATTACAAAGTAGTAAATTACTCTGAAAATAAATATTAGATAAACTGATTTATTATTAAATCCTTTATAGTATCTCGAGTTATTGATGTTTAGTAGTATTTCGAGTCATTGCAGAACTCATTGATGTTTTACATGCAGCACATGATATTTGTTAACGCTTTGCAATTTCTTGTATAAAGTTTAAATTTTATATGCAACGATACGTAAAAGTAGAGTTTGTGCCATACACATATCCGACACCGAATGTTCTAGAGACGTCACTGCTGGTGGTAGAGGAACAATTAGTCTTGGTTGAATTGCTTCCTGCATGAGGAATAAAAAGCAGGCATGAACGCTCAATTCTAAGTAATGTATGTACTCTCTCAGTTTATGGTGGCCTGCCTTGACCTACCATTTTTCTTTGCTTCCTGGCCTGTCTCCCTTCTGGTTTGCTTTCCAGGTCTGTACTTCTACAGACAGATAAAGCAAGATCAGAATAGAAGCAATAGACCATAGAAGGAGGGACAAAGAGATGTGACCTGAAGATGACTCTTGAGATGGTAAAACATCAACCCCTTCATGCCCATCAAGCTTAGCACCGACTTTGGAATCTCTTCTCCCAATTGATCACCGAATTATAATTAACGATCACAATTCGATCGTAATTGACTCAGATCTACAATTCAGAAATACGAAGCTTCAGCAAGGTGAGTGGAAGGCACCATGGCCTTCGTGGGAGCCAATCAATCATGTGAGGTTGCAATCAAGGTTTAGAGATGTTGAGCTAACTAACACTACTTCAAGTCAAAAATTAAAAGGATTAGAGCAAAGATGATGGGCTATGGATTTCCTGAGTAATTAATCCTTGTGAAGAGTCATTTCCACACACTGCCAATTTTTTGTACAGAACTTGCAAATAAATTGAAGATATCAAATTTACTCGTCACCGAAAGTATGTCAAGTAAGGTGCTCATGAATTCGAACGCCATCTTAACCTGCAAGATCTACGCAAATTGGGAAGAAGAGACCATCGATTTGTAGTGACCAAACTTGAAGTTCGAAGGACCACCTACATCAAAAGAGAACAAGATTCTTCGACTCTCCACTCGTCCAGACCATTCCATAAGTTCAACATACGGTACAACGATGAGAAGTTCATGAGAAAACTGATTTGAAAATGTGAGAACATTTCCGTCACCCACTGCAAAAGCATGCTTCAGATATAATGATGAAACAAAGAATAAAGATGTGCAACATTTGCTAACAAAAAACACCTTATAGATCAACACATAATGTCCCAGAAAACAACACATAAAGTTACCAATAAAATGTTAGAGCTTCAACACTAGAGCTGCCCTTACATGATTGTTGTCTTTCGTATCTGAGTCCTATTCTTCATCCTCATCTTGTACATCATTTTTCAAACAGAAGGTGATCAAGGGAAACATTAAGACTTTTAATGTTTTGATGAGTCCTCATCAGCAGCTGCTTCACCTCTTCTCTTTTCCTTAGTGTCCGTGCCTTCTTCATCGACATTAGCTGACTCTTCAAGGATGGAGACTCCATTGTTTTCTTTAATATTATCCGTTGAAACCGAGTCACCAACCTCCTTGATCGTAGTAGATTTATCATCTTTGGCCATAGGCTGTTTGCACTCAACGAGAAGGGCACAGACTTCCTCGATGCTCACAAGGTCAATAGGTGTTTGCTAGGCCTTTGTCGTGGCGGTGAGGCTTGCACCCTTTTTAATGAGATACTCAATGAGCTCTGGATGAGATCCTTGGACGGCATAGTGCAGAGGGGTCAAACCTTTCAAGTTAGCAGGCCTTGACAGAGACATCAGAGGATAATAGGATCCTAATTATCTCTAGATGACCTTTCTGAGCAGCAAAATGGATCGCGGCTGTATCACCCATAGCAGCAGCAGCTCCAATGTCGGCGTTATTCTTGCAGAGAAATCTTGCTACCTCTGTCTGCCCAAACCAAGCAGCCAGATGAAGACTCAATTTCATATTATTCGTGTCAAGGTAGCAACATTAGATTACCAAACAAAAGATTTATCAATAGATTCGTTTGTTCCACTTTTTTACAAAATAAAAAGAAAAGAAAAAATGTGCAATACATCCGAGAATCAAATTTCAGAATTGATAGGGAGAAGCTTGGCACTACCAGATCCCCTCGCCACCTAAGCCAGCAACGCCACCAAAGCCAACTGTGGGGGCCCCCACCAACAACCTCCCAGTCGCCAGCAGGGATCTGCCCTGCCAATCCTAGCTTCCCAACGTGGTGTCACGGCCTTAGCTGGAATTGCCTAAGGCGTGAGGCACCCTTGCGGCCAAGACGCGAACTTAGCTTGCGTTGCATAAGACGCGTTTCGCCCTTGCGATATTGTTCCGCAAAGATCAGCCCACTTACAACCTCTCGCAGGTCCCGAAGGACCTGTAAAAGAGAAAGTTGATTAGTTCGAAAGAACGAGCAACGGACAAGTCCCGAATTCTCGTGAAAAAGGAAAGCTTTACAAGCAATTCAGCGAGCACCTTGTGTAAACAAGAGAAAAGAGGGAGTGGGGGAAAACAAGGGCTTTAGAAGGTTGAACGAGCAGCTGCAAGCCCACAAACAGCTGCTCACCGAGTCCCGGGCCCGACAACAAGTTCCCGTCAAGGCAACGTGCGAACTTGCGAATGTGTGTTCAACGCCCGGTACTATATCGAAGCCCCATCCACCCCTGTGCCACCCGGGGGGTTCAAAGGGGCTGAGATGGCTGACGTTTTAGTGAGCGGAGGCAGATTCCAAAAATCAACCCGCGGCACACGAAAACGGAGCTATTTTGGGTTGTTTTGCTCGGTTCGGTGAGCGGTCGCTATGTAACACTGCAGCTTGTTCGAACTTACATTTTTACAAGCAAAATGACTCAAAACCAAGGCAAAACAGGCTGCCAAGTAACTGTACATGTAGATGAGAGCGACGAACGGTTTGTTCAACGGAGTTGTTGCGGGCGCGCGACGACCGTTCGTGACAGTGGGCACATAAGACCCACTCCTTACTAATGCCGCAGCTAAAGAAACCATGCCCCGCATTAATGGTTGGCAGCATGCCCCAGCTTCCCCAACCGCCTCCTGGCTGACATCTCAACAGAAGCCATGCCTGTGCATTAATGACTAGCAGTATGCCCCTGCTTCCCCAGTAGCCTCCTGGCTGACATATCAACAAAAGCCATGCTTCAGTATTAATGATTGATAGCATGGCCCGATTTCACTAGCCTTCCCCTCCGGACGACCGATGGAGGGCCCACTCCTTGCCTAACCCAAAGCGACAGGGGAGTCAACCCAAAGGCGTCCCAACGGTCCGCACCAGCAAGCCGTCCTTATTAATGCCCCCCCCCATACATAGTAAGAGGGGCCTGGCTAACACACGTCTAGATTGCTCGATGCCTAGGTAAAAAATCCAAGCCCCAGACCAAGACAAAAGGAGGCAGGCAAAAACCCTCTATTCTCTCATTTACACTACTCACACTATTGTCTTCCTCCCCCTCCATCAGTCCATCTTTCGCTAACTTAAGCATCGAAGGGGTTGACCTGGGACACCCTCGGCACAAGCCTATTGTGCAAGGTCGTCAGCGTAGCATGAAGGCGTGACTAGAAGGCAAGCCAGCAGAAGAGACCTACACTTTTGGCAGATAACTAATCAGGCCGACTCACCGATCGACGGTCTTTGTGTGTTAACAAGAAATATCCAAAAGTTGAGTTTGTACCCTATGACTTGCAAATTTCTTAGATGTCAACAAATTTAGTATAAGAAACTATGATATATCCTCTTTCCCACCACATAGAGGTTGGAGATATGGAATAATTTTTGTTAATTTACTTACCCAAGATTGAGATCTCGAAAAGTAAAGCACTTCTTGGATGTTTAAAAATTCTAATACCCAAAAAAACATAACATACATTGACAGAAAAGAGATGTTTAAATTGTCGACAACAACAATTTCTCAGCTTCGTAATGAACATTTCCTATATTAAATCTAAGTATCGAAGCAACACAATTCCACCCACAAGTTATGTGGAAGTTCTTATACCGAAGAGTGTCAGTGTGGATGAATCGGCATGTATCATTTCTGCAAATCATTGCCACAGTCATCCTCCATCGATAGATAGTTTCATCATCTATATCCTTTTCTTCATTCTCTTTTCAAAGGAATCGAGTTGATATTTAAGACCTAAGACTCAGAAGGGCCAGCTAGTCACAAATAATGCACCAAATCAGACAGCAATCCGAATCCTAGCAAAGGAATTTAAATGAACCAGCCAAGTAGGTTAAAGCTCAAAAACCCTAAGGGAACCTTAAAACTCAGTGCCAAACTCTCGGCGGCGCAATAAGCTGCTCGCTCGACAGATTCTGAACCAAGCGAAGAGCCCACCACATGATAACGACAACAAAAGCGAAGATTGAGGAAAGGAGAACAAGGGAGAAAGGATACGGTGTCCGGGAATGGCGATCTCGAGTATTGACGGCGAGGGGATTAGCGTTGCAGATGGACTCGACCGTGGTGAGGTCCCCGTTCCTCGCGGCGGCGTGGAGATCGGAAGATTCGCTGCCCCCCTTCGGTAATCGGTTCTTCCTCCTCGATGCCGCTCCGGGGTCTCCCATCTCCGCGGGGTGTGCCGTCGTGGAGCTTCAAGCGACGAAGGCAGCGGTAATACATAGTTGATTGAAGGCCGAGACGGTAGCAGGATGGGCCGAGTTAAGGCCCACAAATGTGGAGACGTACTTCGAACGAAGATACCTTGGATCGTTAGAATCGGACTAGGATTCCGAGAGACATTGGATCGAGCTGGGGCTTAACACCCGCATCTTTCCTTCTTGGATTAGGATTACTCTTGTGGGAACACTGGGGATATAGTATAGGTGCACATTGGAGAATGAGTTCACTGATTGATCCGCTTCCGGAATGTTGGATGGTTGATGATGTCTTATTGTCATATAGTGATTCCGTAATCCTAGTGATGTATCTGATCCCTAGACTTGAGACACCAAGGATGTCTTGTATTAGTGCTCCACTCTTTGATACCAGACTTTTAGGTTTGGATGTCCTAGATCTAGCAAAGTCGGTCATCGGGAGTGATAGTCAACCGTACGAGCGCTATTGAGTGTCGATAAAGGATCATCCGCTCAAAGTATCATGAGAGAAATATCACATATGTTCTTGCTCAGACAAATCCCTGGCGAGGGTCATTCGGATTGACAGAGAAAGAGTTCTCCGAGAGAATCTGATTAGAGCGAGACTCGAGTAGAAACCGTATGGATTTGACAACACCATACCCGGTATACGGTCTCTGGGATATTATATGGATGAGGGACTATAAATATACGGTAACTGAGGACTGATAGGTCCAATGGATTATATTCCCCTATATCGTTTGGGGACTGCAACGTAGTAGCATAGTACGTCCGCAGTCGATGAGTCGAGCGAGTTATTATGGAGATAATAATTCACTGAGCCAGAAGAAGTTCTAATAGGTATGACTCATTGCCAGCTCGATATTGGGCCTAAAGGGTTACACACATATGGTAAGCATTGCGATTAGTAAAGATTCGAATATGAAATATCCGCCGGAGCCCCTATCTTATTGGATATCCAATAACCCTCTGAATTATTGGATCACATGAACGAGATCCAATATTAGCCCATGAGAGATTATTGGATAGAGATCTACTAATATAAGATGCTTGGGTAGTTAGATAGAGATCCAATACCCAATAGGGGAGGATCCATTAGGGTTAAGTTTACTACGGAACTCTATAAATTGGAGGGAATCAATGGTTCATAGGCTAGAACCATTTGCTTGCCTCTCCTATTCTCCTCCCCCTCTATCAGAGAGGAGTGCGCTAGACCTCATTCACCCTCTCCTAGAAATCTGCAAGGATTCAGGGATATACGATCTCCCTAGGTATCACAATTTATCTTATACGCGGTTTTAAGTTTCGCGGATTTTTGCGTACTAATCTTCGCACGACGACGAATACATCTTTAGGAATTGGGGATTTTGTTTTCTGTTCTTCCGCTACGCATGTGATGTCGCCCCCCAAGATTTCCCAACAAATACTCCCGCTATGACGGATTGATACCGATCCTCCCGCTCATACGATCGAGCCAACACACTCACACCCTGTTGGTCGAGTACCTGCCCAAGAAGCAGAAGAAGAGACAAGCCCAAAAGAAGACCCAACCTTCCGGACAGTAGGGGGAGGGAAAAACAGAGAGGGAAACCTCCCAAAGCAGAAGGGGGAGATCAAAAAATGAGAGAGAGTGAACTACCGTGTGAAAGGGGGAGAACAAAGAGAGAGAGGGAAGGAAAAAAGAAAGGATTCACTTAGGTCAACATTCGTCACTCCTACATTTGCCCCTACAAAAGAGTGTCATCCGCCTCGATGGATCTCGCACCAACCATCACAGCCTTAATAAGGATCTCACAGCAAAAACAACACTCACGCAAGCATGTAGTAGTATAAGTAAAATGACAAAATTCAAGGCCCCTTTGCAGTGTCCCGAAGCACACCTTCCAAGGGGGGCAAACGAAACAAAAAAGTTTGGCATTGCCAGCTCACCTCGCCACCTAGGCCAACAACGCCACCAAAGCCAAATGTAGGAAACAACCAACTCCACCCAACCGCTAGTAGGGATCTGCCCTACTGTCCTAGCTTCCCAAAGTGGGCACACAAGACCCACTCCTTACCGATACCGCAACTAAAGAAACCATGCCCCGTATTAATGGTTGGCAGCATGCCCCAGCTTCCCAACCGCCTCCTAGCTGACATCTCAACAGAAGCCATGCCTTTGCATTAATGACTGGCAGCATGCCCCCTGCTTCCCTAGTCGCCTACTGGCTGACATCTCAGCAGAAGCCAAGCCTCCGTATTAATGATTGATAGAATGGCCCGATTTCACCAGCCTTCCCCTTCGGATGACCGAAGGAGGGCTCACTCCCTGCCTAACCTAAAGTGACAGGGGAGTCAGCCCAAAGGCGTCCCAATGGTCCGCACCAACAAGCCATCCTTATTAATGCCTCCACCATACATAGTAAGGGAGGCCTTGGCTAGCACACGTCTAGACCACTCAATGAGTAGGTATAAAAGCCAAGACCAATACCTAGACAAAAGGAGACAGGCAAAAACCGCCTATTCTCTCATTTACATTACTCTCACTATTGTCTTCCTCCCTGTCCATCTTTCACTAACTTAAGCATCGGAGGGGTCGACCTGGGACACCCTCGGCGCAAGCCTATTGTGCAAGGTCGTCAGCGTAGCTCGGAGGCACGACTAGAAGGCAAGCCAGCAGAAGAGACCTACACTTTGGACATATAACTAATCGGGCCAACTCACTAGTCAACTGTCTCTGTGTGTTAACAAGAAATATCCAAAAAGCTTAGTTTGTACCCTATGACTTGCAAATTTCTTAGATGACAACAGATTTAGTATAAGAAACTATGATATATCCTTTTTTCGACCACATGGAGGTTCAAGATATTGAATAATTTTTGTTAATTTACTTACCCGATATGGAGATCTTGAAAAGTAAAGCACTTGTTGGATGTTTAAAATTTTTAATACCCAAAAACTCATAACATAAATTGACAGAAAAGAGATGTTTAAATTGTCCACAGCAAAAATTTCTCACCTTCGTAATGAACATTTCCTATATTAAATCTAAGTATCGAAGCAACACAATTCCACCCACAAGTTATGTGGAAGTTCTTATAACGAAGAGTGTCAGTGTGGATGAATACGCATGTATCATTTCTGCAAATCATTGCCACAGTCATCCTCCATCGATAGATAGTTTCATCATCTATATCCTTTTCTTCATTCTCTTTTCAAAGGAATCGAATTGATATTTAAGACCTAAGACTCAGAAGGGCCAGCTAGTCACAAATAATGCACCAAATCAGACAGCAATCCGAATCCTAGCAAAGGAATTTAAATGAACCAGCCAAGTCGGTTAAAGCTCAAAAACCCTAAGGGAACCTTAAAACTCAGTGCCAAACTCTCGGCGGCGCAATAAGCTGCTCGCTCGACAGATTCTGAACCAAGCGAAGAGCCCACCACATGATAACGACAACAAAAGCGAAGATTGAGGAAAGGAGAACAAGGGAGAAAGGATACGGTGTCCGGGAATGGCGATCTCGAGTATTGACGGCGAGGGGATTAGCGTTGCAGATGGACTCGACCGTGGTGAGGTCCCCGTTCCTCGCGGCGGCGTGGAGATCGGAAGATTCGCCGCCCCCCTTCGGTAATCGGTTCTTCCTCCTCGATGCCGCTCCGGGGTCTCCCATCTCCGCGGGGTGTGCCGTCGTGGAGCTTCAATCGACGAAGGCAGCGGTAATACATAGTTGATTGAAGGCCGAGACGGTAGCAGGATGGGCCGAGTTAAGGCCCACAAATGTGGAGACGTACTTCGAACGAAGATACCTTGGATCGTTAGAATCGGACTAGGATTCCGAGAGACATTGGATCGAGCTGGGGCTTAACACCCGCATCTTTCCTTCTTGGATTAGGATTATAGCTCGATTCGGATAGGATTCCGAATCGAACTGGGGTTCGGACACTCTGCCTGTTATATAAGGACGTGACCTTTGGACTTGTCACGCATCACTCCTCTCCGACACTCTTCTTCGCTCCACACTGTTGTATCGTCGCGTGGAAAGATGTCTTCGCAACGAGGAGGAGGAGGAGGAGGGCGGCAACATTTGGTGGTGCGCTCGGTTTGGGCGTGGAACTTGGAGTACGAGTTCTCCATCATTGCTTCCCTCGTGGATCGCTTCTCTTACGTCGCCTTCGACACGGAGTTTCCCGGCTTCCTCTACAGAACTCGGAGGCCACACCGTCTTCTCCCGCCCAGCCTGCGCTACGCCTTCCTCAAGGCCAACGTCGACAAGATGGAGCTCGTCCAACTCGGCCTCACCCTCTTCGACGCCTTCGGCGACCTCCCCTCCATCGGCACCGGCGGCAGGGTCGGGTACGTGTGGGAGTTCAACTTCCGCGAATTCGATGTCCGACGCGACCTCCACGCGCCGGACTCCGTCGACCTGCTCCGCTCCAGTGGCATCGACTTCGACCGGCTCCCCCTCTACGGCATCGACTCCGGCCAGTTCGCCGCCCACCTCTATCGTTCCGGCCTCGTCGCTCATTGCCGTTTCTGCCGCCCGCACTCCACTCGATGGATCGCCTTTCACAGCTGCTACGACTTCGCCTATCTCATCAAGGTGCTGGGGTTCGGCCGGCCTCTGCCCGACACCCTGGAAGAGTTCCTCGGCCTGGTGAACTTGCTCTTCGGAGAGACTGTGGATCTCAAGCACATTATGCGCGGCTGCAAGGGTCTCTCCGGCGGGCTGGAGAGAGTGGCGAGTACCCTCGGGGTGCCACGCCAAGCTGGGAAGTCGCATCAAGCTGGATCAGATAGCTTGGTGACCTGCCAAGTCTATCTGAAGATGAAGCGGAGGTTCTTCGACGACCAAGACGCCAAGGTGGCCTGCCATCGCGGCATCATCTACGGCCTACAAGCCTGCTGAATTCCTCCTTCGTTCTTGGAGTTTGTCAACGCAGCGCAGTGAAGGTGGTCGATTCTCAAAGCAAGTCAACTCAAATATGATCTTTCTCTTTTTCTTTGTGCACAAATGTCGAATGTTTCAACGTAAATAATATACAAATCAAGTCGTCTGTCAAATTCGGATGTGAAAATTGATTGCTGCTTGTGATGTATGGTAAGAATCCGAAGATTGTTGGATATGCACCACATCGATCTGTGCTCTGTTATTTTCTTGGATAAACTGATAGCTTTCAAATTGGGCAAACAACATGATATGTTGATGGCCGAAGAGAGGAAGTTCCCGTACAAGGGGGAGTTGTTTCGTCCACGATCAAATCATTCAGCAAAACAGCAAACCGCAGTATAAAGATTTGCACTGTAGGAAACATAGACTCGATATCAACTCGATGCGCACAATGACAGCATCGGATGTGTCTGCAAGTGCAGATCGACAGTAAAAGCTGGTTTACAACCCCTGCGTTTGGATTCTGAGATCCAAGTCGTTTCCTCTGGATCCACCAACCAACTCACCGCTGCTTCCTTTCACATTCAAATCCAGCAGAAGAAGAGAACTGTCCTCGGCCTCATCTCTACCTACCTGATAAAGTTGAAACCCTGAATCGTTCCTCTTCTTGATGTTTTCCTCTGACCGCACTTCTCTCAGCTCCGAGTGCTTCTCTTCGCAAACCAGACCGACGTTCTCCATCAAGCCTGATAGTGGCAGGTCGAAATCCGTAAGCTGGGCTCTGTTAGCTTCCAAACTGCCTGACGAGCGACTCATGTCGAAACAAAGACTTCTGAGCTTTCTACAGCATTGCTTGCAAGTACTTCCTCTGAGCCTTTAGACTCGTTTGCAATTTCTTCTGTGCCTGGTAAAGAAATCTCGTGAATGTTACAGGGAGTAGGGCCTTTGTTTGCCACACACCATTAGGCTTACCACGAGCTGCTCCTGCAGTTTCCTTTGCACTTCGATCTGATAGCACGACGCCGCTCCAAGAGGTATTTCTCTGCATGGCTTGTGAGACATTAGATGACCGATATAAATTAGAGAGCATAAATCAAAGCCTCGAGTTCACGGGATTACTAAATTACAAAAACTACATCAAGTGCACAAACATTTGAATCTATACCGTTTAATAAGAATCACAGACTAACCATGAATTCGAATGCCATCTTAACCTGCAAGACCTACGCAAACCGGGAAGAAGAGACCATCGATTTGTAGTGACCAAACTTGCAGTTCGAAGGACCACCTACATCAAAAGAGAACAAGATTCTTCGACTCTCCACTCGTCCAGACCATTCCGTAAGTTCAACATACTGTCACGAATGGTCGTCGCGCACCCGCAACAACTCCGTTCAACGATCCGTTCGTCGCTCACACCCGCTTGTACAGCTGCTTGACAGCAGGTTTTCTTATGGTTTTGGGTCATTTTGCTTGTAAATATGTAAGTTCGAACAAGCTGCAGCGCTGCAATGCGACCGCTCACCGAACCGAGCAAAACAGCCCAAAAACAGCCCAAATCAGCCCAAATCAGCCCCGTTTTCGCGTGCCACAGGTTCGCGCGGCGAACTGTCTCGTCAAAGCAAAATGTCAGCCATCTCAGACCCCAGGAACCCCCCAGGTGGCACCGGGCTGGATGGGGCTTCGGTTATATACCGGGCGTTGAACACTCTTTCGCAAGTTCGCACGTGACCTTTACGGGAACTTGGTGTTGCGCCTGGGACCAGGTGAGCGGCTGTTTGTGGGCTTGCAGCTGTTCGTTCATCCTTGAAAGCCTTGTTTTCCTCCCTCTCCCTCTTTTCTCTTGTGCACACAAGGTGTTCGACGATTTGCTTGTAAAGCTTCCCTTTTCGCGAGACTTCGGGACTTGTCCGTTGCTCGTTCTTTCGATCTAACTTTCTTTCTCTTTTACAGGTCCTTCGGGACCTGCGAGAGGTTACAAAGTGGATGATCCTTGCGGAGCAAGATCGCAAGGGCGAAGCGCGACTTAGGCAACGCAAGCTAAGTTCGCGTCTTTGCCGCACGGGTGACCCGCGACTTTGGCAACACACGCTAGCTTCGAGTCTTTGGCCGCAAGGGTGCCTCACGCCTTAGGCAATTCCAGCTAAGGTCGTGACAATACGGTACAAAGATGAGAAGTTCATGAGAAAACTGATTTGAAAATGTGAGAACATTTCCGTCACCCACTGCAAAAGCATGCTTCGGATATAATGATGAAACAAAGAATAAAGATGTGCAACATTTGCTAACAAAAAACACCTTATAGATCAACACATAAAGTCCCAGAAAACAACACATACAGTTACCAATAAAATGTTAGAGCTTCAACACTAGAGCTGCCCTTACATGATCGTTGTCTTTCGTATCCGAATCCTATTCTTCATCCTCATCTTGTACATCATTTTTCAAACAGAAGGTGATCAAGGGAAACTTTAAGACATTTAATGTTTTGATGAGTCCTCATCAGCAGCTGCTTCACCTCTTCTCTTTTCCTTAGTGTCCGTGCCTTCTTCATCGACATTAGTTGACTCTTCAGGGATGGAGACTCCATTGTTTTCTTTAATATTATCCGTTGAAACCGAGTCACCAACCTCCTTGATCGTAGTAAATTTATCATCTTTGGTCATAGGCTGTTTGCACTCAACGAGAAGGGCACAGACTTCCTCGGTGCTCACAAGGTCAATAGGTGTTTGCTAGGCCTTTGTCGTGGCGGTGAGGCTTGCACCATTTTTAATGAGATACTCGATGAGCTCTGGATGAGATCCCTGAATGGCATCGTGGAGAGGGGTCAAACCTTTCAAGTTAGCAGGCCTTGACAGAGACATCAGAGGATAATAGGATCCTAGTTATCTCTAGATGAACTTTCTGAGCAGCAAAATGGATCGCAGCCGTATCACCCATAGCAGCAGCAACTCCAATGTCGGCGTTATTCTTGCAAAGAAATCTTACTACCTCTGTCTGCCCAAACCAAGCAGCCAGATGAAGACTCAATTTCATATTATTCGTGTCAAGGTAGTAACATTAGATTACCAAACAAAAGATTTATCAATAGATTCATTTGTTCCACTTTTTTACAAAATAAAAAGAAAAGAAAAAATGTGCAATGCATCCGAGAATCAAATTTCGGAATTGATAGGGAGAAGCTTGGCGCTACCAAATCCCCTCGCCACCTAAGCCAGCAACGCCACCAAAGCCAAATGTGGGGGCCCCCACCAACACCTCCCAGTCGCCAGCAGGGATCTGCCCTGCCAATCCTAGCTATGCAACATGGTGTCACGGCCTTAGCTGGAATTGTCTAAGGCGTGAGGCACCCTTGCGGCCAAGACGCGAACTTAGCTTGCGTTGCCTAAGACGTGCTTCGCCCTTGCGATATTGTTCCGCAAAGAACAGCCCACTTGCAACCTCTCGCTGGTCCCGAAGGACCTGTAAAAGATAAAGTTGATTAGTTCGAAAGAACGAGCAACGGACAAGTCCCGAAATCTCGCGAAAAGGGAAAGCTTTACAAGCAATTCAGCGAGCACCTTGCGTGCACAAGAGAAAAGAGGGAGAGGGGGAAAACAAAGGCTTTAGAAGGTTGAACGAACAACTGCAAGCCCACAAATAGCTGCTCACCGAGTCCCGGGCCCGACAACAAGTTCCCGTCAAGGCAACGTGCGAAATTGCGAAT
Organism: Musa acuminata AAA Group; assembly: GCF_036884655.1. Taxonomy (NCBI): domain Eukaryota; kingdom Viridiplantae; phylum Streptophyta; class Magnoliopsida; order Zingiberales; family Musaceae; genus Musa; species Musa acuminata. The sequence continues at coordinate 5,056,404 of NC_088348.1, read as the reverse complement.
GAGTGTTCAACGCCCGATACTATATCGAAGCCCCATCCACCCCTGTGCCACCCGGGGGGTTCAAAGGGGCTGAGATGGCTGACGTTTTGGTGAGCGGAGGCAGATTCCATAAATCAGCCCGCGACACACGAAAACGAAGTTGTTTTGGGCTGTTTTGGGGATGTTTTGCTCGGTTCGGTGAGCGGTCGCTTTATAACGCTGCAATTTGTTCGAACTTTCGTTGAACGGAGTTGTTGCGGGCGCGCGACGACCGTTCGTGACATTCTCCCCCACCTAAACTGTTGACGCCCTCGTCGACGCTTGTTGGTAGTTGTTGATGATCTCTTCTTCATGTCGCAGTGCGTCTTTTGGCTCCCAACTGGCTTCAGTTCAAGGAAGTTTTCGCCACTTCACCAAGTACTCTGTCTGCTCAGCTCCGTTGGGTAGCTTTATCTTGTGGTCCGCCAGAATGGTTTCAACTCGCTTCTCGTAGGAGGTTGTGATGGGAGGTAGCCGAGTTGGAACACTTCGGGAAGCATCTTGCGGATCCGAGTGGTAGGCTTTTAGGTTGCTGGCGTGAAGAACGTTGTGAATTTTGAACCACGTCGGCAGCTGCAACTTATAAGAGACGTTGCCTACCCTGCTGATAATTGGGAAGGGCCCTTCATATTTGCGCACCAATCCTTTGTGGACTTTGTTCCTAAAGAATTGGAGAGATGCTGGTTGGAGCTTTACCAACACCAAATCGCCAAATTTAAACTCTTGCGGTCGCCTTCCCAAGTCTGCCCACTTCTTCATCCTTCTTGCCGCCTTCTCCAAGTAAGCCCGCACAATATCTGCATTTCGATGCCACTCCTTTGCTAAATGGTATGCTGACGGACTACTCCCAGTATACCCAATGGTCATGGTGTGCGGAGTCGACGGTTGTTGTCCGGTAATGATCTCGAAGTGGCTCTTGTTGGATGCAGAGCTCCGCTGCAAGTTGTAGGAGAATTGGGCAATGTCCAACAGCTTCACCCAATCTCGTTGGTTGGCACTCACGTAGTGCCGAAGATATTGCTCCAGAAGCGAGAGTATCCTTTCAGTCTGGCCATCCGTCTTGGGCTGGAGGCTTGTAGAGAAGTATAACTTTGACCCCAACAATTTGAATAGCTCGGTCCAGAATCGTCCCAGGAACCGAGCGTCTCGATCACTAATGATATTGTGCGGGACTCCCCAATACTTCACCACATCCTTCATCATCAGCTTGGCCGCCTCCTCTGCTGAATAGTGTAGGGGAGCATCAATGAAAGTTGCATACTTTGAAAACCGATCGACCACCACGAGTATCGATCTGAGTCTCCCTACAAGTGGCAAGCTTAAAATGAAGTCCAAGGAAATGCTCTCCCACGGACTTTCTGGTACGAGCAACGGCACCAAAAGTCCCACCGGCTTCCATTGCTCCACCTTGTCTTGTTAGCAAGTAAGGCATGTTCGAACATATTCCTCCACATCAGTCCCATCTTCGGCCAGTAGAAGGCCCTCTCCACGAGAGCCAACGTTCTGTGAATACCTGGGTATCCAGCCCAAAGGGAATCGTGACACTCTTTTAAGAGTTCACGCCTCAAATTCTCTACTCGGGGAACATAAACCCTATTGCCTTTGGTGTAAACGAGTCCCTCCTGGACCCAAAATCGTCGTGCCTTGCCTTCTTTGATGAGCTGCATCAGGATAACTGCTTGGGGGTCACTATACAGTCCATCTCTGATCCTGGAAAGGAAGTTGGAGTGCAACTGACTTGCTTGGCCTCCGCCCTCCAATTGTGTGGCATTCACACGCTCCACTTTCCGACTCAATGCATCGGCCACGACATTCGCCTTCCCAGGCTTATACTCTATTGCCATATCAAATTCAGCCAGGAAGTCCTGCCAACGCGCCTGCTTTGGGGAGATCTTCTTCTGAGTTTGGAAATAGCTCAGAGCGATGTTGTTCGTCCTCAGCACAAATCGCGATCCGCGGAGATAGTGTCGCCAAACTCGTAGACAGTGGATCACCGCTGTCATCTCCTTCTCATGCACTGGATACCGCCACTCGGTCTCGTTGAGTTTGCGACTCTCGTAGGCCACCGGATGACCCTCTTGCATGAGTACTCCCCCAATAGCGAAGTCCGAAGCATCTGTATGGACTTCAAAAGGCTCCCCATAGTCTGGCAATTTGAGCACTGGTTCTTCCATAACAGCGGCCTTCAGATCTTGGAATGTCATTTCACATTTCTCAGACCACTTCCAAGGTTGCTCTTTCTTCAGTAACTCCGTCAGTGGAGTTGCACGCTTCGAGTACCCCGCTATGAAGCGTCGATAGTAGTTGACGAAACCAATGAAGGATCTCAACTCTAGCACCTTGTTTGGAGTTCGCCATTCCGCAATCGCTTGCACCTTCGACCTATCCATCCGAATGGAACCATTACCGATTTGATGCCCCAAGAATAGGATCTTCGTTTGGGCGAAGTAGCATTTCTCCCTTTTTACGAACAATGTATTCTCCCTGAGAACCTTGAAAATTGTCCGAATGTGCTGGACATGTTCCTCGAGCGTTTGGTTGTATACAACGATATCGTCTAAGTAGACGACCACAAACTTGTCCAAATACTCCTTGAATAGTTGGTTCATGAGAGTGCAGAACGTGGCTGGAGCGTTGGTTAAGCCGAAAGGCATCACCAAGAACTCAAATGCTCCATACATGATCACACAGGTAGTCTTCGCCTCATCGCCTTCAGCGATGCGCACCTGCCAATACCCCGACCGAAGGTCGAGTTTTGAGAAATACTTGGCTTTGCCCAACTGGTCGAACAAGTCCGTCATGAGCGGGATGGGATACTTGTTCTTCACTGTCACTTTGTTAAGGGCTCGGTAATCAACGCAGAGTCGGAGGCTCCTATCTTGTTTCTTCTGGAAGAGAACTAGAGCTCCAAAAGGTGCTTTAGAGCTGTGGATGAGACCACTACTTAGCAATTCACCTAACTGCTTCCTGAGTTCTGCCAACTCTGGCGGGGGCATGCGGTAGGGTGGTCCCGCTGGAGGCTTGACTCCTGGCTCCAGCTCGATGCTGTGATCCACGCCTCTGCGTGGCGGAAGAGTCTTCGGCAATTCGGGTGGCATAACGTCATTGAACTCTTTCAGGACGTTCGCCACCACAGCAGGTTCTTAAATGGCCTTCTCGTTGAGTGGCTCTAGCTTCATAGCAGCCACAAATGTTAATTCACCTTTTCGCACCCCTTTCTTCAGATGTAATGCCGATATGTGTTGGGGCTCCTTGGTTCCTCTTCGAGAGACGGGAACCACGCAGGGGTTGTCACCTCCCATCATACATAGGGAGTTCAAGAACGGCATTGGCACCAACTTCGCCACGTGCATAAACTCCATTCCAAGAATCACTTGGAAGTCATCCAATGGCACTGCCATCATGTTGGTGTTCCCGCTCCATGTCCCGATTTTGATGGGGACTCCCTTCGCTAACCCGGAGATTCGTCTGGCCTCCGAGTTCACCGCCTTCATTCGGCTTGGGCTCTTCTCCAAGATCAACCCAAGTCGCTGTGCTTCTCGATCGGCTATGAAGTTGTGGGTAGCACCCGTTTCCACCATTGCACGGGTTGTTTGGCCATTTAACTTGATGTCCACATACATCAGTTCACTACTTCCTGCTTTTTGTGTCTTTGTTTTCATTTTCTCCCCCACTTGACCTCGCATGGCGTTCAACAAACGCATTGCTCCCATCCGAGGTCCTTGCGACTCCTCGTCATCGCTGCTGGATTCAAAACTGCTCGAACTAAGAGCAACAACTTTGCCCTTGTCCGATCGGGGAGGGGGGGGGGGGGGGGGGGGGGTGGATGGAAGCCGTCAAAGCATTGAGTACCTGTTTTTGTGGGCACTCCCTCACCATGTGCGATCCTCCGCACAAGAAGCATCCTCCAGGTTTTGAGACCTTGCCTTTCGGGTTTGGCCCTTTGTGGGAACTTTTCTTCTTTCGTTCACCCCCGAGCTCCTTCCCTCGAGAATGTTTCGGAGGGCGATTGCTTGAAGATTATTTCCTTCTCCCTGGGTCTTCAGTGGAAACAAAGTCGGTGAGCCTTTCTGCAGCAGCAATTGCCCCGACCACATCGGTAACATTCCTTCGATTTAGTTCTTGTTGAGCCCATGGCTTCAAACCATCGAGGAAGCTAAACAACTTGTCCTTCTCGGACATGTCCTGTATGTCCAGCATTAGTGCAGAAAACTGTTTCACATAAACTCGGATGGTGGTACTATGGCGGAGTTGTCTCAACTTCCTTCTTGCGACGAACTCTGTGTTCTCTGGTAGGAACTGAGTTCTCAACTCCCGCTTCAAGTCCTCCCATGTGTCAACCCGACACCGACCTTATTGGATCTCCTCCCAGCGAGTTCGCCACCAAAGTTTTGCATCTCCGTTCAGATACATTGTTGCTATAGAAACTTTGGTATCTTCAGAATCGGGCCTCGTAGCTCGAAAGTATTATTCCATGTTGAACAGAAAGTTCTCGAGCTCTTTGGCATCTCTGGCCCCTCCATATCCATGAGGCTCGGGTGCCCGTAAATTTTGTGGTGGTGCAACGCGGGTGTTGCTTCCTCCCGTATTTAGTGCTCTAGTGAGCATTGTCACCCTTGAAGTGAGTTCCGCCACAACTTCCTGCAGGTGTTGCACGGAGTCTTTGGTGTCATCAGACAGTCGGTCGACTAGGGCCTCGACCTTGTCGATCCTGGACTCCGCTTCCTCTTGCGAGCTCTCTACCCCAACAAGCCTTTGTTGGCCATGGTAGAGTTCCTCCACGCTCGCTTCAAGAACATCTAGGCGGGTTTCCGTCGTTGTGAGTCTCTCCTTGTGACTCTTCTTCCCGGTTGGTGCTTCATATTGCGCCTCCTCCGCTCGCGGAGAGTAGCCAACTTCTTGCTCATCATGTTCGCTGTCGCGCTCCTCTTGAGCGGCCCCAACAGCATGAGAGCGAGTGTGCACATGCAGCCCAACTACGGCTGCTTGGGGCAAGGGTCCAGCTTGCCCCGTCTTGCTGGATTCGCCACGATGCTTTGACATGGCGAAGTTACGAAGTTCCTTCGCTGCTCGCTTGAAGGGCTTGCCCGCTCTGATACCACAATGTCACGGCCTTAGACGGAATTGCCTAAGGTGTGAGGCACCCTTGCGGCCAAGACGTGAACTTAGCTTACGTTGCCTAAGACGCGCTCCGCCCTTACAATATTGCTCCGCAAAGATCAGCCCACTTGCAACCTCTCGCAGGTCCCGAAGGACCTATAAAAGAGAAAGTTGATTAGTTCGAAAGAACGAGTAACAGACAAGTCCCGAAGTCTCGCGAAAAGGGGAAGCTTTACAAGCAATTCAGCGAGCACTTTGCGTGCACAAGAGAAAAGAGGGAGAGGGGGAAAACAAGGGCTTTAGAAGGTTGAACGAACAGCTGGAAGCCCACAAACAGCTGCTCACCGAGTCCCGGGCGCAACAACAAGTTCCCGTCAAGGCAACGTGCGAACTTGCGAATGAGTGTTCAAAGCCCGGTACTATACCGAAGCCCCATCCACCCCTGTGCCACCCGGGGAGTTCAAAGGGGCTGAGATGGCTGACGTTTTGGTGAGCGGAGGCAGATTCCAGAAATCAGCCCGCAGCACACGAAAATGTAGCTATTTTGGGTTGTTTTGCTCGGTTCAGTGAGCGGTCGCTTTGTAACGCTACAGCTTGTTCGAAATTACATTTTTACAAGCAAAATGACTCAAAACCAAGGCAAAACAGGTTGCCTAGTAACTGTACATGTAGATGAGAGCGACGAACGGTTCGTTGAACGGAGTTGTTGCGGGTGCACGACGACCGTTCGTGACAGTGGGCACACAAGACCCACTCCTTTCTAATGTCGCAGCTAAAGAAACCATGCCCCGAATTAATGGTTGGCAGCATGCCCCAGCTTCCCCGACCGCCTCCTAGCTGACATCTCAACAGAAGCCATGCCTCTGCATTAATGACTGGCAGCATGCCCCCTGCTTCCCTAGTCGCCTACTGGCTGACATCTCAGCAGAAGCCAAGCCTCCGTATTAATGATTGACAGAATGGCCCGATTTCACCAGCCTTCCCCTTCGGATGACCAAAGGAGGGCTCACTCCCTGCCTAACCTAAAGTGACAGGGGAGTCAGCCCAAAGGCGTCCCAATGGTCCGCACCAACAAGCCATCCTTATTAATGCCTCCACCATACATAGTAAGGGAGGCCTTGGCTAGCACACGTCTAGACCACTCAATGAGTAGGTATAAAAGCCAAGACCAATACCTAGACAAAAGGAGACAGGCAAAAACCGCCTATTCTCTCATTTACACTACTCTCACTATTGTCTTCCTCCCTGTCCATCTTTCACTAACTTAAGCATCGAAGGGGTCGACCTGGGACACCCTCGGCGCAAGCCTATTGTGCAAGGTCGTCAGCGTAGCTCGGAGGCACGACTAGAAGGCAAGCCAACAGAAGAGACCTACACTTTGGACATATAACTAATCGGGCCAACTCACTAGTCAATTGTCTCAGTGTGTTAACAAGAAATATCCAAAAAGCTGAGTTTGTACCCTATGACTTGCAAATTTCTTAGATGACAACAGATTTAGTATAAGAAACTATGATATATCCTCTTTCCCACCACATAGAGGTTGAAGATATGGAATTATTTTTGTTAATTTACTTACCCAAGATTGAGATCTCGAAAAGTAAAGCACTTCTTGGATGTTTAAAAATTCTAATACCCAAAAAAACATATCATACATTGACAGAAAAGAGATGTTTAAATTGTCGACAGCAACAATTTCTCAGCTTCGTAATGAACATTTCCTATATTAAATCTAAGTATCGAAGCAACACAATTCCACCCACAAGTTATGTGGAAGTTCTTATACCGAAGAGTGTCAGTGTGGATGAATCGGCATGTATCATTTCTGCAAATCATTGCCACAGTCATCCTCCATCGATAGATAGTTTCATCATCTATATCCTTTTCTTCATTCTCTTTTCAAAGGAATCGAGTTGATATTTAAGACCTAAGACTCAGAAGGGCCAGCTAGTCACAAATAATGCACCAAATCAGACAGCAATCCGAATCCTAGCAAAGGAATTTAAATGAACCAGCCAAGTAGGTTAAAGCTCAAAAACCCTAAGGGAACCTTAAAACTCAGTGCCAAACTCTCGGCGGCGCAATAAGCTGCTCGCTCGACAGATTCTGAACCAAGCGAAGAGCCCACCACATGATAACGACAACAAAAGCGAAGATTGAGGAAAGGAGAACAAGGGAGAAAGGATACGGTGTCCGGGAATGGCGATCTCGAGTATTGACGGCGAGGGGATTAGTGTTGCAGATGGACTCGACCGTGGTGAGGTCCCCGTTCCTCGCGGCGGCGTGGAGATCGGAAGATTCGCTGCCCCCCTTCGGTAATCGGTTCTTCCTCCTCGATGCCGCTCCGGGGTCTCCCATCTCCGCGGGGTGTGCCGTCGTGGAGCTTCAAGCGACGAAGGCAGCGGTAATACATAGTTGATTGAAGGCCGAGACGGTAGCAGGATGGGCCGAGTTAAGGCCCACAAATGTGGAGACGTACTTCGAACGAAGATACCTTGGATCGTTAGAATCGGACTAGGATTCCGAGAGACATTGGATCGAGCTGGGGCTTAACACCCGCATCTTTCCTTCTTGGATTAGGATTATAGCTCGATTCGGATAGGATTCCGAATCGAACTGGGGTTCGGACACTCTGCCTGTTATATAAGGACGTGACCTTTGGACTTGTCACGCATCACTCCTCTCCGACACTCTTCTTCGCTCCACACTGTTGTATCGTCGCGTGGAAAGATGTCTTCGCAACGAGGAGGAGGAGGAGGAGGGCGGCAACATTTGGTGGTGCGCTCGGTTTGGGCGTGGAACTTGGAGTACGAGTTCTCCATCATTGCTTCCCTCGTGGATCGCTTCTCTTACGTCGCCTTCGACACGGAGTTTCCCGGCTTCCTCTACAGAACTCGGAGGCCACACCGTCTTCTCCCGCCCAGCCTGCGCTACGCCATCCTCAAGGCCAACGTCGACAAGATGGAGCTCGTCCAACTCGGCCTCACCCTCTTCGACGCCTTCGGCGACCTCCCCTCCATCGGCACCGGCGGCAGGGTCGGGTACGTGTGGGAGTTCAACTTCCGCGAATTCGATGTCCGACGCGACCTCCACGCGCCGGACTCCGTCGACCTGCTCCGCTCCAGTGGCATCGACTTCGACCGGCTCCCCCTCTACGGCATTGACTCCGGCCAGTTCGCCGCCCACCTCTATCGTTCCGGCCTCGTCGCTCATTGCCGTTTCTGCCGCCCGCACTCCACTCGATGGATCGCCTTTCACAGCTGCTACGACTTCGCCTATCTCATCAAGGTGCTGGGGTTCGGCCGGCCTCTGCCCGACACCCTGGAAGAGTTCCTCGGCCTGGTGAACTTGCTCTTCGGAGAGACTGTGGATCTCAAGCACATTATGCGCGGCTGCAAGGGTCTCTCCGGCGGGCTGGAGAGAGTGGCGAGTACCCTCGGGGTGCCACGCCAAGCTGGGAAGTCGCATCAAGCTGGATCAGATAGCTTGGTGACCTGCCAAGTCTATCTGAAGATGAAGCGGAGGTTCTTCGACGACCAAGACGCCAAGGTGGCCTGCCATCGCGGCATCATCTACGGCCTACAAGCCTGCTGAATTCCTCCTTCGTTCTTGGAGTTTGTCAACGCAGCGCAGTGAAGGTGGTCGATTCTCAAAGCAAGTCAACTCAAATATGATCTTTCTCTTTTTCTTTGTGCACAAATGTCGAATGTTTCAACGTAAATAATATACAAATCAAGTCGTCTGTCAAATTCGGATGTGAAAATTGATTGCTGCTTGTGATGTATGGTAAGAATCCGAAGATTGTTGGATATGCACCACATCGATCTGTGCTCTGTTATTTTCTTGGATAAACTGATAGCTTTCAAATTGGGCAAACAACATGATATGTTGATGGCCGAAGAGAGGAAGTTCCCGTACAAGGGGGAGTTGTTTCGTCCACGATCAAATCATTCAGCAAAACAGCAAACCGCAGTATAAAGATTTGCACTGTAGGAAACATAGACTCGATATCAACTCGATGCGCACAATGACAGCATCGGATGTGTCTGCAAGTGCAGATCGACAGTAAAAGCTGGTTTACAACCCCTGCGTTTGGATTCTGAGATCCAAGTCGTTTCCTCTTGATCCACCAACCAACTCACCGCTGCTTCCTTTCACATTCAAATCCAGCAGAAGAAGAGAACTGTCCTCGGCCTCATCTCTACCTTCCTGATAAAGTTGAAACCCTGAATTGTTCCTCTTCTTGATGTTCTCCTGTGGCCGCACTTCTCTCAGCTCCGAGTGCTTCTCTTCGCAAACCCGACCGACGTTCTCCATCAAGCCTGATTGTGGCAGGTCGAAATCCGTAAGCTGGGCTCTGGTGGCTTCCAAACTGCCTGACGAGCGATTATTGTCGAAACAAAGACTCTTCTGAGCTTTCTCCAGTATTGCTTGCAAGTACTTCCCCTGAGCCTCGATTCTGGTTTGCAATTTCTTCTGTACCTGGTCAAGTAATATCGTTAATGTTACAGGGAGTAGAGCCTTTGTTTGCCACACCCCATTAGGCTTACCTCCAGCTGCTCCTGCAGTTTCCTCTGCACTTCGATCTGATAGCATAACGCCTCTCCAAGAGGCATTTCTCTGCATTTTTTGTGAAACATCAGATGACGGATATAAATTAGAGAGCATAAATCAAAGCCTGGAGTTCACGGGTTTACTAAATTACAAAAATTACATCAACTGTACAAACATTTGAATCCATGTCGTTGTAATAAGCATCACAGACTAAGCATTACTGCTAAGATTCATACGCTTGGCAAAACTTCCATGGTTTGTTCGAAGCTATTAAATTCTTTGTAGTATCTCGAGTCGAGAAGCTATTCTCCGCGATTTCTTTTCTTTAACACAGTCCTATTTTTTGCAGAACTCATTGATGCTTTGTATGCAGCCTATGATCTTTGTTAATGCTTTGCAATTTCTTGTATAAAACTTACATTTTATATGCAATGATATGTAAAAGCAGAGTTTGGTGCCATACACATACCCGGCACCGTCTGTTCTTGAAACGTCACTGCTGGTTGTAGAGGAACAATTAATCTTCCTTGAATTGCTTCCTGTATGAGGAATAAAAAGCAGGCATGAATGCTCAATTCAAGAGAATTTATGTACTCTCTTAGTTTATGGTGGCCTGCCTTGACCTACCTTTTTTCTTTGCTTCCTGGTCTGTCTCCCTTCTGGTTTGCTTTCCAAGTCTGTACTTCTGCAGACAGATAAAGCAAGATCAGATCAGTAACAATAGACTATAGAAGGTGGGAAGAGATGTGACCTGAAGATGACTCTTGAGATGGTACAACGTCAACCCCTTCATGCCCATCAAGCTTAGCACTGATTTTGGAGTCGCTTCTGCCAAATTGATCACATAATTTTAATTAACGATCATAATTCGATCGTAATTTACTCAGATCTACAATTCAGAAATACGAAGCTTCAGCGAGGTGGGAGGAAGGCATGTACGGCGCCACCATGCTTCTCAGACTCTGCTCTCACGCTGCCCCAATTCCTCCTTATATACAGATTGCCAGTGGCAGCTAATAGGATTACATTGCTGCTGTGATGCGTGGAAGCAGAATTATGTGGAAATGATGGAAGCTGTACATATATGCACACTCACTGTCGGGTCCGCCGAGCTTGGTGACAGCGTCCACGAACCGGTCATGGAGGTCGGGCGTCCACCTTAGCCGAGGCTTCGGGTCTCTCGACAGCATAACTCCAGCTCCTTCCCCTCCGGTAGCCTCGAACAGCGATGCTGCCAGTGGTGGACGGCGTTGGTAAATGTTCTCCATCTCACATGCCAACCAAAACTTTTGCTCTTTCGCTGCTGCGTTCGTTAGCTTTAAGCACAGACTGCTTTGTCAAAAGCCATGGATTCCGATTCCGGGTCTCATTCTTTTGCCAATCTCCTTTTTCTCGATGACGGAACGAAGAAGAGCGGCAGAAAGCAAGGCCGAAACTTGAGATTTAGATCAGATCAATATGCATAGTACACACAAACCCAATTGGAAGAGGAGAGGATAAGGACTGTTGACTTGACATCAATAAACAAGCAAATACTAGCGGAAAAGGAGGCGTTGTGGGAGGATGAGACCGACGGATTCCCGGCGACGAATCAGTGAAAACGTGAGAGCGAGGGAATGGTAGGAGGAGGAGAGACAGCAGCAACCACTCGAGATCGTAACGCTCGGCAGGCCAATCGCAGGTCTCCTCGTGTCTGACGAGGAAGCAACTGCGTCTACGTTGCACCTCGGAACACGATTAGGATCGGTTCGGTCGGAAACAAGGGAGGGTGACGCGGGAATATTCCCCACGTCGGAGGTGCAGCCCGACGGGGCTCCGCTTCTGTGCAGGCTTTTCCTATTCTCCTCTCCCTCCCGTCAATCAATGCGGACCATATAGAACTCGTCTGCTGATTTTTTTCTTGGATCACGGGAGCCATAGAACTCGAAGAAGAAGTCTTGGATTAGCATGTGGACGGCGAACATGTGTGGGGTTGCTGTGCATGGTATGGTATGATGTTATCGTCTAAATCCGAGAAGACTAAGATGGATGTTCTCGCTGTCCCATTCATTTGCATCAGAATTGCAGACCGCTGCTGCTGATCCATGAGAGACGACAGATCGCACAGTCCATTGTCTCAACATCACCAACACTTGGAATCGAGAGGCGGTGGCGCAGGTTAACTTACGGAGACCAAGAAAAGCTGAGACCATTGGTTCGGTCTAAGATTCCCGGACAGATCAGCTGTGGGAAAGAGGAGGGTTTAATAATCGGCAGGGTAGGGAAAGCCGGACACAGGGAATTTGGGTGGCGGAGAATAAGAATCTACGCCGTCCTCCACACTTGTACTGTCGGATGAGATGGGGTCCACGCCGCACACGCCGGAATCTGATGCCGGTTGCACCCGCACGGGGAATCTTGCACCACCCTCTCTCTCTCTCTCTCTCTCTCTCTGTGTGTGTGGAGGAGGGACGCAGCCAACCACGTGCACCGCGGCCCACATCGTCACTTGATTAACCGCCTTCATGTTAAAGCTTCAACGCATCAATTCATCCAAATTTAATGCGTTAAATTTTTAGTTTATGTTAAATTTTATCATGAAAAATATTAATAATATTTGGATCAATAGGATCTGATTCGAATCTAAATGTTTCAGAAATCTTTATATTTGGTCGATCTCGATTGTTCGACTTATGCCGACCTGCATAAAGATCTTGTTTATTTTCTAACGTGGTTCCTCTAATGTTAAAGTGAGTGAAAGAATAAGAAATTTAGAATGAATGAGAATTGATCGAAGACCTTTTATGATTCGTCTAATTAGAGAAAATATTTTAAAATTTTATATTAAATTGAGATCGTGACTATATCTCAAATCTTGATTGGATGAATATTTCTCTTATCAAATCAAATATGCCTAATATTTCTTTTTATTGGACAAATTAAACCTCATTTATAATAAAAATAAATAAATAATTATCAATAATTTTAAATATAAAAAATTAGAAAAAATGATAATTTTAAATCAACTAGTCAGTCCCACCAACCATTTAGTTCTTGCTGATTGTTCCAAAATCCACAATGTTGATTAGCAAATACTATTGATGATGATAAATCCTTGGAATAATTAGCAAATACAAGTAGTGGTGACAAGTTCTTAGAGATAATTAGTTGCATTTGAGCATCATAAAAGGAATAGCTTGAGATGTTTACCTGATAATTTTCAGTAGAAACTTGGTGTGGGGGTAAGAACTAAAAAGCGAAGCAGATACAAAATCCCAAGTGAAGTAGATGTTTGTCGGTGTTTTAATGAATCTAATCGTCCATGGGTTAGTGTCATCTTTGCCAAATATGACACTATGTATCTTTGGAACATGAAAACTCTTTCCTCTACATCTTAGACCTGAGACGAATTTTTTGTACCTTTAAAGCTCCTTTTGGGGATTTAGAGAGTTGTTGGGAAAAAAGATCTCCAAATAGATGGCCCATCTTTTTGAATATGTACGAAGGGATAAGGAACAATAGGGGGGTTGATTAATGAACAACGTACCAAACAACATACTTTGAGATAGTTAGATGGCCCATATTTTAGTTTGTTTTGGAGTGCCTCACTCAACATCATACCAAAGGCCCAACCTGGAGGAGTGGAAGATAACATTGTTGACATGATCTCGATTAGAGGAAAACCTAGCGACAACCTTCCCTTCCAAAGGAAGTCTAATCATAAAGGAGCTCTCGCCATCGATCGAATTTGTATAGGGCGACCACTCTCAGAGATACGATTACCCAATGGAGATTAAGGGGTCCACCAGGAGAAGACAAGGGCTAATTCTATACTATCTTTATAATTAATTATCTTTAGCATGTCAACAATGGGATTTCTATATTTTCAAAAGTTACATTGGGATTTCTATAGTTATGAAATTAAAATATTTATTTTTTTTTAAATCATCGATTCTACTGACAAAAATACCGTATATGTTTGATGATAAACCTTATGATATTTTCATCAATAAAATTGACAACGTAAGGCGAAACATGATTAAATATTTCACTTTTATAAGTATAAATATTTTAATATGATTTTTAAAAATATAAAGATTGAGATACTAAATATGGCTAATTATAGGAAAAATCTATAATTAACTTAGGTGATAGTGAGAAAGATAGAACACAAAAATCAGATGAAAAAGTTATGACAAAGGCATAATGACATCCTTCTAGCATTCAAAGTCATTTAGGAAAAAAAAATCAATCATAGTGTTAAAGTTCAACCTAGTTTTCAATAGCTTAAAATATTAAGTATCTATCTTATCAATATTTGTAGGACTAACTACATATTACCGTTTATGTTTGGACGCTATTAGTATCACAATCTCTGCATTTAAAAATTTTATATTTAAATCTTTATAACTTTTAAAATAAAATAAATAATTTTATTTGTCATAACCTTATCAACTATGTCGATAGAAAACATAACACGTGAAATCAAATATTAGATCAATACGAAAATGATAGGTAAAAAGATAATTTTAATATTTTTTTCGTTTTCAACACGTGGGATGTTAAAATTATCTTTTTATTAATAAAATCATTATAAATAAAAGAGATGTTAAAATTATTTTTTATTCATCATTTTTGTATCGATTCAACAAACGGTATCACGTGTTATGTTTTCCATCAATAGATAGACGATATTAAAACAAATGAATTTTTTTTTTTTTTTTTAGAATCATAAAAATCTCGATATAAAATTTTTAATTATAAAAAAAGTAATATGTAATTAGACTTCTATAACCATCCCTAATAAATTCTCAGACATATTAACTATAGAATAGTTGTTTTCTATATATATATTGCTAAAATGCGCACTTAATTGGCACTGACCGAACTCGATGTACGAGTCACAATTAGTCGCGATCAGCTGAGCTGATGTACCGAAACCCAAAACAGTTTCATCAACTTTCTACGATAGGAATCACGAGAGTTCGCAAATCGATGTTATTTGGAACATTGTGCATGACGGTACAAAAGTTGCAGGTCTGTTCTTCAAGTTTGCACGGAGAAGACAACCTCTGCTGTATCGCGTGACTTGCACGCTGATAACTTATCTTCCTTTTTGGCTTATCAGTCACAAATTGCCACAAGTTTGCGTAACTTGCAGGCCTGTTCTTCAAGTACGCTCCCGGAAGGCCAAGACGATCTCCGTGCTGTCTCCCTGGACGGCAAATCGTGACCGACACGGCACCGAGGAGTTGCAACTCTCGAGGTCGCTCGAGTTCCAATTCCACGTGACCCTTCACAAGTCGTTTCGGAGGCTTGACGGTTTCGCACTAGCCACGTCACGTGCGTCCTATCCGCTCTCCATTTAAATACTTCCCCTTGCGACAGTCGGATGACCGCAATTGGTTGAGTAAGCCCACCGGCTAACTAATTGAATGCAGTGTGTGTGAGAGAGAGAGAGAGAGAGAAGAGGAGGAAGAAAAGAGAAGTGGAATCAGATCCCATGACATCCTATATAGTGGACACCAGCATTCTTTTCGCCCGTCAGCGGGCCATTTTATCATTGGCAAATAAGAAGACTGCCGAGGGTTGCATCGCTTCGTCTTCATCGCGTTCCTCAACAAGGTGCGTTCCGTCCTCCCTTCTGGATGTTTTCGCCAAGAAATTGGAACGGGTCGGTGGAAACCGTTGCAGGTGCGGGTCGAGGAGGAGGAGCATCGTCGAGTGCTCGAGCTCGGGCTGGAGCTGGAGCTGGAGCTGGATCTGGAGAGGTGGGCGATCGGATAAGCCGACGATGGACCAAGGAAAGGGTTCCGAGGGATATGGTGCGGCCGGGGCGATGGTCTTCGAGCCGATTCTCGAGGAGGGGGTCTTTCGGTTCGATTGCTCCGAGACCGACAGAGCTGCGGCGTTTCCTAGCCTCTCCTTCGCGGATCCTAATGTCAGGGAGGCTCCGATCGCGGTTCGTCGGGTCCCCGAGTACGTCCCCGCCTTCGAGCGTCGTCGTGGCCAGCAGATGGTCGCGATCCAGGTTCGCCGTAACATTTACTTCCTTGATCGATGCTTCATTATTCCCCTCGACCTTTTCTCCGGAGGCCATCATCTATTTTGAATGGGATGCCGTTCTGTATAACCTGAAGTCTGTTAGGGATCACGAGAATCTGCAACCTTGGTAGTAAAACGACAAAGTGTGTTGTTCACGAAGATTGTTATGGTGTTAAACGTTCCAAGTTTGCTTACGGAAATATAGGGCAGTGCATAAGACGCCTAAAAAGAACCTAAGTAAACACTCTAGACAGCGAAAAATGGAACATGATCATGAAAAGTGGTGCATTATAGATTCAATACGTGGTTGACAGTATGCACTTTGGCTTCTTAAGTGGGTGTGGAAGCAATTATCAGTCTAATGATGGTGTATCTGCAATGGTGACGGAACAATTTGTTAATTCTTAGAATATCTCTCTATGAAAGACAGGGTATTATCGGGAATCATGTTTTTCCCTATCACATGTAAGGATATGTCTCTCTCTCTCTAAAAGCTCTGGTAACTTTGTGTATGTTGTGATCATGTGACTATTCTGTTTCTACTTGATATTGCAAGTGTAGTTTCTGTTTGATTCCTGATAATACCCTGTCTTTCTTACTTTATATTGTCACAGTTTCCTTCTGGGACATCCTTTTATGGAACCGGAGAAGTCAGCGGGCGGCTTGAACGGACAGGAAGTCGGGTATTTTCTTGATCAGTTGCCAGATTTTTACATGGAACTTGGATTTTTCCCAGATTTTCTTAATTAGTTCTGTTGGAAATTAACTCTCCAATTTCATCCCAGATTTTTACATGGAATACGGATGCATGGGGTTATGGTCCAGGAACAACATCATTGTACCAATCTCACCCTTGGGTTCTAGCCGTTCTTCCAGATGGAAAGGCACTTGGTGTTCTTGCTGACACAACTCGGCGTTGCGAGGTTGGCCAATTTTTTTCTTTTCTTTTTATAATAGATCTTTTAAATTTCAGTTATTGATTAGTTGCATAATTTTACTAATGTAATTGTCAAATGTTTCTTCGACAGATTGATTTAAGGAATGCCTCTACTGTGAAGTTTGTGTCAGATGTAGTTTATCCCATAATTACATTTGGTCCATTTGATTCACCCACTGAAGTCCTGATGTCCCTTTCTCATGCAATTGGTTATTTTCTGTCCACTGTTTTCTGTGCTTCCTATTGATTAGTTGCAATGTTTGTCATGTGCTGCTCCTTTCTTTGGCTTAATTGAATACCAAAGTTACCATGTCTCAATTTGGATATCTCAAGTTATCATTACTTTTACCTTACTCTTACAGGACAATTGAGTTACAATAAGCTACACCAACCTTTCTAGTTCTTTTGTACTTCTTTAAATGTTTCTAAATGTAGTCATTAATTCCACACTCTACATCATGATTTACATTTGTTGAACATTATTTTGTGAGGATCATGTGAACCTTCTATGATTATATATGATATTGTAAGCTAGAGCATGACTTCTTTAAGACTCAACAGGGGTGCATGAAATCATTGGATCTGATATGTTGTCAGGTTGATATCAGCCATTCAGCAATTGATTTCGTCTCTTGTATAAATTAATACCAGGTGTAAAAGTGGCTTACAGTAATACATAAAGAATTTGTAACAAGATTTGTCCTAGTGTTTCAAACTAATGCGCTACTTCTA
Organism: Musa acuminata AAA Group; assembly: GCF_036884655.1. Classification (NCBI taxonomy): domain Eukaryota; kingdom Viridiplantae; phylum Streptophyta; class Magnoliopsida; order Zingiberales; family Musaceae; genus Musa; species Musa acuminata. Next base: position 5,039,039 of record NC_088348.1, on the reverse strand, counting down.
CTAAAGTTCATCTAGATTTTTTATGAATGGAGAAGAAGGTAGATCAGTGGAGGTGAGCTTTTTATTTTTAGAAGCTGCATTGTGAGTCAAAAAGCGATATCATCTTTGAAGATCACCGACCAATGAACCGACGAAGGAAGAGGAAATATACTTGGTTAATACAAGGTGATTAAGTTCTAGATCAAAAGGAATATCTTATAGTAAATATACTATATTTATTGTGGTTTGGAGTTACAAAGAGTTTGTGGATTTTCAGACATTCTGATCCAGATGGATAGTAATGTGCCTAAACGAGCCGCATTCTAGTCTTGAAAAGGAGCGTTGTTTTGTACTTAGTGTGTGCATGATTTAATATTGAACAAAACCATAATTCCAGCAATAATTTTGCCAGTATTATGTAGGTGTGGTACAGAGTCAAATTTAATTGTGTACCTAACTGCCCAAAGCAAAAAAAAAGTAAATAAATAAAATAAATAAAAGAAGTCTTCCATTCCTTCCCAGTCCTAAAGTGAATCCTTCTCTTCTGTCTCCTCTTCCTCTCCTACTCCTCCGGCATTCCTCTTCTTCTCTTTTCTCCTTCTATTCGTACTTCACTGTCACCAATCAGTTGTTTTCTTAGCTGATACGAGCTTGAAAATGGGTGGCTGGGCAAAATATTGAAAGGGGTTGAGGCGACTAAATCAGCCAGAAAATAAACAAAGTTGGACTGGTCCATGTGGAGCATGGAAACTAGCTTGGCTACTTGGGGTTTTTTGTTGAACTCCATGTTTGTTCTTAAAACAAAATTTAACAGGGCAAGTGTCTGTCACAATTTTTCAGTCAGATTAGCTGATCTCATCTAAATCTGATGACTATTAATTGAAGTTCATCCTCCAGGTTGCTAAAACACTATTTTGATTTTCTTGATGTGATTGATTATTATAGTTTAGTGCTTAACATCTTTACAAGTTAACAAAAAATTAGTTATGCTCAAGTTAACAAGATTTTCTGAAGAAGCAGAAAATATAACTTGTCAGTTCTTATTATGACTTGCAAGTGACAATTGGGTTCAAAATAACGTTTTTCTACTCAAATTTAGGAACTGTTTTTATGCCTCCGAAATGGTCACTTGGTTATCATCAATGTCGTTGGAGCTATGAATCTGATGTAAAAGTTTTGGAGGTACACCACTTTATAGTTTGTAAATTACTCTTACATTTGCGCCTTTTGGTTAATTGATTTTTGCTAGTGAAATCACAGGTGTTGTGCTTTTGGCTGAAAATTATTCTTTATTTTGTTGAGTATTTTAACAAGCATAAGTTTACGAGCTAACAAGCAGTATTATTTACTTGTGACTCTTACATTTGGTTGTTCCTGAGACAGATTGCTAGAACATTTCGAGAGAAAGGCATACCTTGTGATGTTATATGGATGGACATTGACTACATGGATGGTTTCCGGTGTTTTACTTTTGACAAAGTAAGCACTTTCCTGCTGGACCTGGATTTATTGTGCAGTTTAGCTTTTGCAATTGGATCAGACTGTAGCTACTTTCTTGACAGTTTTTATTTGTAAGATGCTTCTGGTGATGTGGCTTTCTCAAAGTGTACAAACCAATATGTGGGTTGCACAAATCAAGTTTGTGAAAGAGTCGCATCACCGTTAAAGTTTTAGCAGTCTTCAGTCCTACTAAATAGCAGTGCCCCTACAAGCAACAACTTTCTGCTCACAAGCAGTTCCCTACAAACAACAACTGTCAGCTAACGAGCTGCTCCTTATGGGTCACAGCGGTAAATTCTAGCTAATGAAAGTTTGATTCCATCAATAGGTTAAAGTACAATTTCTAAAATATATAAAGGTTCATAAAACCACACCTCAACTATGTGTATCGATTACAGATCCATCTAACCATTTTCTATGTATTCAACAAACATCTTGTCTTCCTATGGACCAAAGTCATGTGCAAATAAACTTCCTACAGTAAGGATACAACAAGTTGCAAACATATTTATAGCATGTGTCACTCTCATATATTGACTAGAAGAAAATGCGTTGTGACCTTGTCCAATGGGAGAAATTAACTAAGCATAAATGTAATATACACAGTCCAAAATGCTTAAGTCTAGGGTGATAAAACAATAGAACAATCTAGCCCTATAAACAAACTCTATTCTTCCCCCACTTCCAATGTTGGACTAAATCTATGTTCACATACCATCTTAAAGAAAAAGTTCTCTTGTTCTCTTTATGCCATATCGTATAATATATTGGCAGTTTGACGTTAAATTCGTTGATGTGAATTTGATGCTGGTAATCTCCTGGTTTTCCTAAAAACATTTAAACGATATCTCTTCATGTTTCCAGGAACGCTTCTCTGATCCTAAATCTATGGTGAATGATCTTCATGCAAGTGGTTTCAACGCTATCTGGATGCTAGATCCTGGAATCAAAAGCGAAGAAGGCTATTTTGTCTATGAAAGCGGTTCTGAAAATGATGCCTGGATTAAAAAGGCAAATGGAAAGCCTTTTGTTGGTAAGGTTGTCGATCCATTTAAGTTCTGATGAAATTCTGAGAATTGCTGATCATATTCATTTTCTGTTGCCACCTAAGGGGAGGTGTGGCCTGGGCCTTGTGTTTTCCCTGATTTCACACAACAAAGCACACGTTTGTGGTGGGCTGAGTTGGTAAAGGATTTTATATCTAATGGAGTTGATGGGATTTGGAATGATATGAATGAGCCTGCTGTTTTCAAAGTAAGATTTTAAAAAATAAATTCTATTAATTTTGTGGATTCCAAAGTTGCTAATGACATGCCCAATTTGCAGACCGTAACAAAAACAATGCCAGAGAGCAACATACACAGAGGAGATGCTAATTTTGGTGGCTGCCAAAATCACTCTCATTATCACAATGTAATTTCTAAAATAGCATTTTGCCTGCCTTCTTTTTTGTATTGTATGGAGAAACTATCGGTTCTTTATCGATGACACTTAATAGTCACGGTTTGGCATATCAGATCAGATGTATGGTTGCATGCAGGTATATGGCATGCTGATGGCAAGATCAACTTATGAAGGGATGAAAATGGCCAATAGCAATAAAAGGCCATTTGTCCTTACGAGAGCTGGATTTATCGGAAGTCAACGTTATGCTGCAACCTGGACAGGTGATAACCTATCAAACTGGGAGCACCTACATATGAGCCTGTCAATGGTGCTTCAATTGGTAGGTTCATATTTTCATATTACAGGATTATACTCTCTGAAAGGTTACAAGAATATTGAAATCATGTACTTATGTCGTAGAGTTACAATTATAACAGAACAGCTCAAAATGAGTCTTAGAACATGTACGTTCTAAGGATTTAAATCCAACAGGTTCTTCTCTTTGAATAAGGTGGTTTTTTTTTCTGAACATTTGGTTTTACTTTGTCCCAGTTTGTTGTCTATGTGCCTGACCACTGCATACATATGCTTTATGGTAGGTTACTCAACTCTGATCACATAGGCTTTCTAACTGCTTGGTATGATATAATGCTGTGATGGAGTGAAAAACACAGAAAAACAAAGGAGATCAACATTAGGGTTCGATCAATCTGTGTGAAGAAGTGATCTGGGGTGGAGTTGGTGGTTTTGGTAGTTTTTGAGGACAGAGAATGGGGAATGCAGAAGCTCAATGTTTATATGGATCGAGAGATTCTGGTCATCAGGGAGATAAAATAAGAGTCACTAGTTGATATAATTATAACTTTGGAAGAGAACTGAAAAATTGTGATGCTTGAGGATGTTGGCACATCTGAGAGTTTCAGGGAACAAGATTCCATATGAAACAAGGGGAGGGGAGAGAAAGTTCTGTTTTTGGAGAGCTTCTGGAATGGTTGAATTGGTTTCTACATTTAACATCCATTTTACTTTTATGTAAGCCAAGGTTTTGTTTGAGCAATGAGCATTAGGTTGAGTGCTGTATACATGACTGATCAAATGAGGTTCCAGCCTTTAATTACTTCAGAATGTAATTACATTGATATTCATCTGGTCCACTTCTATTTTTTGGCGAACTCTTGCTAGAGTTGTTGGACATTGCAGGCTTGCAAATTTTTTTAATTGAAGCTTTACCTGTTGACCCTCAGAAGTCAGAACATTGGAATATACAATGGCTACTCTGAATTTCTGGACATCATGGCCTCCTGGTATCAGTGAAATTTTAGAACCAAAAATATAATCTTTTTGATATGCCAATGTTTTTCTTTAGGCGATTTTGCAAACAGATTTGCTTTTGCTAAAAGCTTTAGATAGTTCCTATGAAAGGATATATGCCATATATGCTCAGGTTTTCAATATTTATAGTGCACCAGTTATGATCTTCAATTATTAGAGAGTTTTATGCTATAAAATTGGGTCAGACCAGCTTGTATAGTTAACATATGATCATTCAACTCATTGTATCATTCAGTGACAACCATATAAAACCAGGTGTTCTATGTATGATGCTAAGAAAGAGTTACCAATTTTTTTTCCATTTAAAGTAAGTTCTGGTGTATACATTTGTTGAAAATTTCCAATTTTTCTTATCATGCACTCAAATGTTAATAATATATGTTGTTGCAAATTTGCAATATTGTACTGAAGTAGTATCAATTTTGTGGTTCTTCCCCTCTTCTGTGATTCTCGAGTCATGCAAGGGAATGGTTTTGGAAGCTATGAAATTTAACTATTAAATTTTGTATAACTCGTCAACATACATTGTAAAATTCATTTATCGTAATTGAATGGTTTCTGCCTCAGGGGCTTAGTGGCCAGCCATTATCAGGACCAGATATTGGTGGATTCGCTGGGGATGCTACTCCGAAACTCTTCGGTCGGTGGATGGGACTTGCTGCACTTTTTCCGTTTTGCCGTGGACACACTGAAAAAGGCACTGCAGACCATGAACCATGGTCTTTTGGAGAAGAGGCATGCTATCTTAACTTCTGGAGAATTTATATAATGATTACCTTATGAAGTGAGCAATATGTTTAATAGTGTCAATGTGGTTTCCAAGATCGTAACAAGTATATTAAGGTTTAACGTGGCATCTCCTATCTTGCATGGCATCAACACCACCTTTGCAAAGAGGCATGATGACTTGCAGTCTTCTTGTTGACATTAGTTTTTCATAAGTCATTTTTTAATGGTTTTTCAATCTTTAAGTTTGCGTGATTTTATTTTTGATATACCAGTTTAGATTTTCTCATTAACTCTAATAATAATATCCAACTAGATTTTCAATCATTATTAACTCTAATAATATCATCCAACTCCATTGCTAAGCCATCATATATAGTCAATTAGGTGCCATTGATTCAACATGATTGATGTGCTACTATTAGGTCATAACCAGGTGCAAGTGTCTTAAGTGGTTGATGATGGGCTAGGGACAATATTGGTGGCATGAAGTCTAAGCTGACTAGCTGACAATACCATTTAGTTTTTTGATAGATAATTCTATGTTGCTTTTAACAAATTGCTGGAGTGTACTATCATGACCCGATCTGAGAAGCCCACTGATCCTCTATGACTTGGAGATACTTGTTCAAAGTTTTTTGCGTTAAATAGTAGTTAATCCTTCTTAAACATTTTAGTGACACTTGATTACATTATTATGAGGCTTATGAACATTGTATGATATTAATTATTGTCTTTCTCCAACACTCAAAAGATTGTAGAGGACAGAAATTTTACAGGCTTCCAATACCAGTCCATAGGCACATTGATTTTTGTATTGTATGAAGTATGCACTACTCTGTACTCTGTAGCCATGAATTGCTTGCTAGGATTTTTAGATTAACTTATCAAGAATTGAAATTGACTTTTGCAAATCTTTTCATTGCCTTATGTTACCAATTCACACTTGACATTAGCGGACATCACTTATGTATATCTAAGATGTTCAAACAATTCTAATATTAGTTTCATGTTTATAGTGTGAAGATGTATGCCGCCTTGCATTGCTGAGGCGGTATAGGCTTTTACCTCATATATATACCCTTTTCTATATGGCTCATACTAAGGGTACACTGGTTGCAGCTCCCACATTTTTTGCTGGTATGAACCTATTCTTTAAACAATGTTTAAATTGGATATGGTACATTAGAAGTATTTACTCTGTTGGCACATGCAGATCCAAAAGATCCACAATTGAGAAAAGTTGAGAATTCCTTTTTACTAGGGCCACTGTTAATTTGTGCAAGGTAATTATTACTTGCTATCGTTCAAAGCATCGACTATCCTCTTTTCTTTCTTTTTAAATATTTTGGCACTTTATTTTCCTTAAAAATGGAAACTTTTTTCAGAATTTTTTATGAAATAGTTTTCTTCATATACAAGAATGTAAAATAGCAATGCAAGAACATATTCCTTCTGCATCATTGGAGTCATTGCTGAATATATTATTTATGTTTTATGGTCTGCAGCACTGTGCCTCATCAAGGTTCGCATGAATGTTCCACTGTCTTACCAGAAGGAGTCTGGTTGCGTTTTGACTTTGGTGATCCACACCCAGTATGTTTATTTCATTTCAAAATTCTGGTTCACACTGAGGCCGAACTCAATACTTTGCTGATTTCTCTTTTCTGTTCGACCAAATTCAGGATCTGCCATCTATGTTTTTGCAAGGTGGATCAATAATTCCTGTGGGTCATCCATTACAACATGTTGGTGAAGCAAACCTAACAGATGAGCTATCACTCTTCGTTGCTTTAGATGAAAATGGTACCCAATCAATTTAGTATTCTGCAGATTATTTATTAACAAAAACTTGCTGGGATATTGCAATTAGCAACTGATTTTTCAATGGCTTAATCTGGATTGATGTGATCTAAACAAATAAGCTTATTTGTGAGTGAATATTGTGAATTTGACAACGGCTAGGTTTGCGCTATCAAAGACGAGTCAAATGCATTGCTTCTTTTGAGGGAAATGCTACATGAATGAATCTGAGCACTAGAATTTCACCACTGGCTTGTAAAAACTGAAAATTAAAGTACTCTCTTTATATCTTATCATGCAAGAGCAATGAGGCATAATCTCATTTGCTTTTTATGATTAGAATTTAGATTCAAAACGAGCTTTATGGAACATGAGCTGTATGGTATAACATCATATACTTTGAAGTTTGAAGCTCAACATTAGTATAGTATCTACCAACATTTCTGCTTCATCTGGCCTAATGGCTTGCAGAGTGCATATTCTGACAGAAATTTTCTTCTACACAGGCTAAAACTATAACTTATTGGTGATCAAAGTTCTTATTTTCTTTTCGAACGAACACATTTTATTTTTTTTCATGATACTATTTATTACCTTGATGGCTTGACCTTACCTTTCTACTGCATATTCTCTTTGCAACAGGGAGACCCTGTATGTCCAAGGCCTACTTGTCAATAGCCTTTTCATCTTCTTACCCCAATGCTAATTGTTCTTTGATTATAATGGCGACATCATAGATGTTCTTCCCTGTTTTAGTTAATCCTACTAGGGGCCTTTATCTCTAAACATCTCACCCATCTTAATTTGGTGTTAGCCACAATTGCTGAGATATTATTTCATTTTAAACCCCAACTAGGGTGCTCTTGACTAAAAAGAGAGGTTAGGTATGCTTTTTAATTTTTTTTTCAAATATTGCAAAATAATGAGTAGGGGTGTTCAAAATGAACCAGAAAATCAAACTGAACTTGAACTGAATTGATTCTGAACTAGTTCATTAATAATTCAGTTTTGAAGGCTATGAATGGTTTTAGTGTGAGAGGGTATTTTTCTTTGGTTCGATTAATCGGTTCGGACTGAATCAAACCGATTTTAATTTAAAAAATACCAACTCAACTTGAAGGTCCCAAAAACCCTAAAATCCCTTCCCAAACTTCGTGGGTTCATCGCTCCTTCGTCTTTGTGGCTCTTCCTCCTCGTCCCCTTCTTGGCCTTGCTCTCTTGTCTCAAGTATAAACCTTATATTTTTTGTCATCCTTTTAGTTGACAATCCCTTTGTTGATTTGTATAAATTTCTTTGTTGATTTGTACGCATCATTGCATATCTTCAACATCAAGACAAAAGGACTGCATGTGAAGTCGTTATTCCTCTAGGGCATCTTTCAATAAAAAACTAAAAAACCACTTGCGCATAGGTCCAATTGTTTAAAATATTTAGAATGATATTTATGATATAAAATTCTTGAGAACGTAGGTCCAATTAGATCAAAATTCTGGTTTGGTTCAATTAAACTGAATTGATTCACCGAACCGAATCGGTTCATTTGAAATATATATTTTTAAAATTACTTAAAATTAAAAACCGATTAACCGGTTAACCAAATTGGATTAACTGGTTTTGAACCAGTTCAGTTAGGTAGGTCCGAAATGGTTTTGGTTTGGACTTTGGAGCACCTTGCTTTAACCAAACCGAGTCGTTTTTCAGTTTATTTCAGTTCGACCTTTAATGGTTCTGTTTGAACCTCTTTGAACACCCCTATTAATGAGACATAAGTGATATTTCTTTTTATATGATATATATTTGTTATTTTTTTTATAAGAACAAGTGATCTAACAATTTGCCTATTCACAACATGGATGTGAAGAAATTTATATCAGTATTCCTTTTAGTTCATGTGTTATTTGTTAGATCTACCCACTCACAGCATGAATAAGGCCTTAATTTAGATTGATTTAGGTACAATAAAGGGAATTTTTTTACTTGTTATATTTATAACTTATACAAGAAACCTTATTTAATTTTGAAATCATGGATTGATGCAACTGCAGATTACGTTGCTGAGGTGCATAGACCGTACTGCATTATTCCATCTGTGTTATGATATGGGTAACCCTGCCATGTTGAGAATGTACATACAACCTTGTTAATGCAGTTGGCTTATCCATACTTGCCCTTTGCTATTCCATACTGACCAGTATAAAACTATCTGCCCAAGAATTTTCTAGTACCTGGGCAGGGAAAAACATTTCTTAGCTTTATTTGATCTACCCGTTCATATGATGTGGGGGTTTTTAGGTGAATTTTGTTTGAAGTCCAAAAAAGGAAGTTTAGTTTTTTTACTCTTTTTCAACCACAAACACATCGAAAACAATGGCAAGAACTCAATTTTCTTAAAATAGTTTTGAGTTAGCGAGTACCATGCATGTGCAAGATACATGGTGGGGTCCATGGCAGTTATGCCACTGACATGCAAAGCTGTACTGTGCATGTACGGGATACATGGGTACCTGTTTCAGTGTATGATCAATAAGATACACAAGTTATGATTATTGATCCTGTTTCAGAATATGGGAGGGTATTAGATGCAGATTTGATTATTTACTTAAGCTTGATAGCTTGATAAGGGACTTGATAATTTAAGGGACTCAAAAATTTTAGATCAAAATGCCGGTGACATGGGAGTTAATGAGGATGACAAAGATGCATGGTTGGAGCATCCCATGTTCGATGTGGATGTGCTCGGATCATCTTTAGGGAGGATATCTGACAATTGTAGATGTTATAAATTTAGTCATTGGTGAGTTGGATCAGTGCACCAGCTAACCCAAAACTCACCTATATTCCTTGGTAAGTGTAATGGCAGTTAATCATCCTTGATATCTTTGCCCTGTGGTTGAAGACAAGTTTTATGATGATAATGGGAACAAGTGGTGTTGGAATGTGGTGGTGGAGATGAAATGAGATCGGACCATTTTCTTAAATTTTGCATTGTGACATGAAGATGAATGATAATTTTTTTCCCCTTATATTGTCTGAAATTTTGCATTTTTTAAAGCTGCATGAAGAGATATAGAAGTGCTTGATGTGTGCGGGTTCCAGTGGAAAAGTTTGTTATGTCCCTCTGTAAGTTTATTGGTCTAGTTGAATTTTCTTGGAACAGATTGCCTAGTATCAAACACAATGCCTAAGGCTCTTTAGGCTATTAGATAACCCCTCCCTATCTTAAACTTGACATAACAAGGAATTTGGCTTTATGTTTTTTTTCTTGTTGATGTCATTTGACAGGTTGTGAGTACTTCCAGAAATGTCCTACATTAAGTGCTCCCTAATTAGCTAAACCTTTGACGTGCTCTTATTTTGTTGTTGTGTCCTCCGTAACCAATAATAAAGTATTGGGGATAACTTCTTGATTATTCTTCAAGTTTTCATCACACGTTTATTGACTACAACTTGGTATTGTTGTAGTCATAATTCTTAAGATTTTTTTGTTTCTTTCTTCATTAAAAGTATTGCCAACCCTCAGAATATCTTGTTCTTCTATTCTTATGTTTTTTTTGTTTGTTTTTCTTGGTAATAAAATTGCAGTTGTATCAGAAGATAAAGTGCAGTTTTATATCTTAGGTTCTTTCTAGTCAATATCTCTGCAGATTATCTATATGTTCACTCACCTGCATCTAATCATGTGTGCTGCATATGCAACTAATAACTTCATTGAAATCAATATGATGAACCTATAGCCCTAGTCTGTTTCTACAGGTAAAGCTGCAGGTGTTCTTTATGAAGACGATGGTGATGGCTATGGGTACACACAAGGGGATTATCTCTTGACATATTATACTGCCGAAATTGATTCTTCAGTTCTGACAGTAAAAGTACTTAAATCTGAAGGGTCATGGAAGAGGCCACAGCGTGCTCTTCATGTAAAATTGTTGCTGGGAGGAGGTGTCATGGTAAATTTTGTGGCACAATTTATACAAATGAACTGTAACTCCTGAATTCCATGACTATGTAATTTCCTATGGATTTTTGGTTTGAAAACAGATAGATGCATGGGGTGTTGATGGAGAGGAACTGCACTTGAAAATCCCTTTAAAATCTGAAGTATCTAAATTGGTAGCAGCAAGTGAAAATAAGTACAACAAACACATGGGTAACATCCTTTCTCTAAAAGGTGCACCAAATAGTTAAACATGTTTCTCTCAATTATTTGATATACAAGGGGAGCTTTGATGAGAAAAAAAAAAAACAGTGGTTTAATGAATGTAAACATTAGACCATGCATAGGCAGGAGCTGTCATTTGATGGGCCACTCTTTTAGTTGTGTTATTAACATTTTCTTGGTAAATCAAGTTCTTTTGATAAAAGTTGTCCTTTCTTCGTGTAACATGTAACTTACTCTTTGAAGTTTGAACATCCTCATTGACTGGAAAGTTTGTGAAAATTGCTAACGATGTGTTGGGATTTGATCCTGTTCAATAAATTTTCCTATGCAATCTTAAGTCCTCGGGAACTTTTGAGAATTTGCTTTTGGTTGCATGATCTTAGATTTGAACCAGTAGTGATGGTTGAGGAGTTGCTATGTTTTAAGGTGATCACGATTTGCCTAGCCTTTTTGAGGAACTTAGAAGTCTGAACCATATATAGAAAATTGATGCCATGTTGTTAGAAGATCAGATATATGTCAGATCTTTCATGGTGTTGAGTTTCGTTCTATAGTGACTCCATATTGATGGAATTTATGACATTTGTTGTTGACATATTATATCTGGTGATTTCATGAATTACTCTTACTTTCATAGGCATACCAATTCTATTGAAATACATAACAATTTAGATATTTGTGATTGTTGATCAGTATGCTCAAGTGATGAACATTGTTTAATGTAGAAAATGCCAAGCATATCCCAGATGTTGATGAGCTTTCTGGACAGAAGGGCATTGAGCTCTCAAAGGTGCCTGTAGAGCTGAAGAGTGGTGACTGGGAACTTAAGGTGGTGCCATGGATTGGTGGTCGGATCATATCTATGATGCATCATCCTTCTGGTAATTATTGGCATGACCTATACATTTGTGCTTGTTAAATAATGAATGCTGTATTATTGCTTTTGGGCATGATAACTCCTCTTGTTGGCCATCTGAATGTAGTGCAATGTTTTGTTCTTTCTGTAAGCATCTAGGAGATTTTTATATCTTTCTTTGCAATATGTGAAACGTTAGCTTGGAGATTAATCTATGTGAACTTAAATATACTTAAATATGTGTACTTAAATAACTAGATCTGAGACTTTGATCAGGTAGGTTTTGAGTCATAAATTGTCTTTTATTTTCTTATAATAATTCTTGTTGTATTTTTTTTTTTCATTTCTAAGGATGCATAAGTTTTTTGAAGTTCTAAACAGTGCAATTAGGCAGGTTTATTCACCGGTTATAATTCTGTGGAGCTGGTTGTCGCTTGCCTTATCTTGTTAAGGAAACATTGTCTACAATTTGCACAAGAGTAAGGATATAATATCATATTCTTTCAGTTATTTAAATGTTAATTACAGTTTTAAAGGAGCTGGGTGTACATATTGAAGGATAAGTTGCTGCAAAAGAAAAATCAGTTGTAAGATGGGATTTTCAAGGAAAGTGATGGCAACTGGCCTATCTTCTTTCTATTTTTCTTTTAGTTGCCTATCATTATTCCCTCTTTTTGTTTATGTTCTTCTGAGTTTTGATCATCACTTTTCCTATGTATCTCATGTTTTTTAATAGGAAAAAAACAAGAAAATATATGTTGCTTTCCTTATGTGTCACTCCATTTTTTCTCTCCCACTGTACATCGATCATCATGACAAGTGCTATTTAATTAAGAAAGTATGAAATCATCTCTGACTTGGCATACTCAACAACAGATGAAGCAATCACAAAATGTGGTTGTTGTTTTATTGTTTTTTTTAAGTTGCAGACCAATCAAATAGCTGCACAAACTACAAAGTAGATAAAGCTTTTTAGTTTGCTAGACCTTTTAAATATTTCCTACAATTCTGAATATAGTTGTTTTTCTCTCACTTTGAATGCTGGTTTGTGAATCTTCTTTTGTTATCAAGAATCTGCAGAGTTATCTTCAGTTTCATCTACCACTGAATGTGATCATGCTCAGGCAATTTTGACATGCTTAAACAATGTTTTTCTTTTCGGAGCCTACTATAACAGTATAACTACAAATTTTTGTTCAATTGTCTAACTGCATATTCACCTGTCCCTCAGATTGTGTGCAATATAAAGATCTTGGTTGAAAATGGCAATCAAATTTAGATCAAGATTGCTGGAAGCCTGGAACACAACCACATGAACTTTCGGTTTATCTAGAAATACACAATGTCATTTTAGCATACAGGTGATAGCTCATGTCAGTTCAGTGTCTATGCAGCAATGAGATTGGACTGGTGTTGCTACAGTATGTCGGTATATTTCAATATTTACATTCTAATGATCAAAATTTACACACAACATGGTCCTGGCATCGACTTCCAAGATCATAACTCATTATGCACAGAGTTCTCTTAATAGGCAGGACGGAAAATTGTTGGATTCCGGAAATTTAGCATCTTGTCTTTAGCACTTATGTTTGTAAGTGTCGTAATGCACTGTTGTTCTTGTTGGATACCTGTTCTATTACTGGCGATTGTTTTTTTTTTTGTTGGATGAACAGTACTAATGGATATTGTACGTTCACTATATATTGCTTCTCTGCATTTACTCATTCTAAGATTTAAGCATTTTCATAATTTTCTTTTATTTTGGCATCTATGTCTGTGTCTTAAGGTCATATGCTAATTCTAACAGTCTAAGATGATTCACAATTATTGAGGTTGCTAAAGATCAATCTTGCTAACTAGTGAGAACTCTTGGTTCATCCTGATAACCAAAGTTTTTCTTAATTGTTATGAGTGTTTTAGTTTAACCATGATTGGACTGTTCTCTTTCACTTTAGTTGATGGTCATGACTTTTATGTGTATCTGCGAATTATTTATGGGAAAGAAATAATTGCTTTAGTAGCATTGTCATGTCTTTAGCAGTCTTCCGTGCATGTCATGTATTTGCCACATGGGTCAAAGCCTGTCAGGGCTTTAAAGTCATCAGAAGATGCTTGAATACCCCAGTTCATAAAATCAATAGTTTTTTTTGTGATAGGCTAGCAAAGCCAGTGCTATCCTAGCAAGAATCCCCGATATGTCATGTTTCTAGCTTATTCATTAACCTCAAGAATACATGGTCAGCGGGCATCCTAATAAACACTACATTGTGCCAGATTTCTGAGGCATATACTTTTAGAAACTTAAAACAAAAGTGAAATTCATAAACTTACAAAAGTAAATCTGGTATGGTATGTAAATTTCCAGGGTTTACATGTCAATTTCCTGAACAGATATTTTATGAAGTAGATACTTAAAAAGGGTAACTGAGCATGTTTCTTCTTGGATGGTTTCTTGTAGGTATGCAGTGGCTGCACAGCAGAATTGAAATTAATGGATACGAAGAATATAGTGGTACTGAGTATCGGTCTGCTGGATGCTCGGAGGAATATAAAGTTGTCAGGTTGAATTATATTAACTGTATGAATTTCTTCTGAAGACCATTCTTTTATAGGAGTGTTGAAACTGACAGAAGTGTTATTCTTTTACAGGAGGAATCTTGAGCAAGCAAGAGAGGAGGAATTACTTTGCATGGAAGGGGATATTGGTGGTGGATTAGTTTTCCAACGCCAGATATCCATTTTTAAAGAGGACCCCAAGGTTTTACGAATTGATTCTAGCATCATTGCATGCAGTGTTGGAGCTGGTTCTGGTGGATTTTCAAGGTAGTTTTTTCCTAACCATTTTGTTCATGATTAGCAGTGCTCAAAGTTAAATGTATGAAAAAGTATTATTTTTGTTTTTCTTCTGTTATTGAAACTTAATTTTGATAGGATGATATTAACATTGCTATACTACACCTTGGTAACATGATGGTGGCTATTGAATCTGAGGAGACACCTTGGTCAGTATGGCACCGAGTATGGTCAATTGGTCTAGACTGCGGTCCTGTTGTTAGCAACTAGTGCACATAGTCTTGAAGTAATACACACACACACACACACACACACACACACATAGCATCGACTAATATATATAGTCCTTATATATATGGAGTAAAAAAATTAAAATAACATGATTTGAACATTACCAACTGCATCTCTTTATACTATAACCTATAGGACAACTTCTACCTGACATTCAGAAAAAGCATATTGGCATCAAACTGGAAAGTGAGTGCTTCAATGTTCATGATTGGCTCAGAGTTCAAACTGAGTTGATATAATAGTAAGTATTAAGAAAGATGTGTGTTTAAGTTTGCGCTAAGGAAGTACTAGCTTAGACAATTTATTTGAGTATGGACCAAACTGCTGATAGTAGCGTTTAATGACTGGTTCGTCTGATCTGGCTTTTTAACATGTATTTAAGCTGCAAACTAGCCTTTTGTTAAGCCGTTTTTGAATTTCATGTAGAGATTTGAAACCAGCATTTGGAGGAAGATTTCCTGCTGTTTCATGTAAAATTGTGAAATCCTTTATGAAGCTTTTCTGTTGTGCTGTGGTCCCTATTCAACCAATTGCAGATGCAAAAGTGCTTTGGATGTGTTAGGAACGTAATGTGTTTTAAACCAATTTAGTTTTACAAATGGCTGAACAAATGGTTCTTTATTGAAGGTTGGTTTGCTTGAGGGCTCACCCAATGTTCACCCTTTTGCACCCAACCGAAGTTCTTGTTGCATTCGATTCGGTTGATGGCTTGAAGAATGAAATTTTCCATGAATCTGGAGAACTATCATTTGAGGGAGATCACCGTCCTAATGGTAATAATTTCCTACTTGCAAACTATAATTTCTTTGTTTCCTATATTGTTGTCCCTGTTCTACACTCAGAATTGTTGCTTAAACTTTAAAATTTGATGTTATTTTCTCTTATTGTATTAATATAATGACCTTTCGACTTTATTTTACCCAGGTGAGTGGATGCTGGTTGACAGATGTGCAGGAGTAGCCTTAGTTAACCGTTTTGATCTTCATCAGGTAAAGAAATGTCTGGTGCATTGGGGGACTGGTACAGTCAACTTAGAGTTGTGGTCTGAGGAGAGACCAGTTTCCGTGGACACTCCTTTGAGAATTTGCCATGAATATGAGGTGAGGCAAGTTGCATGATTGCCAATCTTATCAGGTTTTTTTCCTTCCATTGATACAATACAGACGCAGATCGTAATGTTATGCAATATTTTACTAAGTTTTGATAATAATAGGAGTTTTTGCTTTTCTGCTGCCCCTGTGGATGATTCAAATGTTGGGCAGTATAATTGCTTGTCCTTTTGATCCCAGCATAATGAACTGCTTGTTTGTGGTTGAATTTTGTCTATGTTCAAATGACAGAATCAACCATTCAAAAAATTTCAGTCTAAAATTAGTCAAGTTGGTTTTTTTTTCTTCTCTGTTAGCTGAAGATTTTCAAGGGATAATAGAAATTCGTGGATGCAATTTAGTTACAGATCAAAATCTGATGACAAGTACTCTTTTAAGTAATGGCCCAAATTGCAATTTGGGCCTCCACAATTTGGGCAAATCAGACTACCGTCCCATGAAAGATGATGACTCACTGAAAACTGCAGACGATCCATACTCTTCTTCGGTGCCGCCGCCACAGAACTCCCAAGGCACGCCGAGAGACCGCCCTTTCTTACGTCTCTCCCGTGCTGAATGTTGCATCAAGAGCCTTCCGAGCGCGTTGAGCTCCACCGTCACCTCCTTCATCGTGGGCCTGTCTTCCCCTCTCAAGTTCAAGCATCTTCTAGCGAGCTGCGCAGCCGCATGCAGCTGCCTCTCGCCTGCCTCCTCCACCGTTCGACGGTCCACCACGCTAAGGAGCCTCTTCTCTTCCAACAACGTAACAAAACGGAAGGCCAGATTTCTCTCTTCTTC
The DNA here is from genome assembly GCF_036884655.1 of Musa acuminata AAA Group. Taxonomy (NCBI): domain Eukaryota; kingdom Viridiplantae; phylum Streptophyta; class Magnoliopsida; order Zingiberales; family Musaceae; genus Musa; species Musa acuminata. Next base: position 5,022,324 of record NC_088348.1, on the reverse strand, counting down.
CGGCCTCCCAGGTGATATGGGCTTCTCTCGCATCAACAGCTCCATCAGAACCACACCAAAGCTGTACACATCGCTCTTCTCCGTCAATATGCTCGTCCGGAAGTACTCCGGGTCGAGGTACCCGAGGGTCCCCTGCACCAACGTCGTCAGATGAGTCTGGTCGTAGGGGATCAACCTTGACGCTCCAAAGTCCGACACCTTTGCCGTGTAATCCTCGTCCAAAAGTATGTTCGCTGACTTGACGTCCCTGTGAATGATAGGTTTCGCCGACGCCGAGTGCAAGTACGCAAGTGCTCCTGCCGTTTCCACGGCGATCCTCAACCGGTTCTCCCACGACATCGGAACCCTGGAGCCATGGACGTGATGCGAGAGGGTTCCGTTGGATATGTACTCGTACACCAGCAGCGGCACCTGTGTCTCCAAACAGCAACCCAGGAGCTTGACGACGTTCTTGTGGTTGATCTGGGAAAGGATGACTACCTCGTTGATGAACTGCTCGATTTGGCTTTGGTCGACCAGTTTGGACTTCTTGATCGCCACCACTCTTCCGTCGGATAGGACCCCTCTGTACACCGTACCGTATCCCCCGTGCCCGAGGACTCGAGTCTCGTTGAAGTTCTCGGTTGCGCTCTCCAGCTCTTCCGAGCTAAATATCCTGGCCGTTGCCTGCCGCGACGATATCTGTTGCTGCAACAGCAATCCTCCATTCTGCAGGAAGTACTTCTGCTTCAGCTTCCTCGTCTTCCTTCTCTTCACACCCCAGTAAGCGCAGACGCCCACGAGGAGCAGCATGACCAAGAGAGCCAGACCCAGACCTGCACCGGCATGACCATGAGAGATTGAGTAGATCTATGGACTAACTAATCAATTTGATGGCGGCAGGGAAGAGCTTGCCTAGTCCAATCTCCAGAAGGGCAACTTTTCTGCAGCCACTGCCCTGTTTTCTACCGTCGCCGCTGGATCCTGGTGGGCAAATGCAATCAAAATCTCCTTCTTTGTTGATACACCTCCACACGCAGTTGTTCATCCTTGGATCTATACACTCATCGATGTCTGCAAGCGCGTTCAGATACAGCATGAATGAGTTGCGGAACAGAGCTAATTGGGTTCAAGATGCATGAATTCATACCTTGGCATCCACCGGGAACATAAGGGTTCCCGGCGTAGCCCTGGGAGCAGTTGCAGCGGTATCCGATGCCGTTGCCCGAGTTGTAGCACCGGCTGTGCTCATCCACGCAAGCGTAGTCCGGGGGTTTCCTCCTCTGCACTTCCTCGCACGTTTGGTTGCCGATGGACCACTCCAACACCACCGGCCTGTTGTCATCATTGTCATTCGCCTCGAGGTCCTCGGTGGAGAACTTGAACCAGTCTTTGTCCACGATGAAGGCCTTGCTACATGCTCCCGAGGTGTCTTTCTTGGAGCCGGTCATGGTCCTGATGCTACTGAAGTTCAACTTGAGACTCTTGAGGCCCCTGGGCACGGAAGCCTGGCAGCACCCGACGCCGGAGCAGGAGCCGCTGATGACGCTTTCGCGAGTGGCGCAGAAAGACACGCAACCGCCGGTGTAGTTATGAGGACCGGAGCCTTGGATCATGGCCATGGCGTCGCAACCGATGGCGGTGAACTTGTTCATCGTGTCTGAGTAGGTGAAGGGGGTTCCCTCGAGATCGATAGCAAGACTGAAGGGTACGTCCTCGCCGGTGGTGGTGTTGTAACAGAACCATGTTATGGCTCGTCCCACAATCCTGACATAGCCGCCCTGCGAGTTCATCCAAAAATAACATTGGAATAGATTCAATCGAAAGAGAGTGAGAGAACGAGAGAGAAAGAGAGAGTGTGTGTGTGTGCCTCCAAGGATATGTTCAACAACTGGAATTGCAAATCGGCGCCGAAGGACAGCATAGCAGGGTTGCCTTGGGTGTTGTTGCAGGTAATCGCGAACCCTGGACGAAAAGTGCCGGTGCCGTTGATGCCGAAGGGAAAGGGCACGGGAATGTCGTAGCAGTGGGGGCTATTCTTCTGCAACACCGAAGGATTCAGCCGATTACCGGATGCAAGTGGTGGCAGAGTGAGCAGCTGGAGGAGAGCGACAAATGCCAAGGGACTCATGCTTCCTCTCTCCGTCTCCCTCATCCTCTCCTCTCTCTCCACCATATATACCAAATGCCTTCTGCTACGCAGCTTCGAGCTCCGAGTAAGACTTGACATGTGAAGTCGTCGGAGTCGTCCTCTGTGGCGCGTTTCCGTAGCTGTCTTCGTCATGTGGTCCAACCAGCTTGGAAAGTGGAAGACGTTCACAGTCCAAGAACGCTGTGGAGTGGAGTCGAGCACAAACCTCCAATATATATATATATATAGAGAGAGAGAGAGAGAGAGGAAAGTACCTCCACCTCATGTGTTGGCGTCCACAGTACGTTGGTTTTCGTATTAAGACAAGTCGGAACGCCAAACGGCGGGAATCGCCAGCAACCAAGCTTTTCCTTGTCTCGGCTTGCAGAGTCAATTCTTGCTTTTCATTTCCGTGATCGCCGCGAGCATCGCTGATTTGACCCGATGCTCCATGGGACAAAGTCATGACCTGTAGAGCATCGCTGATTTGACCTGATGCTCCATGGAAGAAACTTCTATGCTCTCCTCCTTTGAACTGACCTTTTTACTTAGTTCTTTTGGTCCTTTTCGTTTTCTTCTCATTTTCCTTCTTCTTTTGTTCCGTGGAAAGTATTGGCATTCCTCCGATTCTCATACTTACACTCCTCGCTTTTCATTTTAAATCTCAAATGACATTGAGACCCTAACAAATTTATATATATTCCTCTTTAGATTTGTTGAAAGTATCAAAGAATTTAAGTATTATTTATAATCTTTACAACTGATTATTAATATACATATATATATATATTAAAAGGGATAAATGACGAATATGAGATTACAGTTTATGATGTTGAGATATTTTATCTAAGACCTTCAAAAATTATACAAAATATATTGTTTCGAGACTGTTAAATAATATTTTCACCGTCATATAAAGTATGTAAGGATCATATTTTCTAAAAGAAAGAAACTAAATAAAAAGTTCCTTAAAAAGAATTCACATGATTTCTCTTCTCAATTTGTTCTTCATTGACTCCGAACAATTGCACATTTTGCTTTTCTAATTGATAATTGTAAATTCGTTAAAATAATATTCATATTACAATATGAGAGAAAATAGTCTAAAAATTGGATTTAAGTTTCAATCGATGTAGAATTGATTCTTTATTTGTCCCCAAAGATGATTGATTCCTCTGAGGGGAGAGAGAGAATTATGTCTCCGTTAAGCAATCACAGAGGTGGATTTCCTCTGCTTTTGGATGATCCTTCGTCGTCTTGCCACAACAGATGCATTTCCGCGTCGTCTCGTCCGACATCGTTCCCGCTTCCTTGGGGCGCCAGTCTGCGTGAAGAGCCGTCTTCCTCCTCCTGAGGACGCCGCAACTCCGCGTGCCGCTTCATAAGCCTGCTCAGTGCGCTGAGCTCCACCGCCAACTCCTTCATGGTCGGCCTCTCCGACGATTCCAGGGCCACGCAAGTCTTCGCGACCTGGGCTATCGCCAGCAACTGCATCGCCCCGGCCTCCTCCACCAGCTTCGCATCCACCAGATTAAGAAGGTTGTTCTCCTTCAGGTACGTGTAGAAATGTGCCACCAGGTTCCTCGCCGTCTCCGATCTGCAAAACGATATCGGCTTCTCCGAAGTCAACAGCTCCAGCAGAACCACCCCGAAGCTATACACGTCGCTCTTCTCCGTCAGCTGGCTGGTGTGGAAGTACTCGGGATCCAAGTACCCGAGCGTTCCCTGGACGAGCGTCGTCACATGAGTTTGGTTGAGCGGAACCAATCGGGAAGCCCCGAAATCCGATACCTTCGCCGTGTAATTCTCATCCAGAAGTATGTTGGCGGACTTGACGTCCCGGTGTATGACCGGAGCGGAGGGCTTGCAGTGCAAGAAGGCGAGCGCTCCTGCAGTTTCCGTGGCAATCCTCAGACGGGTCTCCCACGACAGGGGAGGAGCGCCGCTGCTTTCGTGGAGATGTTGGAACAGACTTCCGTTCGACACGAACTCGTAAACCAGCAGCGGGATCTGAGTTTCCAGGCAGCAGCCGAGCAGACGAACCACGTTCCTGTGGCGGATTCTGAAGAGGATCGCCACCTCGTTTATGAAGTGTTCGATCTGGCTCTCGTCCATGAACTTTGACCTCTTGATGGCCACCACCTGCTGATCCGGTAGGACGCCTCTGTACACCGTCCCGTGTCCTCCACGCCCGACCACATTAACCTCGTCGAAGTTGTCGGTCGCCCGTTCCAGTTCCTCGATCGTGAAGATTCTGGCGCTGAACTCCCTTGAAGAGACATGCTGCTGCAGTAACAAGCCTCCGTTCTGCAGGAAGTGCTGTTGCTTGAGCTTGGTGAGCCTTCTCCTCTGCAGTCCGAAGTATACCCAGATGCCTCCTCCTACGATCATGACCAAAAGGGACAGCCCAACTCCTGCACGACAAGGATTTAATGGCGACTCTATTAAACTGCGGAAGGAGGAGTTCAAGGAGATTTGAGTATGACCTACTACCTAAACCAATCTCAAGGAACGTGTCCCTTTGGCAACCGGATCCCTGTTTCCTGCCATCTCCACTGCTTCCCGGAGGACAAGAGCAGTGGACGCCCCCTTCCTCGTTGAAGCATTTCCACACGCAAGGGTTCGATTGCGGGTCGCGACACTCGTCGATATCTGCAAAGCCATCGATCCATAAGGTCACCGTTTAGGTTAACACTGGAGGATACTCCGTTACCGGCGATGGCTACTGTTTTCCCCTTGGGAGATGATGTACCTGTGCATCCTTGTGGAGATGATAGGTATGGATTCCCGGCGTAGCCATGAGAGCAGTTGCAGCGGTAGCCGCCGTTTGGGGAGTCGTAGCATTCGCTGTTGTGCCCGCAAGCGAGTTCCGACTTGTTCCTGCGCTTGACCTCGGCGCACGTCTCGTTCCCTATCGCCCAGTCCAGGACAACCGGCCGCGTCGTGGAACCGGTGATCGTGTTGACGTCTCTCGCAGAGAAGGTGAAGTCGTTCTGGTCGACCAAGAACACCTCGCTGCAGGTACTGTCGTTGACGTGACAGTCGGTGAGGTTCCTGATGCTGCTGTAGCTGGCGTCGAAGCTCTTGAGACCGCGGGGGACGGCGGTCTGACAGCAGCCGATGCCGGAGCAATAGCCGTTCACCATGCTCTGCAGGGTGAACGGGGTGGCGCAGAACGCCACGCATCCACTGGTGTCGTTGTGAGCGTGGGAGCGGCCGGGGCCCTGGAAGACGACCATGGCGTCGCAGCCGATCACCGTGTACCTGTTCCTGGTGTCGTTGAAGGTGTAGGGAGTGCCTTCCAGGCTGATCCTGGTGGTTGGGGCTGCAAGTCTCCTGCTACAGTACCCAAAGGCGATCGAACTGAGTAAGGCGCGCACGTAGCCTTCTTGCACCGATATGTTCAGGAGTTGTAGCTTCTTGGTGCCGATCGACAGAGTGGGAAGGCCGCCGCCGGCGTTGCAGTCGATCTCGAAACCGGGGATGAAGGAAGACAGGTGTCGGACCCCGAAAGGGTAGGGAATGTTTGTACAGTTGCCCGCATCCGCCTCGAACACGCTTGGATTAAGATCCGACGACGACGACGATGGCTGCGGCGGCAGGCACAGGAGTAGGAGGAGCGACAGCAACGGCACACGCAAATCCATGGCCAAGCTTCCTGCAACCTCCCTTCTTCCGATCGTCTTTTTGATCGCAGCGGCGGACCTCGTGACCCAGTTGTGAAGGATAAGTAGCGAGAGGCTGGAGTTCCATCCCGAGTCAACAAGTGTGTTGACCTGTTACCACTTCTTCCCCTTTTTCCATCCCCACCAATATATATATATATATATATATATATATATATATATATGCAGTGGCAAACTGGCAATGACTTTTATGAGAATTTACCTAATATACAAATATAAAAAATAAGGGGAAAAGGATATATATTATTTACACATCAATGATCAGCATTAAAAACATATAGTTGATCAATACAAACTATCGTTCAACATTGCCACTCTTCGCCTGAATCGAATGTTCCATTATGGCTAATGTGGCAATTAAGCATCAATGTATGTGGTTTGAACTCCTCCAAACATCAATGCATGTGATTCCAGCTCTGATCACCAGATCGTAAAATAAAGACCTTACCATAACATCCGCCCTCTGTTAAATGTTATCAAGGAGATGTGAAAGGGTTTCCGGAAGAACTTCCACCCAAACCTGATCTCGATCAGATATTTGAGCCAATTAAGCCAACACATCATTCCTTACAAATGGGAGCAAGAGAATAAACCTACAAAGATAAGATTACTCATTCTAACTGCTGACCACTGAGTCCCTGATTTGAGTTGACATGAAAATTGCTAATCGCAAAGCATTCTGATGACAAAGTTTCAGAGGATTCTTCAATAGTGTGACACTGGCCTTCTTCTCGCCCGACAGAGCCACATGTGCTATGGTGAACGAATTACCCATTTCTGATGCAAATTGCCATTCCCGTACTGACACTTCGAACCAGTTTTTACTTGCGTATCTGGTGGTCTTAACTTCGACATACTCCCGGCTTTCCTGTCCAATGATCAGGTCATATGGTAAGCCACTCTCAGTTTGTTCATTCACCCATTTCACCATATTTGGACCCATTTTCCTATTTAGATAATTGTAAGCAATGATCTCCCCGAGCCTGCCAGTTCTACGTGTTTGCTGGTCATCTAGTGTTTGCAGACAAATATTAGCCCTTTCAAGTGAACTCGACAAAATTTTCAAGCTTAAATCTGGGCCAGGACGCACCGATGGATCAATTTTTTCATTTTTGGTTTCTGAAACAGAATTAACCTGGCTGTCGAGAGCATCAAAAGAATCCACCAACTGAGTTTCTTCTTTCAGTATCCCAGAATCATCTTGCAACACAGATGAGCTCTTTGAAGCCAAGCCCTTTTCTACAACCCAATCTTCATCAATCTCAATGGGATCAGGAAGAACCTCAATTTGTGTGGTAAGTCCAGGCGGGTTTCTCAGCTGTGCCTCAGAGCCACTATATGACTCCATTCCTGGTCTTGACCAGAGAGGATATCTTCTGGCATGACTAAAATCCGGGGCAGTTTTCCAATCTGTAGGTGGCCAACTTGGACAGATGCCTGGTTTCCTTTGAGGCATAGAAGCATTCTGCTCAGCATTAGAGCAGGGAGCAAGTATTGGCTGGGTGATAGAATCAAGTTCTTCAACCGCGGAAGATAGAGACCAAACAGGTTCTTCATCAGGTAGCCTTGGAACCTTTTGACTATTCACGATGAAAAATTCTGTCTGGTCAATGCTTGAGCCAGATTCTGCCATGGTTGTGACCATGTGAAGAAAATTTGCAAAGTGTAGCTCGGCAGACCCATCAAAGAAAAATCGTGAGAGCTCCAAGAATATGGAGTGTGAATCTGCAGTATGAGTAGCATATAGAACACTCCCCTGAAGAAACAAGCAAACTTTAATGTCTCAGCATGATAATAGAAAAGGTATCAAGGATACACAATAACAACTTCAAAGCATATGTCATCAGATTAAGTTAATAAAAGGTCGTAAACAAAGCTTAAAGCTATACGTTACTGACAACACTTGCAACTTGGGATCTTGGAATATATAATTACCAACATGTAGATCTTTTCATCATTAAGAGAGACAGGGAGCTACTTAACCCTGGTTAAGGCAGTTTTTGCATTAATTCATTGAATCCACAGTGCAGACCCAAAATTTCACTCACCTGAACCCTTTCACATGCTATGTGCAGTTGTACACAATCAAAGCGTTAATGGCCTGTTTGTACAGACACCCTTAAAAAATGATTTCAGATTGAGAAATTTCCACCAAATAACATAACACCAAACCATTAATTCAGTAAATTTTATCTAAATCAGCATGTAAGAGTGTAAAAGAAACAAATTAGCTATTTGATAGCTCCTATATCCTATATCATAAACATCCAGTTAAAAAAACCTTCTACATGATGTCAGCAAGGTGAACACAACTTATGTTTAACTTTTTGTTTAATTTAAATACGAAATTTCAACAAAAACACAGAACAAATAAAACAAATGTTTTTTTAATCTTTGGAGCATTCCCACATATTGCATTTAGGAGAAATTTCTATGACATTGATATCATTTCATCTGATATTTTATTATTCTGACAGTTTTGTGCAAGTGTGCTAGCTACCTGATGCAATTGTCCTGGAGGCTTGGAACTAATTTAAAGGATAACATGTAAAAAGACTTTGAGAAAGATCATAAGTGAGTTAACCATAGCAGAGATACCAACCAGCAGAGTAGAAGAAAAAGCGAAAACAAATGATTACAGACATTTTACTTGGATGTGGAATGTTCTGGGCCATAATATGGGCGCAGGCATGAGGTATGCAATGTAGCTTGGCTAATGGAACATCACTGATGAAGTTACCTAGTACAGGTGCCAGCATGGGGCATGCCAGTTACCTCAGCTCATGATGCATCACTCAGGGCATCTTCCATCAGCAATAAGAACATTTTCAAAAATAATCCATGAAATTAATTCATGATAAATAAAAACAAAAGCAAAAGCAAGTGGAAAATTCATATTACACTGAGGATAAGGTCCTAAAGAATTTTCAATCAAAATATTGTATAAACTAAGGTTTGTCAAGAACTTGGAAGGACATTTGCTCTTAAGTTCACAAGCATATCTTTCACAACTTTCATTCTTAGCACAACTAATTCAGAAGATTTCCAGATGTAGAAAATTACATACAATCATTAAAGTCAAGCAAGAAGAGGGTCTATAATAATAAGAACACCTAAGAAATGAAAACTCCAGCACACAAAAGCTTGGTCTACAAAAAATATAAACATAAGATTTAAACAAAAAAAAAGAAAAGATATAGGTGCTGGACCTGCAAAAGGCAGCAGCATTCAAAGCGCTTCTTAGAAGTATTACCACAACCTCTCAGAGAGTGCTTGTAGAACAACTTCTCAACTACAACAACTTGTAGCTGGATTAGCTTCTCAAGCCCAAACTGTTTCAAGTTCGAATATTTGTCTGGATACAGTTTATAAATGTAGCGTTGAGCATAAGGTAAGACCCAATTTATCAAAGACATCTTTTCGTTGTTGTCTCTTGTCCCATAAAATATTGCTTCACGAAACACAACCTGAAGCATGCAGCAGCACACTTTAGTTGATGAAAATGAATGAATAAATAAAATAACAACCTCCAGAATTTCCAAAAAAAATGGCTTCATACCTCTGAAAGGGCAGGAAGACCTAATTTTTTGAATAATTCAGCAATCTTTCCAGAAAGCATTTCTTTCTCTTCATTATTAAGTTCACCAAACTGCAAGAAGTCAATGCCATTAGAATGTTTAAACTGCAGCTTCAGGTCCTCATCGTCAGCCCAACATACGAGACCAAATGAAGAATGGAGAGAGACCCATTTATCCTGCATGGTTGGAAGTACTCTGCTTTCCAAATTATGAAGATCATTTCTCAAGTCAAGAATGTCCTTGGACTTTACCAATCCAGATTTAACATCATCAGACCATCTCAAGAAAACCTGAAAAACCTGAAAAAAAGATAAACTGTCACTAAACATGTTCCTGAGAACAACAGACATACAGAGAGATATATAAACGAAAAAAAATAGAGATTCAACATATATGTGCGTATATAGACAGAGACCATCAGAGACAATAGTGCACTTACTGCATGAGATGCCTGTGAGGGCAAAGTGACACTTGATAACTGGAGTAATATTTGAAGATAACTACCAAATGGAGGAACCTCATGCACATGGCACACTTGCACAAAAAATTCACGAAGGCCAGGGTAGACAGAGGACAGCATTTCACATGGAAGGAAATCTGACTTCCTCTTTTGAATGCACTGGAGCACTTCCTTAACCTTATCAACACATCCAGTTGGATCATGCCAAAACACGTCCTTTGGTGAAAGAAAAGTTCCATAAGTAGCATTCTTAGATGTAGAAGTATTGAGGAATGGAACAAATATAAAACAACTTGAAATGAATTCTTTATTTATATTCAATCTTGAAGTAGCAACCCCATCCCAGATAAACGTATAGAACTTCGACATTTGATTCACACTGAAACAATGTCAACAAGCAGCATGTTATACACTACTAAACTGAAGAATAAAAATCATGAACAAATGGAGAAAAATCAAGAAAAAATGGTGCAATAACATATTAAACAATACTTCTTTTAGGTAACTATAACTGCATTTAATAGAACATCTTTATGATTCAGCTCGCTCACTAGAATGCCCCAAGAAGGAACAATCTCCTAGGCCCTAGCCATAAAAATATAAAGATGATACATCATTAATTACCTCAGTAACAAAATTTTCTTCATGAATTTAGTTTCTCTATAAAATAGAACATGAAAAACTAAAAGATCGAGGCTTAAGCACTAATCAAATTACCAGAGAGAAAAAATATATCCTTTCCGACCTACATGTTGAACTTCCACATGATCTATCGATGATATTTCAATACCTGTGGAGCATGACACTCCATAAATGTTTGTTATATCAGCATCCATTTGTCTTTTATCAAGCATCGACACTATAGATAAATCCTAATGTGCTGGATATCATAGAAAATATAAGGACACAAGTTTTACGTGTGTTAGCTTATGACATAATCTATTATACTACAGGAAATATGTATGAATTTTGGACTTCTGACTTACCATGAAGTGCAAAATTTCCAAAAAAATTATTGCTAGGAAATATACATAAAATATATAGTTATCACCCATATGTTCCTAATTTCCAAAGATATGCTGTGTCAACGTGTCTATACCATGCTACCTCTTGTATCCACATGCATGTTACATAGGCAATTGCTGATTCAAGATTAGGAACCCTAATAACTATCCCAGCTATGTACGTAATACTCTTAGCACAAATGAGCACAAGATTCTGCTAAAGTTTTAATATATGAGCGTGGCCATGTAATACAAAATAGCAGCATTTTACAAATAAATGTTGCAACAATCAAGAGAATTACAATATATACTTACTCTTTCGTAAAGCTACAAAAGAATCAAACCACTCTTGAACTATTTGCATGTGGTACTTTACTGTCATGAAATAAACCAAGTTCAGCTTAGTTTAATAAAAATCCAAGCTTGAAAAAATCCAGATAAGCCTAATGATGCTCATGGGCATTGAAATAGATACATTGCTAAGACTCTATTAATATAATCTTTATAGGGGCATCAACTTCAACCAACACTAACCAACCAAACCCAACTGATGACCCATTAGGTTCATAGGCTGGGTCTAAATCAGCAAATCTTAATGCACAGTATGGTCTGGTGGGATTCCTGTTGAGCATATCCAATGTTGATAGTAAGCTAGTATTCAGCATAAAAGAATTAATTAAATGGTTCAGGTCTTGACCAGCTAGTATGCTAAAATCACAACCCAAAAAGAACATTTCAACGCAAACACTTACCCAATACCCATCCTACCATACTTTCTAATGCACATGCTCAATGTAATGAATATATCTGAATCAGTTAACAATTTTGACCATATTCATTTGCTCTGGCATAATCCTTCAATAATTACCAAGAGTGCAGTTCATCAAACACAAAAACTTGCTGTTAAATTACAGTAGCACTATTGTTTCTCCCAAGGTTTTTCTTCTACAAGTGTTTACAGTTATAGAAGGCACAATTGTACATCATGTTTAATTGAATAATTGGCATACCATGAGTGCTCAAGTCATGAATCCTTAATTGCAAAAAAGAATCTACAAATAAAATCACAAAACAGAAAGTTATGAGGGAGTCAAATAATAAAAGAGTACCTTGCAAGGAAAGGAGCCTTTGATGATCTCCAGTAGTTGAGCATTGTCAAGGCATCATCATGTGATAGCTGCGTCTTGAACCCAATCTCTTTCAAAAGCAATTTGCTAGTAATCTGCACAACAAAAACCAACAAAACGAATTTAACATTACTCTGAAACCAACTATTGGAGAATACAAAAGAAAATTCTATACAATTGCTATTAAATCATACTATTAAACCATGTATATACAAGATATAAACAGAAATTTAATATTCACAACCTGCGGAACAGCATAGGGCACCATGTTACCCAGAACAGATCGAATTTCCTCACAATCAAAAAATAGATCTTTTGACTGGTGAAGTTCCAAGTCCATGCTTGATGCAATCCATCCTATGTTACGTATGCTCTTCATAAAAGACGATTCAATAGGTTTCTTGTACCCAGAAGATTTGGAGATAACAAAGCTTTTCGTTTTTCCACTATAATAATTATCCCACATTTTATCAAGGACTTCCAGAAGATAAATACACTTATCTCGACACTTCTCAGCGGATAAGATAGATAACAAATAATTTAACTCGGATGATTCCCAGTCGTTGATGAATGAAGTTTCAATCATAAGATCTTTATCACAAATCGGACCCACAGAAAGTAAAACATCAGCTGCATGCTTTTTAACACAGCTAATTTGCACAAAATCAGTGACACCTAACTCTCTGAAAAAATCCCTCCAAATTGTTGGCACAGATGATAATGAACGGGTACTAGGATGCTTCAGATATGCAAGATCAACTTCAAGCCACTGAAAATCTAATGTGCTCAGTTTACTAATGTCTACAGGATTACCATACTCTTTGGAAAAGTGTATTGGTTCATTATCTGGGCATCTGTAACCAGCATTTGTCAAAACTATGGATCTTTTACGTAACTCAGCAATTATGTCTTCCTTTTCTGATTCACAACTTGCACAAGGTAACTGAAGATGACCCATAATAAAAGACAAATATTCAATCTTCCAGCTGTTATCTTCATCTTGTTTAGTTTCTTTATCTAAGGCAGACAGAATGTGACTTTTTATTACTTCATGAGAAGACAACTGTTGGACACCAATTTTGGATAGCATCTGTATCAGGTTGTCTACCTTTTTCTCTTCCATGTAATTTGTAGTAATGTCTGGGGCAGAGAAAAGCAAAGGGTTGACAATCCTAAGTTTGTCATACAATCTAGGAAAATCATTTTGATACTGTTTGCCTTCAGTCCCAGCACCACAGATATCACATGGCAACCATATTGGACCATCATTCATGGAGGCATATGAGCCATCCGAAAGTGGAATAAGTGGAATTTTTCTAAGTGTCTTGACTAGGTCAGATTCCATCCGAATATTTTCAGAAAACTGCACAGAAGACTGGGATGACAATGCAGAATAAAGAATAATAAACCAAGAAGATAACCAGTTTAGACCCAAAGAGTTGATACCATCTCTAGAACGAGATAAAGATGAGATGAGATCAATCAAAACTTTAGGTCCATAATTTTGAACACCAAGAGCCTTAGCTAGTGTATCAGACAAAATAACATCCTTATTCAAATAACCAAGACCAAGATGTTTCTGAAGCAACCTATCAGATAAAAGAAGGTGAAACTGTTCATCCCAACCTCTCAGTGTTCTGCAAGGCAATACCCAAACCAAACTAGGTCCATCCAACAATAAGCAATTTGACATGCGCAACTTGGAAATAATCATGTGTGGAAGATGAGAAAAGAACCCATGAACTTCCCCAGCAAGTGGAACAAAACTCATAAAGGCTGTTACAGCCTTTCCTGGATTCTCCCGATAGCAAGGAAGAGAGCAAAAGGATTGTTCTGCACTAACAAATAAAGCTGGGAATTCAGATAACAACCACTGGTTCCAGGCACTATCTCCATCAACTTCTTCTCTAGAAGAAGGTAAAATGAAATCCCCTTGAAGAATAAATTTGAGACCATAATTTCTGAGAGGAAGAAAAGCAAAAGCAGGTTGTTGGCTCAGAAGTGGCCTGTATTCTCCACCCTCAGACTCCTGCAGTGTGAAGGCCATGGCAATCTCTGTAGTTCGTGCACCCTGGCGAATGACACTTGCCTGCAACTTTTTACTTACTACCAACCAACTCATGCTCTCATTGCCATGAGAAACCTTAACAATGCCATCATCCATTGTTTCTCTTCTCAGAACAATAGATGTATTATTGAGCATATTCTTAAACCTGATACATCGAAGCCTATGAAGGAACAACAATAAGGATGGATGAAGATCTGAAAACATGGATATGATGGAGCTCATAGTTGTTCCTCGTACTAACTTGGACCTGAATGGAAGAATTATACAAGTACTCCAGGAAGTAAAATCAGCTTGTATATCCTCTCCAGATAACAATTGTTTTAACATGTCCATATTACAAGGAGAGATAACTGTTGGCAATACAAAACCAATCTGACCCTCAGTAATATCGAATTTACAATGAAACCCATTAGAATGGATTTCAGGAGCATCTGTTACCTGCAGATCAACGAATTTAGACAACGAAAGCTACCTTTTATTATCACTTGCATGAAATCAGTTAAAATAAGTTTATGAGGAAAAAATATACAGGCGATGTTGCAATATCAGCCAACATACTTACCATATGGTGAAAAAGAAAGATGTGACCATGCACACCGAGGAAGGATGAAGAATAACTGAAGAATGATGAATGATGACAAAAATCAAGCAGCAATTATGCAGGTTATGCATATGAGTCAAACAGTTCGCATGAATTTGGGCTGTCTAAAATGCATAATTATATAGTTCTCCATATTTCAGAGCAAGGTTTTCCATCACCAAGAAAAAACTTTCAATTAATCACCAGAAAAGAAATATGTTCTGTCACCAAAAATTTTTTTAATTTGCACATGAAATTAGGGAATCATCAGAGTAGAAACATGCCCACAAAATGGTGATTAATGACTGTTTCTTTACCCCTTCTATGATATATTCCAATCGACCTTATTAGCCATTAATTAAGGGGCTGTCTCATTCATTAGCATGGACTTGAAAAAACAATTCCTAGCAGCAATTTAATCTCCTTCATGGCACTTTAGCACATTTCTAGATACCCGTCCTAACAAAATACTCCTATAGTATTCTATAGGGCAGCAATATCGCCGAAAGTAAGTGAACAGTATATCATCCATAAGCAGCTACTTAGCTTTATCCAAGAAACCTGTTTCTAACTCACACATCATATTACCTGAAATTTAGCAGACGAATTTTATTTCTAATATTCTCACTTATTTTCCAACAGAACATAACTCTGATATCTACCTTTTCAAGATCAGAAGTGATCCCAAGAACACTAATAATGTCAGAACTAACCCCAAAACCTTTACCAGTCCATACTATTAAGTAGTGATTACCCACAGTTAACAAAATAATCAACTCTGGAGGTATATGAAAACTGGCGAATTCCTCATAATTAGAAAAAAAAAAAAAAAAAAAAAAAAAGCCAGATAACATAGTTTCATGAATTGTTTTGGTTGAGACCATAACTTCAATCGGTTCCAACCAATGCTAATAAGTCTCAGCCTGCTTAGCAGACTATAGGGGAAATAAAAATTTTCAGATTTAAGATGACTTGTTGGTTTAGATTTCAAAGATCGAATAGATGGATCATTGCCAGAGACAGCATACTTAACAAAAAGAGCAGTGCACGTGGCTCCAGCTTGGGGAGAAGCCATAGTGTACTACAAATAAAGATTTTTAACTTTTTGCAATCAACCAGACATATTATGGAATGAATTGGCAGGAGTAGTTCCTGAATTGTTTGGGACTGGTCAAAGGCCCACCGCAGAAAATGGAATCAAATGGAATATAGATCAGGCAAGCAAACAAAGGGTTGAATATTGACCAGGACAGTAGGAACAGCTAGAACATTGCTGGTCTTAGCTGTCATCAGAAATCAGCCAATTCCCCAGTAATTTGGTGGTTTGGGCATATCATTTCAAGTGGATGTTGACCGGAATCTACCAAATCAAAAATTTCAAACCACAGTTTAGAGACCAAAACAGACGCAAGTACATGTTATTTTATAACTTACCACACTTTAGCAATTTATCTCGAGGGTATTAAATGTGCAGCAAGTATATGGATCTCATACTCCACAAGAAACATATTCTAACATGAAATCAGCATAATGAACCAGCACAGTATGGATCCAACCTACCCGAAATACTGATTTGAACCCAATGCCTTTATGCCCTATATATCCTGCACTTGATCCTTTTTTGGTTGAGTTTCCAATATCACAAAGTGCTCTAATGTTGTCAGCAGAGAACCCGACCTCATTGTTTAAAACAACAATACCAGTCTCCTGAAGAATGAAGACTAGTGTTGGCTCCACACTATGTAAGTAAACATTGTCATCAGCATTTTGTACCTGATATATAATCAAACGTCAGTAAAAATGCTAACAGGTATGGTTCACTAAAATATTGGGGGAGAGGAAACAAGAGAAGCTTAAATATAAGACCTGACACAACTGTATTATCAACAGCACTACAACAGTCAAAATCAACAAGCATGGGAAGGTAACAAAAAAACTGTGTAACTAAGTGCAAATAGAAGTCACTTCAGGCATTCCAAAGATAGAATATTTAAAATTGGCCACCAAGAGGAAGAAGATTTGGATGGTACAGAAAAATATCAAATTCACAATCATTTAAAAAGAAGTTTGACAATAATGGAACTAAAAACAAATCCCAATTGTAAAAGTAAGAATTGCATGACTCAAAGAAAGACCAAGAGAAAACAACCACTTTCTCAGATGATGAATGGATGACAAAAGAAAAGTCTGAGAGGCTTTGTGTATAAAGGATTAAGAAGTCAATTATGTAAACTTTCAAGAAGGCAGTCGAAAGCATCAGTTTGAATCTCCATCCTTGAGATTCTTTTTTTCCTACCATGAAGTGCTGGTGCTTTGTTCAATCAATAAGTTAAATCATTCCTTGGCTATAAACTGATTGAACTCCAATCAGATTGGAGTAAATTCAAGAACCTTGAAAATCATATCTATTCCAATCAAGCAATCCTTCTAATTAGCTTTTTACCCTTCTACTTGTGATGTTGTATACCTACATTGTATACTTGCATCCTAGCTTGCTGCTGCATAATTATTTGTAAACCTACATACAAATCCAAATTGTTAAGCTAGGAAAATATTTAGTTTCTGAACACTAAAATCACCATAGGAAAACCAGAGTAAATTATTTTATTAGAAGAGTATTCAGTGAGGTTAACGCATGGCATTGATGAATTGCATTCCAGGTAATTGTTAATTGTTGAATTGATAAATGGATTGAACTGCTGACATATCAAAAAGTTGGAAGAATAGGACAATCTGATCTAAATCATAAATAAAAAAATAAGTACAAAATTGAATGTTCAATTTTTAAGACAAGTAGGAGAGCTACAACACAAATGTGCTTAAATGCCTTAAAGCTATGGAGTCAATGAACTTACAAGTTCCAAAAGAAGATGAGAATCCTGAGAATATAATTCTTGTGATAAACAATGAAGCGCTCTTCCAAGCCGTGCATGCTGTTTCTTTAATAAACAACTCTCTTTATCATTAAGATTTCGGTCCAAACCAAACTCTTCACGGCGAATAGCCTCAATGATAGTGGTTGCGTCTTGCATCTTTTTGTAGTCTGGCATACTTGAGTTGTCAATGGTCACACCAGTAAGAATTTTCATGTTGAAGTCATCATCACACTCTTTCTGACACCCAGGATGTAAATCAACAGATTCCTTCTGTTTACCTCCAGAAAAAGATTCATTGTTCTTACTTGGAAAAGGAACATCATTTCTAATGCTAATATGAAAATTGTCATTGCTAAAGGAAGGGTTCACAAATAACTCCGGTGTATGATCTCCATCCACACCAGATTCAGAACACAAAGAATAAGTTGGTTGTGATGTCCTTGAGTTCATCACGGTTGTGGAACTGAAGTCATGGTAGTCTTGAACCCATTCGGTTACTCCAAGTGAAAATCCAATGTCATGAAGCATGAGACGTTGATCAGGCTGATTGCATTCGTTCAAAATAACCAGAGGAGCTTGCTTAGTAAAGAATCGAAGACCAGAGACCAATATATCTGCTGCAAAGTTCCAGAATTCTGAAGGTAGAAGACCTAGACATTCAAGTATAATCCTTGCAATAACAGCAAAAGCTTTATTCATCTTAGAAATGCTTTTGCCAAGCACGCTCTCCTGTGTAAATTGGGAAATTACTTGAAAATCACCAGAACAGGGTAAAATATTAAAGTCTTCGCGAAAAGTCGGCAAATCTTGCAGATAACTTGTATCAATAGAATTCTCCCTGGCAGCCTCACTTGAATCAATGAAATTTCTTATAATAACATCCATGGCTCGTTGTGCATAGCACTTTAGAAGGGATAAAGGAGCATGACTTGTCCCTCTATACAAAGATAACAGTGATAACAATTTTAAAGCCACTTGGAATGAAGAAAGTTGAATCAAAGCTTCCAGAAACTCATCAACAGTTGCTGAAGAAGCAATCCTGATTAATTTCCCATCCCTTGTTGCTATACAAGATAGTTCTTTAGTGTGGAAGTCATTCAACAACCAGTCTATTAGTGGACCAAATGAAGGAGCATATACAAGATCCCAGTGCGACCAGGATAGTAGATCCGACAACATGGGGGCTGCAAGCAAACATTCAATGGCATTGTCAAAAGCAGAAGTTCCAGATGTGTATGCTTGTTGGTGAATCATTTTTTCATCGTGTTCTGACACTGACCACTGCTTCCCCAACAATGCTGCAGAAAATAGAACACAGCCTGGACCATGATTATCTTCCTGGCACTTGATAAGATTCAAAAAGCATTTATCAGATTTATCCCCAACAATGTGGAAGCTGGTTGTTGGAAATTGCCTTTTAAGAAGCACAAAAGCATCAACTTTGGACATAGAACAATCTTTTATCCAGTTATAGTCAGCCTGACATAGCATAGCTCTCAGTTGTTGTTCACGCATGGAAAAGTACACTGACGATGGATCAAAAGGGACCTCATTTAAAAATTGATATAGTTCACGTGGCAACAATGAAGCATATCTTTCTAAGAACTCTAAAAAATTTCCATAACCAAAAGAACTAAATTCGTCCACAGAAAAATGAGTTACCAGCCAACTCTCACAATTACAAAGCTGTTTTAATAACCATAATATCCGTCCTGAATGCAAAGCACTTTCTCTGTCAACAGAATTTTCCAACTCCAAATAATCAGAAATTTTCTTAATGATGTCATCTACAGTTACGCCTGCACATGGGCAAGAATAAAAAGTCAAGAAGCTACAATTTTTTACTTTTAGTACACATAAAAATCCAAACTTGAAAATGAAAATTCAAGATAAAGGAGAGAGCTAAAATGTGCAAGCATCAGAACCAGATAAGAATCCTGCAATATGAATCACAATGTCAAAGTAGATATTCATGGTAAAAATAACACTTCCACATCAAGAGAGAAATTGACGACGACAACAACAGTCAATAAGGTGGCCACTACATTGGAGTTTGGACCAGTAACAGCAATCTTTTTTATGCCATTGAGCTTTATTTAGAGCAATGTAACCAGTCAAACTAAACCGACAAGTCCATCTGTGGTCTTTATGATGAAGTTTTCTTGTGTCTAAGTGTCTCTCTCTTTGCACACATAGCACTAACTGACTTGCCAATTAGATTCAACTGATGAATCTACAAGCCTTCTTCAACATGTTTATACCATCTTAAACAGCTCCTCATCTTATCCTCAATCTGAGCTATTCCCAATGGGTTTACCTTAAGAGAAAAACCCACAACTTCTGTGCTGAAGATTGAAATCTCAATCTCAGTCCAGAACTGATATCAGTTGGCAGATCATTCTGGTATTGGTAAGTGCCGATGCATATTGATATTGACAGAGAAGAAAGAAAAAAAACACATCGTCCGACACATTTAATAAAACGAGTGGCGAGTGGTCCTGACGGTAAAGGGTAAACCTGTAGTCTGATGCAGTTTGGTACCAGTCAATTTACTGTCTAGTAAGCCCAATATGGTGCGCCTACTGGATCAAGTTCAAACTTCAAACTAGACTGAGAAAAATTGTACACTTAGCATAACAGTCTATCATCAAAATGGTAATTACCAGTTTGTACCAAATGTTATGTCCTAAACCTTAAACCATGGCATGCACCAAATAAAATGTGAACATGAAGAGAAAAAAAAACGTCTTCTCCTTGATGATTTCACAAGATAAAGAAAAAATCAACTGCAAAAATTGTAAGTACATCTTATTATTTTTTTGAAAGAAGAACAAGCAAGGGATATGTGGTGTTAAAGAAGGACAAAAAAGATAAAGTGCTTACTCTTGCTCAATCCATTTGTGCTCTCGTTAGCATTTATCATAGCAGTTTCTTTATTCACAGGCCCACCAATATATATCATCTCAGCAGAGAAACCAGACTTGGTGGCACTTAATTCAGCTTCACCAAAGGCTTGCAAAGAATCATAAAGACTATCAACCATTCCATGTTTAATGGATGTTATCTGCAGTTACCAAGTACAAATTCCCAAGACTTGTGAGGAAAGTGATCAACTAATGTGAATGAAGGTTACAGCAATATTCAGTAATGAGGGCAAATTCCCAAGACATTCAGTTTATGACTGTTGTTGAAACATTTCATATAAGAGAAATAACATTGCTGAGGGAAAACTTACAGCAATATTCAGTAAGACAACACCAGGGTGTGACAACAAGATTCTCTTCAACCTTCTCTTTTGCGTGACTGTTGGAGCATAGAAATCCACCATCATATCAAGAACCTGCAGCAATTAGTAAAGTTTGGTGTAAGAGTTTGTTCACTTCACAAAAAATGTTGATAATACCCTCAGATGGAAATTTAACATAGTAAACATGTAATATTTTAGTTGTTCGAATATGATATAAGTATATAACAAAGTCTAATATGTTATGAAGTATGAGACTCCTTTGCCAGCATATATGCCAAAGAAAAGCATGTAGAAACAAGCAATGACAACAATGCAAAATTAAAGTATTTAACTATCATCATATTTTGCAGCCAATAGCATTAATCTTATTGTGCATACCTCAGTAATAGAATGCTCCCGGCAAGCCTCCTTCCATGTTGTAATGAACTTCTCGATGTCAACGCTAGCAAGAGTAGATTCATGCAATCTCTCTAGGCCATTTGACTTGATGGAGTCCTTTTTAAGCAACTTGCATGAAGAATGACCCTTCTTCTCTTCAAACTTCCTTTTCTTGTCACACAACTTCTTACCTCGGCTCTTTGTTGACTTATCACTATCAGGAGTTGATTTTTTAGTTGTTTCAGGTCTGAGCCCAAGACGAACCATTTCTTCAGTTGTGGATGGATAAGGACAGCTACTCACACGCTTGCCATTGTCTCTATCATGAGAACTTTGATTTTGGCACATAAATCCTTTATCATTCTCAAAAGAATCATCATCGTTGCCATCATCATCATCATAGTTGACATCATCATCAACATCATCACTATCAGAGGACTCGAAGCGGATATGTTTACCAGAAAAATCATCCCATTGAGATGAAAAGGTCTGGATACGCTTTGATAACAAACCAAACCTCTTCTCAAGCACCTGCTTTTGCAAGCGCATATTTGGAGGCTGTGATGAGTCCCTTTTTCTATTTTGTGGAGCAGAATGTTTGTTTACATCAAAACATTTGCTGATAGTTGCCTTTTCTGTTTTTTTGGCTTCCCGAATGTAAGATATATGCAACCTATGGATGACAACCAATTAACAAAGACCTAGTAGAAAATGAGTTTTGTGGTCTAAAATAAGCATTTTAGAAAACTGATTTATCCTAGGAAAAACATGAGACAAGTGGGACATAATGTTATATTAAAAAAACAAGTTTCATCCTAGACAATGGCAAAATAGAAAATAATAGCCAAATCGTAAAAATCCAAAGAAACTATAAAGGCATAAGATTTTGACAAAGAGAAAGAAACCATATGAACATGGAGAAATTAAAAGTAAAAGGTTGGTGCTGCCTATTGCATTTTACCACATATTAATTGGGGAATAAAAGTGGCATCTTGCTCTTCAAAAGACAATCTAGGTTTCACTATATTATACATAGAAATCAAGACACCACACAACATGATAAAGCATAAGAAAATATAAATTAAATTGGAAATTTTTTCTATTCTTTCACGTTCATATTCTGTTAATGAAAATAATGATATTCTTAATGTTATTGGTATTATAATTTTTTATTTCATTTTTAATTTATTTATTTTATTTATAATAATATAATAAATATAGTCCACAAATTTAAAATACACACAGAAGAACAAAATCCAAGAGGGTTGCATGAGAGACAAAGATGCCCAAATTATCAAGTAGTTCCGCCTAACTACCGACGGTTACAAATATGTCAGAATGATAATAAGTATATACAATTGAGGTTCCCATATTCAGATTAATAATAAATCTCCAACTAGTTGGGACATTATGGCCTCCTTGTTGTTTGGTATTGTTGTGAATGGATCTCCTTGCCATCAGCAAAATTGCAGTTTAGAAGTCACACAGAAACTAGGACAGTTGAAATAACAGAAAACCATCAGTCAACAATCTAACTAAAGAAGGACAACATGACTGCATTTTTGGCCTATTCAAGAGAAGAGCAATTTTCTGGTTATGCTCATCTGTTATTCAACCAAATAAAGAAATATAAGCAAGAAAATTAAGAAAATAAGCATGATTTTAGCGATATAAAGAATATACTTTTGACTGACTTAACCATAGAAAAACTTACACAAAAATTGCAGAGAACTGTGTGTGACAGTGCTTGCACAAGTTCTGCAGAGAAATGTGTGCTAAAAAAAAAAGCCTAGATGAAGTATGATACTAACTTACTTCTAGAGCAGGCTGAGCAGCAACATTAGCAAAAAAGGATCTAATTTTATATATATATATATATATATATATATATATATATATATATATATATATATATATATATATATATATATATATATATATATATATATATATACTCCAACCAAGAAGGAAGGGCACAGATTATGCAAAATTTTATAGATGAAAAGCTCATAGTGAAAAGACTGTAGTAGAAGACAAGTTCACAGTGAGAACTCCAGAAATTGTTGATTCAGAATTCAGATTTCAGAATAACAAGTAAATATAGAGATGAAAGGATGGCACTATTGAAATAAGAAAAAAGGATAAATAACATATCCTTACAGCACCATTACCCATGAAAAATACTTGTAACGAGATACCTATGAAGCATGAGTGTTCCAAATTTATTTCTATATCCATGTTAGACGAAGACACTAGTAAAATACTTGACTTACCAATACATGATCAAAGACCTGAAGCATATTAGTAATCTAAACATGTATGCATATTAACATTAGCATATGGTACATAAGAGGGAACCTATAACCAATTTGGTCATTTAACTTGCTATGAAATATTAATGAGACAACTTCCTTAACATTTCGTGTGACATTTTTCTGTAAACACTATTACATATATGATGATCTACTGGATCAATTAAACAAAATATATCTTCAAATGTAATCTTTTGTCAACATATAATGAGGTTAACTTTTTTTTTTAGATGGGCAATATCATGTTGTATCCAAGACCATGCTTTAAAAAAACAAAACCAACAAAAACATTAATATTAAAAATCTTTCACACCATTAAGTTAATCTTTCTGTCAAAACAGAAGATGCATTAGAATTAAATGATTGGTGTACAGCAACAGAGTCATCAACTCAACACCACTCCTTTAAGAAGCTTAGAACTTTTAAAAATAAGGTAGGTTGCGCATACCCTAAGCTCTGAATGCGCACACAAAGCTTTTCCTTGGATGATACCAACTTATTCTCAGCAAGAAAATCCAAAAATTCCTCCACCATGATTGTCTTCTTGTGTTTCTCCATAAAAGTTTTTAATGAATCAATAATTTCCTCGGTCGTTATCTTGAAGATATCAGTCACATCAGAAGCAAGAGAGAAATAATGCTCGACGAGTGGGTGCCGAAGCAGCGGTCCCAGACCAAGCTCCTCAAACCGCTCAACGCCCTCGTTCTTGCATACTGCAACCTCCAAATCATACAGTGACGTGATCCTCCGTGCACCAAGGAAACAGTGTATAAATGCACTTATCTGATAAACACCTAGAGTTAAGGAAAAACAACATACAAAAGAACAAAAGAAAACAAAACAGAAGTTTCTTGATCCTGTGGTTTTCCTATCGTTCGACAAAGGAAAAGTGTATAGAGATTGAGGAAAGGAAGAACCCACCTTTCCTTCTGTGACGATTAGGCTGTGGAGGGATGGAACATCCTGAATTTGAAACTCTAAGGCGCTCCAAGAATCGATCTTTAGAGCGAGGAGAGCGGCCTGCGACACTTTCCACGACGAGACGCTCTGACCGGCGGCGACGAGGTCCCGGTGAGCCTTAGTGGCGGCGGCATTGACCCTGTCAAGAAGGGCTTGGGGGTTGGGGGAAGGATTCGGCTGAGGAAAGAATGGGTTCTGGAGGTAGGGCAAAAAGGGAGGTTGGAGGAAGCTAGGGTTCTGGAAGGGGTTTGGAGGGTTTACATGGCCTTGAAGATTGCCGGGAAAGGCGAAGTTTAGATTCTGAGGGGGTAAGGAGGGGTGGCGGAAGCCCCCAACGCCACCACCGCCCCTGCCGCCAGAGCGGTTATACGGCGGCGGCCGATACATGACGCCGACGGTAAAGAAAGCGCTCCCAAGGGGTAAAAGAGAAGCGGGAGGGAGGACCTGTAAGAAAACCTATATAGGGTAGAGAGGATCGCGGTTTTTATTAAATAATAAGTAAAAACTTACAACCTAATTAAAAACGTCGCTTTGGCCGAGTGGTTAAGGCGTGTGCCTGCTAAGTACATGGGGTTTCCCCGCGAGAGTTCGAATCTCTCAGGCGACGTTTTTTAACTCCTTTATTGTTTTCTTGTATATCAAACAAAAATGCCAAGTAATTATTTATTATTTTAGAAAAACCAAAGTATTATTTATTATTTAAATATTTTTTTTATGTGCTCTTATTGTCTAACAAAAATGCGAAAGGGAAATGTGATATCAAATGTTATAAACCCAACATAAAGGGAAGAATACATTTTTAAGAAAATAAAATAATAATTAAATTGTTTTATTAAAATTATAAATACAACAACAATAACACACCAATAAATGTTAATCCACTAGTCGGCTTTATTAGAATTAAGTACAAATTGTCAACATCATCAACAATAACAACAACCTATAGTAGCATTCAACTGCTATCTCCCATCGAATCTAAGTCATGAGAAGCAAGTAGTCTCACTTGATGTGTCAATTCTCGCAGAATATTTCTAATATGTTATCTTCATATTAATATTCTTTTTAAATCCAATAAAACTTATAATCTCCAAAACTATTTTTTCTCTTTCTCCTTGAATATAAGGTTAGAAAAAACAAGAGATCACGTAACATATAATGTTTCATAATATGATAAATAAAAAGCAAAAGGGCTCATCTTCCAAAACCTAATATAAAGTTAAAGCTTACCGGATATAATTGTTGAATCTCGTATTTTGATGATGAAACCACTTGATATGTGTTTATAATTTAAACTGCATTTTGAGTGATGCAGGTCTACTCGATTAGAATTAGACAGTTAACGCAGGAGGAATTGACGTTGCGCCGGAGGAGATCACGTCAGGATATTGGATGGCAGAAGGCTTCGGACGTTGGGTATCGGGCCAAGGAGAGCAGAATTGCGCCAATGATATCAGGGTTACGGAAGTCAACCACCGATTGGGCAACAAGCCGCAAGAGAGGACGATGCGCTGAAGAATCAGACGAAGCGCCAACCAATGACGTGTCGGGCAACGGAATGTCGATTCGCGTTGTAATAATTGTCTAGATCGGAGTAGAGATTTAGTTTGTGTGTGCAGGAATAACTATGATAATGAGAAAGACATAAAGTGAAACAAAGTGCGGAGTCAAGCGCGAAGGATTCATCGGGAGTTCGAGAGTTCGACGGAAGTCCGAAGGTTCGTCGGGAATGCTGCCGGAACTAGCCGAGAATGAGTAGGGAGCTTGCCGAAAGGTTTTTTGGAAGCTCACCGAAAGGTTCGTGGGAAGTTCGCGGAGCTCGCCAAGAGAGATCGGAGCTTGCCGAAGAAGCTCGTTAGAACTCGCCAAGATCAAATCGTGAAGTTTAAGAGCTTGCCGGGAGTCCACAGAATGGTTTCCGAGAGTTTATCGAAAGATCGCCGAAAGTTCGCCGGAAGCTCGCCGGAAGAAGTCTTGACTTATGGACTCTGTAATAGCTTATAAAATGTCTTTAAATTCGTAGTTTGCATATTAATTAGGGTTAGGATTAGGTATTAATCCTATAACCCAAGTAGGAGCCAATTGGGCCCGAGTTCGGACTAGTTTGGGCCAAGATTAAAGCCCAATTAGTAGGCTGAAAACACTATAGGCGGTGGCACCGCCTGGGCTGGGCGGTGGCACCGCGCAGCACTGTCAGAGTCAGAAACTGACAGGCGGTGGCATCGC
Source organism: Musa acuminata AAA Group (assembly GCF_036884655.1). Classification (NCBI taxonomy): domain Eukaryota; kingdom Viridiplantae; phylum Streptophyta; class Magnoliopsida; order Zingiberales; family Musaceae; genus Musa; species Musa acuminata. The sequence continues at coordinate 4,995,715 of NC_088348.1, read as the reverse complement.
CAGCATCGGGAACTCCAAGAGAATTCAAATTTTGGAGCCCAAATTTGAATCATCTTGAGGCCTATAAATACCCCTTAAATCTCAGCTGAGATAACAACTTTTTGAGCAGCAATTGTTTAAGAGAAAGGCCTTAGAAAAGTCTTAGCTAGTCTTGTTTTCAATTTGCTAATGTTCACCTCATTCTTTCTTGCTGAAAATCTGTAAGAGAGTGAACCGCTTGTAAAAGAGTTGTAAGAGGGGTATTCACCCTTCCTTTTCAAGAGATTTGCTAGTGGAAGGTGGGAGCCTCATCGAAGAGGGGCCTCGCAAGTGGATGTAGGTCACTTGACCGAACCACTTCAAAAACGGTGTAATCTCTTGTTTGCATTTCATTACTGCTATTTATATTACTGCAAACCTTCTTACTTGCTTTATTTCTTCATTACCTTTGCTGCACAACTTTGCGAATACGCTTTCAAGTTAAGCACTTCCGATTCCGATTTTTATCTTACGAAAGATTTGTTGAAACCAACGTTTTAATCCGCTGCACTAATTCACCCCCCCTCTTAGTGCCGCCCCGATCCTAACAATAATCTTTATACACTATATTTTAATTAATCATAATATCATTGCATTATTGTTGTTCTTGCATTATTGTTGCTTTTCTGATCCCTCCTCAAAGTTTAATAAATAAAATTATCTGGGATGTAGACAATAGTTTACTATATCCAGTCGGGTGAATTCAATAAATAACCACATGATAAATGTGATTATAATAAATTCAAAGTATCTCGATCAATAATCAATAAGTTTGAGAGGCAAGTGTTGAACTACTTCTGATCGAGTGTGCCTCGAGCCTTTAGGGTTTGATACAAAAGTACTAAAATAGAAGAGACCCAAGAAAGAGAAGGGATTTATTTCACTTCAATGGTAAATTCGATGGGGAGAACGAGGGTGATGGCAAAGAGGGGGCTTCTTAAACACGTTGTCACCGAAGATGATAGAGAGATAGAAATATAAGCGTCGATTGACTTGATATAAATCATAATCTTGCCCAAACAAATCCGACAATAAGTTGGTTAAGTCATAATCACGAGTTTGTACTCAACCAAAGCTGAGTGGGCTCAACTAGCCTTTAAGGTTATGACATATGGTTTAACCAGTCAAGCATTACTTCAGAGTTTGAAAGCATCCCTTCCTCCTATATCGGTGGCACTATTGTCCATCATTCGAGGACACACAAGGAGCACGAACATCGACACTCCTCTTAGGTACGTGGATAAACATATTAAACGAAGTCAATTTCCAAATAAACTAGGCAATTGTACAAGCAATGCATACAACTTCGTTCAAAGATAGTGTAATTGAAGGGACTTGTAGCATCGATGGTCAACTGTACAATAGCAGGGAGCCCATCATGACATATAAATCCATTACCACTCACATGTCGACATGGTTGCCTTATCGGACCACCCGCCGCCAACCATAAATCAAAGAGACTTAAGTGACCGATCAAACAAGGCTATCAACAACAAGACACTGCCATGCATGATAAAATTCAAAACAAATCATTTTTTGCCACACAAGCAAGAGACAGACAACAAGCGATAAAAGGCTGACTATTTACGTCGGTTGATGCGCTCGTCATAGCATGCAAAACCACCCAAAATCAAGCCAAAATTAATCATTTTTTGGTGTACGAGGGAGCGACGAGCAATGAATAGCAAGTGAAACGAGGGGCAACACCTTCCCTGTTATCCATAAGCCCTATCCAGCCCTATGCCACCCATTCAGTATTTTCTTCTAGAACTTCTCTTTAGAGTACTAAATCAAAACATTGAAATTAGATAGATAGAAATCAGCAATAAGTTAGTAAAAGGATCAATACATAAATTCTACTAAGAAGTAAGCCTAATGAGCAAATCTGCAGATATAGTCATTTCAACAACTATAGCACTTACCAGAATTAGGTTGATAATCAGCAATGGAATTTAAACATTAGACACAGAAAAGAAAGATTACTCCTTTAAAGAAACAGTGATGCTAGTAAACACATTAGAGCAAATTGAATCCATCTAGTCATGAAAGGCATCACTAAACAACTTTCTCAAAAATGTCACAAGAGACATCTTAGAATTTTCACTGAGGTTTCTTTGACAGTGAAACAATGAATGCCAATTTCATGAGGGAAAAATATTATAGTATGATTGCTGAATACACTTCATTAGAGGGAACTGCTTCAGAATCAGAAAACCACCATTATTGGCTGAGTGATTGTTTGGTGTCATAGAAATTTAGACACAACACTCTCTTACTTCTGAATTAGCTACTACAACTTAAAAAGAGTACAATTATTCAGGAATACCAATCACACTTGTCCACAAAGACCATCACAAGTCCACCTAGCTGCCAGATCAATAAAATTGATGATCTTCACCATAGCATATCACCATCTTTCAGAGAGAGAGAGAGAGAGAGAGATGTTTGAACCCTCCATCTGAATCACCCTTTGTCTAGGTACAATACTTGCTACCACTTGTAGCTAGTGATGTATTAAAAATTGTACAGAAACCTTTCCACAGACAGCTAGATTGCTCTGTTATTGCTTCAGAAATCCAGAATATTTCAGTCATTGTGTCTAAACAAACAGCATTTGACATATGGACAGGGTTCTCTATGGTATATACTAGATTGCTCCAAAAAAAAACAACTAAGTTACTTTTGAAAGGTTTCCATATAAAAAATCAATTGCCATAAAACAAAGTCAGTGGACTGAAAAGGAACTATAGATTAGCATGAATTTTATTTGAATGTCATACTAGTGTCGAAGAGAAAACATAGGCAAAGGCAAAAGGCATTGAGTTTTGCTTAAGTTTTGGAAGTTTGAGCATTAGCAGTGACTGGGTAACAGTCTCTTGCAAACAACTGAAATTAATTGCATGATGGATGCACCACTCACTAGAACATGTGTTTGTACCTCTTCAAGACTTCTTTTCCACTGAGCAACCTGTTTTTCCACTGCACGCTGGGTGCTCCCATCAGTAACTACTAAAGTTGAATCCTTTCCTATTACCACTTTCACAGCAGAACCCAAAACCTCCTTGCCAACCTTCTCAAGAGTCAATCCCATATCATCTCTAGAAACAGTACCTGCAAACCGATAATACATTTCAATGTCAAAAGACAGCAGAAGTCAAAGCAAAACAGAAAAAAAAAAAGAAAAAAAAGTGAGTGAGAGTTGCATAATAATCTAAATTTTAGCAAAAAGCAATTAGTTTTAGACTTTTAGTACATATTTATTACTCCTCATTTTTTCATCAACCTACTAGCTCCAGTCAAGATAGCAATGCCATTTAAGTAGTCAGTCTTTCGCTCTCCAAAGGAGGGAGCTTTGATAGCAGCTGCCTTCAGAACACCTTTGAGTTTATTTTTAATACAACAATAATATTGTTGCATTGTTGTTGTTCTTCAATCCCTCCCCCGATTAAAGTTATCTAGAATATTGGCAATAGTTTACTATATCCAGCTGGATGAACTCGACAAACATCTACACGATAAATATGATTAGAACAAATTCAAAGTATTTTGATCAATAATCAATAAGTCTTGTTAGAGAGTATAAATAATTATACTGAGTTGGTCGGGCAAACGAGCGGGCAATAAACTGATAGGACTTGTAATTGTTGACCCACGAGAGGCAATGACAGGAGGAGGCGCTAGGCGATTATTCATGTGGCTAATAGATGAGTGTTGAACTGCTTCTGATCAAGAACGGCTCATGACTTCAGTGTTTGGCGTAAAAGTACTAAAATGAAAGAGACAAGTAGGAGGAGGAGGGTTTTACTTTACTTCGATGGTAAATTCAGTAGCAAAGACGAGGGTGACAACAACGAGGGGGCTTCTTGTTTGTGCTATCACAGAAGGCGACGGAGAGGTAGAAATCTGAGTGTTGATCGACTCGATATGAAGCCTAATCCTGTCTAAACGAATCCAACGATTTGAGTTGGCTTAGTCACGATCACGATTTTAAACTCAAGAGTAGGCTCAGCCAGCCTCTCGGGCTACGACATATGGTTTAATCAATCAAGGATTATTTCAAAGTTTGAAAGAAGCCCCCACTCTTATACCGACCACACTGTCATCCATCGTTTGTCGATACACAAGGTGCACGAACATCGATACTACTCATAAGTGTCGCAAATAAGAAGTGGATAGGCATGTTAAACGAAGTCAATTTCCAAAGGAACTAAGTATATTATACAAGCAACTCACACAACTTTGTTCAAAGATGTGCAATTGAAGGGACTTGTAACATCAGTGGTTAGCACAATAGTAGGGAGCCCACCACGACATACAAATCCATCACCACTCACATATCAATATGGTCGCCCCGTCGAATTATTCGTCGCCAACCACAAATCAAAGAGACTCAATTGGCCGATCAAACAAGGCTATCAACAACAAGACACTATCATGCTTGATGAAATTTAAAACAAGCCATTTTTTGTCGCACAAGCAAGAGGCAGACAAAAAGCAACGAAAGGTTGACTTTTCATGTCGCTCGTTGCAGTACACAAGAAGGGCCCCAAAAAATAGGCCAAAATAGGTTATTTTTGGGCTCGCGAGTGAGTAACGAGCGACAGATAGCAAGCGAATCGAGGGATAGTACCTTCCTTGTTATCCGAAAGCCCCATCCAGCCCCATGTCACTCGGGCGGTTTCAAGGTGCTAATATGACTGACGTTTCATGTTGCTCGTCGAGCTCGCCGTAACATGCAAAAAGGCCTAAAAACTAGTCAAAACTGACCATTTTTTGCTGTGCGAGCACGTGGCGGACAGTGAGCGAAGCGAGGGGTAGCACCTTTTGTAATATCCCTATTTTTTTTAAATTTATGTAAGGATATATTTTGAATTATTTATAAGGATCTAATTATAAATCTGAAGACTCGTTTGTATTATCTAATGATCCAATTATAAATCCGAGGACCTATTTGTAAAATCTAGGGATCCAATTATAAATTTTAGTGATAAACAAAATAAATAGATCTGATCCCACCGAGATAGAGATGTGAGAAGATAAAATACTTCTCTATTATCAATATTGAGCATTTATTAGAGCTTGTTGTCAAAAGTGTTGTAACAAAAAATCATGAAAATTGTGTTTGAATCAATCATCTAAAATTTCTTCTCTAGAATACTTTAGTTGACTCTCATTTTATTTTATTTTTTCATCCTAATTCTTTTCTTCCACCATAAGTCTGGGTTAAGTTTAGAACTTATTGGAAAGGTGTCACATGGACCCAATCCTTTCACTCTTCTGTGTAGACTAATTTGAAAGGTGTCAAGTGGATCCATTGAGGACTCACATCATCTGTCCTTAATTGAGTTTGTATATCTCTCTCTTACTTTGATCTCAGAAAGTTGTGTTAGCCATGAGTTGAGTGAATTCAAGTGTTCATGGATGAAGCTATCTTGAGAGGCAAAGACTCTTTGCTGCTGTTATTTGGAGATGGTTTCCACAGAGACACACACACACACAGAGGTCTACAATAATGCTGTCGTTGGTCATCATATCCCTGTTAAGGAGTCCATTGCGGGGTCTGCATGCTGCACATCCTGCATCATTTCTCCTTTCCTCCCCTCTCAGATCTCCTTCTTAGACTTGAAGCTTGCATATGCCTTTTGAGCTGCAAGAGCTCACTAGTCACAACCATGTGCATGTTGCTCATTTTTATTGGGCTATTGCTTGTGAAGGAAGCGTGCAAACCCTTTATGATTCTTATCCTACACAACAGATTCCTTAAACTGTGTCATCATTGTTCATATATACACTACTGTTTTGTATCCTAGTCTTCCTTGTATGCATACATGTATATATGCACAAGCAATGCACAAAGATGTTTCATCTTCTTTGTGTTTGTACCATTAAAGGGATTCCACTTGCTTCAGTACAGCATCTTTTCTTAGATGCTTTGGACCCTCTATTGCACTTCTGATTCAATTCCAATGTAACCTTCTTTCAAGGAAAAGGATTTAATATGTGGTGGTCTTGAAGGAACATAAACCACACATACACACAAACATATAGAGAGAGAGAGAGAGAGTTGGGTGCTGAAAGCTAATTTACATCTGGGCAGCAAAAGATGAGGAAGACAAGTCAGTGACTGCAACAAAAGTTTGCAGATACACTGCAGCTTTTGTAGTGTTAGAACTATTTTCATGCACTGGTTTGGAGATCTCTAAGTTATGCCTTTGGGCAAGTTCAATTATTCTATAGAGTGCTTGAATTAATTTTATTGTGCAGACTGATCACCAAAATATTTACACAGTGCTTGAATTATTGTTATCATTTTGATACAGGAACAGTTTCAGGCTTATGGTTTGGAAAGAAAAACCATTTTCTTATGCTTAGTCTCTTCTTTTACCTTAAATTAGAAAAATGATACTTTTCGCAATGATAGTAATTTTTATATATCAGTCTCAGAAATCTTTCAAGTATTGTAGTCCCTCTAATCATTTACATCAATCCTCAGTGTTAAACTTGATACAGTATGAGTATTTAAAAGTATGTCACATACTACATCTAAGTTAATTAAAATTATTCTACATTATATTTTCATTTTTCTCATATAGCTAAGAACTCAAGGTTCTCTTCATGAATATGAATAAAGGATGCTGAATCATGTAAATTATGTATAAACTATTTTCAGTACCTTTCTTAGGACTGACAAAAATATAATTATTTCAACACCTCAATTGTTTTTATTTCCTTATAAATGGATGCCATTTCTCATCACCATAATCCACATTATTGTGTGACCTGTTTCTTTCAGAGTTACTGCATCAGAGATATATTCTAGATATTTAGAGAGATGAACACTGAAACCCAACCACCAAGTTTCATTTCCTTCCCCACTTCACACATTCTTTTGTGATGAACAAGTCTTGTAATTTATAGCTCAATCCCACTCTCGGATTCAGCTTGAATTATTCTAATTGATAATTGATGGATTGGTAACTATTTTTGGATTCTTCAATTGAACACCAATTACTTGTTGGATAAAAAAAAAAAATGGAAACAATATTTGACTAAAATAAATAAATAAATTAGTTAAAGTCAAAAACTCTAATTTGAAGGAAGATATGATAGAGAGCTTGAGATGAATACTAAGAGATATTGGAATTAAATCAGTTAAAAGTTTGTCCTGGATCAGTGGAAATAGAAAAACATTGTGGTAAGATTGTATTAGGAGGCAGTAGGTTTGAGAAGTTAATACATTATCTCTATAAATATCTGTTCTCTGGCCTCCCATGAAAGAGGCCAGAGAAGACCAGAGGCAGGAGAGAGAGAGAGAGAGAGAGAGGGCCACTAGTGGGTCCAGATTTTGGGGATCTCATGCAATTGAGAACTTCAGTAGGGTCCACACGAAGTGGAGTGTAGTTGTCATAGATTATATTAAATAAAAAATGCAACGAACCAAATCAAAAACGTCGCTTTGGCCGAGTGGTTAAGGCGTGTGCCTGCTAAGTACATGGGGTTTCCCCGCGAGAGTTCGAATCTCTCAGGCGACGTTTTTTAACTCCTTTATTTATTGTTTTCTTGTATATCAAACAAAAATGCCAAGTAATTATTTATTATTTTAGAAAAACCAAAGTAATTATTTATTATTTTAGAAAAAAACAAAAGCTGCAGTGTATCTGCATGAGATTTTGGGGATCTCCATGCAATTGAGAACTTCAGTAGGGTCCACATGTTAACGCGGGAGAGCGTGTCAATAAATTATATACCAGTATTAAATATATTAAATAGAATACTCAACGAACCTAATCAAAAAAGTCGCTTTGGCCGAGTGGTTAAGGCGTGTGCCTGCTAAGTACATGGGGTTTCCCCGCGAGAGTTCGAATCTCTCAGGCGACGTTTAGTTTCTTTTTTGTTTGTTTGTATATCAAACATAAAATGCCAAGTAATTAATCGGATATCAGACGATTGGGCAACAAATCCAACATAAAGAAAATAATTTCGAAGATATAAAATAATAATTTAGAAAAACCAAAGCATTATTTATTATTTTAAATATATATATTTTTTATATGCTCTAATTGTCTAACAAAAATGCCAAAGGGAAATGTGATATCAGATCGTATAAACTCAACAAAAAGAGAAGAATACATTTTTAAGAAAATAAAATAATAATTAAATTGATTTATTAAAATTATAAATACAACAACAATAACACACCACAATATCTTAGGTAGGTTATTACACAAATTTCATTTGTAAATGTTAAAAAGTGTATAAAATAATATCCATAATTAATTTTATGATATTTAATTTTTATATTAGTTTTAAATTGTATAATCCTTCTATCACCTCTTGTACTATTAGTACTAATTGTCATCTATATCTTCTATTATATATTCTTATTATTTTAAATAATTTTTATTATTTTATCATATATCAATCATAGTTATATATAATAATTTATGAATAACAAATGTAGGAAAATCTATGGGCGACATCACATGCGCAGTAGAAGAACATAAAAAACTTTTAAATTTTTCAAAAATGTGTTCGTTGGCGTGCGAAGATCAGTGCACAAAAACTCACGAAACTTAAATTGAAGTGTGAGATAGATGTGTTTTACATAGAGAAATCGTATATCATTGAATCACTAGAGATCTGTTGGAGAGGATGAAGGAGGTCAAGCACCCTCCTCTCTAGCGGTGATTTGCATAGCAAAGTTGCGATGATGCTCCTCAAATCACTGTATAAATCTCGACATCTACTATTTGAGGAGGAGAAGATGAGAGTAGAATAGAATGTGACAACCCAAAAAGCCTCTGACCTATAGGTATTTGGTTCTCTTCTATTTATAGAGGTCCCCTATGCTAATCATGAGTGCCCTACAAGCCAATTACGTGAGTAATGACATATGTGACATAACACGTAATCTTTATTATTATTATTATTATTATTATTATTATTATTTTATATTACTTACATAAATATATTATGATATTCATGGATACGTGCAATGATAATCGAATAGATTACGTTTTGTTGTCGGTACTCTTTAATATTTATTATTTTAAAATTTAATTATAAAAAATATGTGTTATAAATATATAAACTAATTTTGATAATTTCTCATAAGATCTCATATTAGTATCTTATTTTTACTATATATATATATATATATATATATATATATATATATATATATATATATATATATATATATAAGGCTATCGTAAACTCAAATAAAATCATGAGAAATTAAAATTCATCATCGAAATCGATCATATTTACAACTAGAAGACGTGTCTATCGTCAAACCCGAACCTTGGCAATAAATTACGGTGTTTGGGAGTTGAAGTTGAATCAATATGATGCCGATGAAAAGGTTGACTTTTAATGACCCATTGGTACGAGTTTTAGGGTGGTCTCCTGTTACTTTAAGATTCGTGCGTTGACAAAGAGATCGATGGGATAACGACATCCTTCCCGGGACTTCCAGAGAGTTCCATCATCGCTAAGGGGGAAACCGCACGGGAATCGTGTTCCGACGGTCCAGATCGGCCCCCCGCGAAAGCCTTCAAATAAAACCTCATCTATGCCTCTTCACCGGCTGCAGTTTGCTCTGTGCGAAAGCAAAGCCTTATACACGCCCCAAACCCTACCCCTTGCCACCACGATCATCTCGCCCGCCCTCGCAAATTAGCGCAGTTATCTCCTTTCTCTCCTCCCAAATCCTCCCGCGGGCGTAGGTCAGTGTCATTTTCTATTTCCTCTTCTCCGTTCGCTTTTACCTCAAATAAGTGGTATGGTGGTGATGCTTTCCAGGTCTGGCTTCGATTTCCCTGGGCAAATGAGTGTTTGTGCGCGTCCTTGGGTAAAATTGAGGTTTTGCCAGTGCTCGTAGCTGTGCCAGAACGTTCGTGCGTGCGGTGTGAAGGGGGTTTTCGTTGTTATGAGTTAAGCATGGTGTCGATGGACGTGCGCATTTCGTTATTTTTGGTGATTGTCTAAGTGCAAGGATTCCTCTTTATTTGATCATGTTTCTGTATCTTGTTGAAGATCTGTTGCGAGTTTATGCCATTGCGTAATTGTAAGTGAAAGAGAAGATAGAGAAAGCAAGGACTTTCACCTAGGTTTGGTGGAGGTATCGCGACCATGGTGGAACAGTTGTGTTGTTAGCTGCGTGCAAAAAGAATGAACGTTTTGTGTGTGGGTATGAGTAATCGATTTAGGTACTTCTCTTCGGAAACAAGTATCGAAATACCGTGATTTAGAGCATACGGTGCCAAGGTTGATTAAAATTCATGTGACAGATAATGAATTTTATCTGTCATATGAATCACAATATTAATTCTTTTTTCTATTCAAGCTTCTTTTTCATTTTTTCTTTTGTGTTCATTGTTGAAGTGCCTCAATTCTTTGGATCTGCATACGTTGAAACTCTTAGCGTAGCAGGTCCCATTATTTTCTCTTGGTGAAAGTTGCTTGTTATAGCTATGCAAAGTATTTCATGCAAAATATTTCTTATTTCTTGGTCTATGTTTCATTACATTGTTATCTTGCCTCCCAAGACAAATGAAATAGGTGCAGTAGAAATGTTATGCTGAATATTTTGCTTTTGCAGTGATGTAGGTTCATGTTTTGGATGTTAAACTGAGTGAAGATAGATCAGTATGAAGCTGAGGGTGGTTTGTAGGAAACTATATGATTATGTTCGCTATGATCTAAAGGAAATTGCTTTTCCTTCCTCTCTGCCTGACCCCCCACATATCAAGAAACGAAGGAAACTTTCATGGAGAGAGCGATGGTATGTCTTGAAAGAAGCATCTAGACTTTATGCTGCTAGCTGGGTGCGGGATATTGGTCCCGATCTTAGACCAAATGACTATAAAAAGGTCACAAATGATGATGGTGGACTTCGTCAAGATAAGACTACATCTGCAAGAAGAGAACAATCAACATTGGAAGATCTTGCAGTGGCAGCTCGAGGTGGAATGGAGACATTAAGGCCTGCTCTGCAGCGTGTGTATATGATGCGTGCCTCAGCATACAAAGATGCACTTAAAAGCTTTATACAAGGGTACCAGGAAGGGATAAAGCAAGTCATGGAAGGAAAGGAAGGTGAAAAGTCTCGGGCACAAGAAAACGATGTAAAGAAGTCTAGTTGATATATTTTCACTAAGAAAGTTTGTCAGGTATTCATTAGCCGGTGCCTAGTCAAAATTTTGTTATATAGATTAATTGTTCGAATTCTATCGAGGATATTATCTTCCTGGCTTGTGATAGGTTTAGGCAACTATTTATGGTTTTTTTTTTCCTTCATAGTGAATTGTAGGCTTGTCTAAATCTTTCTTCATCCTCGTTTTTGAAAATGAAAAATTTTAAGATACATTTTGCAATTAATTGTTCAAACTTGTGTTTGTTGGATTCCTCTTGTTTGTATCGGTCGACATGATTTGCTGAGATTGCATGCCACAGATGTGCCAGATACACTGGGTGTCTCATTATTCAAGCTCTTCCTACCTTATTCTTTCATGATGGCTGTATCATCATCGACAATTTATTTCTTGCTTAACCTGTGGAACAATCAATCTTAGGCTACAACCTTTGCACAATTCAGGTTTGTTTTCCTATAAAGTAGTATGGTCAATGATTACATGTTCCTCATGCCGAATCTTTTGAGTTTGATGTGCTTCGGAACCATTCAAGTACAATGTTTGTTACAAGTCTTGGAATTCCATATTTATCTTGGTTTCTTCTGCAGATGCTCGATCAAGATGTACACTTGTTGAGAGTGCTGTATCTCCTGCTCGCTCCCTCTCTTCATTGGATGGCATGTCCCTCTGTGATGGCTGAAGTGGAGCATCAGGGGAACTGTTTCTTGTTAGAAGTTCATGTCCGGTATCTCCTTTGTCTGCACTCCTTGTCTAGGGACGTAGAGATGTAAGAGATAGAGGCACATGAGGTTGACTTGAATAGGTTCACGGATGGATAGAGGGATGTTATGAGTAAAAAATAATAATTATTTGAGATTTTTCTAGATAAACTGCTCAAGATATATCAGTTAATATCTTCATCATGTATCACATGCCATGCAAAGTATTACCTCTTTTCCTTAAGATTATAAAGAAAAATAAAAGCAAAACTAAGGAAGATAGAAATATACATTTATGGTAGACATAATCATCTAAGGTACCAAAAATTTTCTATCATAAGGACTATCAACCATTCCATGTTTAATGGATGTCCAAATTCCCAAGAGTTGTGAGGAGGAAAGTGATCAACTAATATGAATGAAGTCATACAACTTCCTAAACTTCAAAAGAAATTTAAGTTAAATAGAATGTTGTTCTATGAGATAACAGATATCCCACAGAATATACCCTGACAAATCACAACACAAGCTTAAGCCAAACATGAAATCAGAATATCAACAAAGGTAATTATGGTAACACTTGATCCATTCAAACATCCAAATGAACTTAATATAGAAAACAGTATGTACATCCCATAAATGAATGCTCATAAACAAATTGGAAGATATCTCTATAGGTATCTATCTACCTTCAGTTTACGACTGTTGCTGAAAATTTTCATATAAGAGAGAAATAACATTGCTGAGGGCAAATTTACAGCAATATTCAGTGAGACAACACCAGGGTGTGACAACAAGATTCTCTTCAACCTTTTTCTTTTGCTCCACTGTTGTAGCATAAAAATTCACCATCATATCGAGAACCTGCAGCGATTAGTAAAGTTTGGTGTAAGACTTTGTTCACTTAAAAAAAAAAAAGCCAATAATACCTCAGATGGAAATTTAACATTGCAAACATGTAGTATTTTTAGTTGTTGGAAGATGTTATATAAGTATACAACAAAGTCTAATATGTTATGAAGCATGAGACTCCTTTGCCAGCATACATGCCAAAGAAAAGCATGTAGAAAAAAATCAATGAAAACAATGCAAAATTGAAGTATTTAACTATCATGATATCATCATATTTTGCAGCCAATAGCATTAATCTTATTGTGCATACCTCAGCAATAGAATGCGAACCATTTCTATGATAGCAAGAGTGGATTCATGCAATCTCTCTAAATCCCTTTGAATTACCCTTCTTCTCTTCAAACTTCCTTTTCTTGTCACAGGACTTCTTACAGTTGAATTTTTAGTTGTTTCAGGTCTGATCCCAAGACGAACCATTTCTTCAGTTGTGGATGGATAAGGACAGCTACTCACACGCTTGCCATTGTCTCTATACTTTGATTTTGGCATATAAATCCTTTTATCTTTCTTAAAAGAATCATCATCATGAGATGAAAAGGTCTGGATACACTTTGATAACAAACCGAGCCTCTTCTCAAGCACCTGCTTTTGCAAGTGCATATTTGGAGGCTGTGATGAGTCCCTTTTTCTATTTTGTGGAGCAGAATGTTTGTGTTCATCAAAATGTTTACTTATAGTTGCATATTCTGCTTTTTTGGCTTCCCGAATATAAGATATATGCAACCTACTGTCACGAATAGTCGTCACGCACCCGCAACAACTCCGTTCAACGAACCGTTCGTCGCTCTCATCTATATGTACAGTTGCTTGACAGCGTGTTTTGTCTTGGTTTTGAGTCATTTTGCTTAAAAATGTAAGTTCGAACAAGTTACAACGCTACAAAGCGACCGCTCACCGAACCGAGTAAAATAATCCCAAAACAGCTTCGTTTTCATATGCCGCGGGCTATTTTCTGCAGTTCGCTTCTGCTCACAAAATGTTAGTCATCTCAGCCCCTTGGAACCACCAGGGTGGCACAAGACTGGATGGGTCTTCGGTATAGTGTCGGGCGTTGAACAATCTTTCGCAAGTTCACACATTACATTGACGGAAAATTGTTGTCGCGCTTGGCACCCGGTGAGCAATTGTTTGTGGATTTGCAGCTATTCGTTCAACCTTCTAAAGTCCTTGTTTTTCCTCTCTCCCTCTTTTCTCTTGTGCACGCAAGGTGCTCGCAGAATTGCTTGTAAAGCTTCCCCTTTTCGCGAGACGTCAGGACTTATCCGTCGCTCGTTCTTCGAACTAATCAATTTTCTCTTTTACAGGTCCTTCGGGACCTGCGAGAGGTTGCAAGTGGGCTGATCTTTGCGGACGCAAATTGTAAGGGTGAAGCGTGACTTAGGCAACACAAGCTAAGTTCGCGTCTTTGCCGCAAGGGTACATCGCGACTTAGGCAACGAAGCTAAGTTCGTGTCTTGACCGCAATGGTGCCTCACGCCTTAGGCAATTCCAGCTAAGATCGTCACACTACGGATGACAACCAATTAACAGAGACCTAGTAGAAAATGAGTTTTGTGGTCTAAAATAAGCATTTTAGCAACTGATTTATCCTAAGAAAAACATGAGACAAGTGGGACATAATGTTATATTAAAAAAACAAAAACAAGTTTGACAAGAAAGAAACATATATGAACATGGAGAAGGTTGGTGCTGCCTATTGCATTTTTACCATAGAATAATTGGAGAATAAAAGTGGGCATTGTGCTCTTCAAAAGACAATCTAGGTTTCACCATATTGTACATATAAATCAAGACACCACACAACATGGTAAAGCGTAAGAAAATATAAATGAAATTGGAATATTTTCTATCTTTGTCTATTCTTTCACTTTCATATTATGTTAATGAAAATAATGATAGTCTTAATGTTATTGGTATTATTATTATTTTTATTTCATTTTTAATTTGTTTATTTTATTTAATTTTAATGTATTATACAATAGTATACTTTATGATACTATGAGCCTTTAGTCTATAAAATTTTGCATAATCTGTGCCCTTCCTTCTATAGAAAAGAAAAAAATACAAAAGAACAAAATGAAAACAAAACAAAAGTTTCTTGACATTGTGGTTTGCCAATAGTTCGACAAAGAAAAAGTGTATATATATATAGAGAGAGAGATCAAGGAAAGGAAGAAAATATAACAAAAAAAAGAATGAAAACACTATGGAAACAAATAAAAAACACAAGATTAAGAACACTATATGAAATATATTTAGGCTTGAAACATATATAAATACTTTTCTAAAAACGATATTTGTATCATCTTCTCAACAAGATTGTTATGGATTTGATCCAAATAGTTTTAGTGGATATGACAAACCTCTATGAGATCTGTATTGAGCAAACAATAAAAACTCTTCAAAAAAAAAATTAAATAATATCTAATTCAATCGAATTATTAAGAAAGAAGAAGAATATGAAAAAGATATGTTTATAATTTACTCTCAAATACTTATTTATGGATATTTTCATAAAAAACACGATATTTAAAAAATAACTATCAAAATAACTACAAATAAATCATCTTTTCAAATAAATCTTTTGAAAAGGAATCCTTTTGTTTTTAAATTTGAACAATTTATAACAGAACCCACCTTTGCTTGTGTGACGATTAGGCTGAGGAGGGATGGAACATCCTGAATTTGAAACCCTAAGGCGCTCCAAGATTCGATCTTTAGAGCGAGGAGAGCGGCCTGCGACACTTTCCACGACGAGACGTTCTGACCGGCGGCGACGAGGTCCCGGTGAGCCTTAGTGTCGGCGGCATCAACCCCGTCAAGAAGGGCTTGGGGGAAGGATTCGGCTGAGGAAAGAATGGGTTCTGGAGGTAGGGCATAATGGGAGGTTGGAGGAAGCTAGGGTTCTGGAGGGTTTACATGGCCTTGAAGATTGCCGGGAAAGGCGAAGTTAAGATTCTGAGGGGTGGCGGAAACCCCCACCGCCAGAGCGGGTGTTCGACGGCGGCCGATACATGACGCGGACGGTGAAGAAGCGCTCCCAAGGGGTAAAAGAGAAGAGGGGAGAGAGTAGCTATAAGAAACGCTTTGTGCGGGACTAAGTAATTCATAATATATAAATTAATAAATAGTAAGCTAACATCACAGTCGCTTTGGCCGAGTGGTTAAGGCGTGTGCCTGCTAAGTACATGGGGTTTCCCCGCGAGAGTTCGAATCTCTCAGGCGACGTTTAATTTCTTTTTTGGTTTCTTATATGTCAAACAAAGATTCCTAGTAATTAATCCGATATCAGACGATTGGCCAACAAATCCAACATAAAGAAAATAATTTCGAAGATATAAAATAATAATTTAGAAAAACCAAAGTATTATTTATTATTTTAAATATTTAAATTTTTTGATATGCTCTTACTGTCAAAACAATAATGCCAAAATATAATAATCGCTCGTCGTCTAGATAAGAGCCCAAATAAATTTTATTGGAGGTAATTAAATGTTATCCTTAGAATATTTTTATAAAACATTTTTTAATTAAATATAAAAGTTAATATTAAATAAATAAAAATAAAAATATATTTTAACCACTCATGTTTATATTTATATATATTGAATTATTAATTTGACGTTCGAAGAATAGGATTGAAAACTTTGATCGATCTTGATCTTTATATAAGTAATATATCGAGAGTTTGACATTGCCTGTGCTATACTATCTTGTGCACATATCACGTTGGATTAATCAAGATATTAGTAATTTTTTTATTAATATTTCTTAATATTTATTATTAAAAAATATATTTTTAATTATAAAAAATATATGTTTCAAAGTATATAAACTAATTTTGATAATTTATCGTAAGTTCTCATATTAGTAACTTATTTTTACTATTTTATATATATATATATATATATATATATATATATATATATATATATATATATATATATATAAGGCTATCGTAAACTCAAATAAAATCATGAGAAAATAAAATACATCATCGAAATCAATCATATTTACGAACTTGGGCAATAAATTACGGTGTTTGGGAGTTGAAGTTGAATCAATACGACGGCGATGAAAAGGTCGACTCTTAATGACCGGTGGGTACGAGTTTTAGGGTGGTCTCCTGTTACTGTAAGATTCGTGCGTTGACGACGAGATCCTTCCCCGGACTTCCAGAGAGTTCCATTACCCCTAAGGGGGGAATCGGACGGGAATCGTGTTCCGACGGTCCAGATCGCCCCCGCCCCCCCCCGCGAAAACCTTCAAATAAAACCTCATCTATTCCTCTTCACCCTCTGCAGTTTGCTCTGTGCGAAAGCAAAGCCTTATCCACGCCCCAAACCCTATCCCTTGCCACCACGATCATCTCGCCCTCGCAAATTATTGCAGTTATCTCTCCTCCTAAATCCTCCCGCAGGCGTAGGTCGGTGTCATTCTCTATTTCCTCTTCTCCGTTCGCTTTTTCCTCAAATAAGTGGTATGGTGGTGATGCTTTCTAGGTCTAGCTTCGATTTCCCTGGGTAAATGAGTGTTTTGCGTGTCCTTGGGTAAAATGTGAGGTTTTGGCAGTGCTCGTAGCTGTGCGAGAGCGTTCGTGCGTGCGGTGCGAAGGGGTTTTCGTTGTTATGAGTGAAGCATGGTGTGGACGGACGTGCACATTTTGTTATTTTTGGTGATTGTCTAAGTGCAAAGATTCCTCTTTATTTGATCATGTTTCTGTATCTTGTCGAAGATCTGTTGCGAGTTTTTGTCATTGTGTAATTGTAAGTGAAAGAGAAGATAGAGAAAGCGAGGACTTTCACCTAGGTTTGGTGGAGGTGTCGCGACCATGGTGGAACAGTTAGAGTGTTGTTAGCTTCGTGCAAAAAGAATGAACGTTTTGTGTGTGGGTATGAGTCATCGATTAAGGTACTTCTCTTCGGAAACAAGTACCGAAATACCGTGATTTAGAGCATATGGTGCCAAGGTCGATTAAAATTCATGTGCATGATAATGAATTTTATCTGTCACATGAATCACAGTATTAATTCTTTTTTCTTTTCAAGCCTTTTCTTTTTCATTTTTTCTTTTGTGTTGATTGTTGAAGTGCCTCAATTCTTTGGATCTGCATACGTTGAAACTCTTAGTGTAGCAGGTCCCATTATTTTATCTTGGTGAAAGTTGCTTGTTATAGCTATGCAATGTATTTCTTGCAAAATATTTGAACTTACCTGTTGGATAGGTCCTTCGAACAAAATCTAGATGTAAAATGTCAGACTGTCGTGAATCTAAATCTCGTGTGGTTTGTTAGTGTCTTTGGCTTAAGTTATTGTCACCTGATAAGGTCATTGTTAGATGGCTTTGAAACGATTATATTGGTTATGTGAACTTGAAACTCTCTTTAACTGAGAGAAAGCCTAATTAAATTACTCTTGATATAACATGGCTTGAATCTGCTGATCTTAGTTTTCACCTTGCTGATTGCACTTTGTAATACAATATTTTCTTTAAGATTCAGGAGTTGTTTATGTTTGCCTGCATATTCATGGATTGGAACAATCTGTGGATTATCTAGAGTTTTCTTTTTTGTGTAGCTTCTCTGTAGGTGATGTTGTTGTGACATTATGCCTTCACAGTTTTCTGTTTTGTTTCTGGATGATAATGTTCCATTCATTTTATTGACTGGAAATGGCTTCTACTTTTAGCACCATGTCCACAATCGGCTCTTTGGGTGCTGCTACTTGTCTCCATGCCGACAAGGCCTCTGCTGAAAAGTTCTCCAAGTTCTCTTCACTTGCTTCCATATCTTCTGGTTCATCGAGCAGCAGAAGGCAGAACTTGCTAATGCAGAAGAGGTGCAATTCTAGGATCAGAGCTATGGCCAAAGAGTTGTATTTTAACAAGGATGGCTCTGCCATTAAGAAGCTACAGGTAAGCTTTTGAAAGGGATTCCTACAAGTTCGTCAAGCTTTATGAATGAGGATTTTGATATTAGCATCCATATCTTGTTGATCCTTGTTTCAACATTGTTGTTTCAGACTGGGGTCAATAAACTTGCAGACCTTGTTGGAGTTACACTTGGTCCAAAGGGCAGAAATGTTGTTTTGGAGAGCAAATATGGATCACCAAGAATCGTTAATGATGGTGTTACCGTTGCCAAAGAGGTATCCGATGATTGGAGAATGAATATCCATGCAAACTTTATCATGGTTTGATTTACTTGGATATTTGCTTGGGATATCTTCGTGGTTTGCTGTCAAGAAATATTTGTTTCTACTTCAGCATTGTTATCTTTGTTTCTGTTATCTGTGTATCACTTTACATTATATACAGAACCACATAAAGATGTTTTACTTTTTAATGTATAACTTCATTCTAGGTCGTCCAAGGTCTAGATTGGAATTTGAATTTGTCAATGTGGTCTTGTTCTTTGCAAGTTATTGTCTCACATTGTCTGGTTGACGTGAATTACTTGTTAAATCTGGTCCATTAGGTTGAGTTAGAAGATCCAGTTGAGAATATTGGAGCTAAGTTAGTAAGGCAAGCTGCTGCAAAGACAAATGACCTTGCTGGTGATGGGACTACCACCTCTGTTGTTCTTGCTCAAGGTTTAATTGCTGAAGGTGTTAAGGTTTGTGTAACATAATTGTGATACTCACATTCTTCATGAATATTTTCTTGACAAATGAAAATTTGTAACCTGATAAGCAACAAACATGTGACAAGGGCAGGTGGTTGCAGCGGGTGCCAACCCAGTTCAGATTACTAGAGGTATTGAAAAAACAACGAAAGCCCTAGTGGCTGAACTGAAGCTAATGTCAAAAGAGGTATATTTAAGGCTCCTTTTAAACAATCATTTCAGTTGTAGCATGATTCAATTGCAAATATTGATCTTCTTTGGAACTATTTTTTGGTTAAGTTACAGCAACAAAATGAGATTTTGAGATGTCATTATCTTTTGGTTATGTAGTTCTAGAAATGAATGTGGACACATGAGTTGTATGTGATCTTATTTCGGCAGGTAGAAGACAGTGAGCTAGCTGATGTAGCTGCTGTAAGTGCTGGAAACAATTATGAAATTGGTAATATGATCGCAGAGGCTATGAGTAAGGTGGGTAGGAAGGGAGTTGTGACACTAGAAGAAGGGAAGAGTGCTGAGAATAATTTGTATGTCGTTGAAGGAATGCAATTCGATCGTGGCTACATCTCCCCATATTTTGTAACAGATAGTGAGAAAATGTCGGTTGAATATGAAAATTGCAAGGTCTGTAGTTACTTGAGATGCTGATATATTAGCGGTTTATTAGTTCCTGAAGTTGAATGTGAACTTTGTAGTGATGATGTATGATGCTTGCCTCTTTCAGTTGCTTCTTGTGGACAAGAAGATTACAAATGCAAGGGATCTCATCAATGTCTTAGAAGATGCCATAAGAGGGGGATATCCTGTTGTAATAATTGCTGAAGACATTGAACAGGAAGCTCTTGCAACCCTTGTTGTGAACAAACTCAGAGGTTCATTGAAGATTGCTGCACTCAAGGCTCCAGGTTTCGGAGAGCGGAAGAGTCAATACCTGGATGACATTGCCATACTTACTGGAGGTCGATTTTACTTGTATGCTTGCATTTGTCATAGTGTTAATGCAGTTTACTTGTGGTTCTCAGCACTCTTTTTCTTTCTTTTTCTTTTTGTTTGTCATTGAACCTCACAGGTTCATGTTTTTCGCAGCCACTGTAATCAGAGACGAGGTGGGTCTTTCCTTGGACAAGGCTGGAAAAGAGGTATTAGGTACTGCTGCTAAAGTTGTGCTAACAAAGGAGACCACAACTATCGTTGGTGATGGTAGCACACAGGAAGAAGTAACTAAACGGGTTGCACAGATACATAATCTAATTGAGGTCTGGTTTCTTGTTCTAAATAGTTCTAAATAATAGTGTAAAATGCATATTGACCACAGAGCTATGACCATTTTTAGTTTTCTTGATTTTCAGGCTTCTGAGCAGGAATATGAAAAGGAGAAGCTAAATGAGAGGGTTGCCAAACTTTCTGGTGGTGTTGCTGTCATTCAGGTAATATTCATTCTGAGGACAAGTGTTTGCTTCCTTGCTCGATATTCAATGGTCACTGACTGTATGAGTATGATATTTTGGTTTTTGAACTCCGAACAGGTTGGGGCACAGACAGAGACTGAATTGAAGGAGAAGAAACTAAGAGTTGAAGATGCTTTGAATGCTACAAAGGTATGCCATATTTTTAGTCGAGTTTGCATCTTTTAGCACTTAAGACATTAGTTGTTGAGACATGAAATATATTGTTGATATTTTGTGTGATTGCTCAGGCTGCTGTCGAGGAAGGTATAGTTGTTGGAGGTGGCTGCACACTTTTGAGACTGGCATCGAAGGTTGATGCCATCAAGGAGACTCTTGAAAATGATGAGCAAAAGGTTGATGACTTTGCAGAGATTTTTCATGTTAAATTTTGTACCATTTGTTGTAATTCGTCTGCTGAAAAATGCCTTTTGCTTAAAGATATTGTAAATATAATCTTTTAATTTGCAACCGAAAGGGCATGGTTCAATAATCAGTCATTTATCAACCAAAGCTACCCTCTAATATTCACTTGGATGAGTTGCAGGTCGGAGCAGATATAGTAAGGAGGGCACTTAGTTATCCATTGAAATTGATTGCAAAAAATGCTGGAGTGAATGGGAGTGTTGTCGTCGAGAAGGTGTAAGACTTGATATTTCAAGTCTCTATTGAACATACTTTATTATTGTTACTTTGTTTGTTAAATGATTAGGAGTAAAGAGACTAAACTCTTGCTTATTGTTCCAGGTGCTTTCAAATGGTGACTTTAAATATGGTTACAATGCTGCAACTGGAAATTATGAAGATCTAATGGCTGCTGGAATTATTGACCCTACGAAGGTAGTCACTTAGTGCTCGACTTCATTTACTCACCAGTCATTTTGAACCCAGATACCATCATTTCTCTGAACATGTATCGTTATTAATTCACATAGCATGATGTTAACTATTTATACATCCAAATCGAAAGAAAGCAATGAAAAAAGGTGAAGGGGAAAAGGACTCAAGAAAAGCATATAGCTTCCTAGTCAGTGAGTCATAGCATGTGTGGTAAAAGATTCAATCTTTGTTAGTTCCCCTCTGGTGTTCCCTAAAAAAGTTGCACATGGTTAATGATTCTAGCTGTTTGACTTCAAGTTTAGCAGTAGCATCAAGCTTTTATCATTCTGGGTTTACTGCTTACGTTCCATCTCCAATATTTATCCAATTTACTGGTTACAATAAATTGCTTACAGGGATTATGGAATGCTTCCGGCATCGGAATAATGTAGAATGTTTTTTATGCAAAGTTTTACTTGTTATTTTGCTATGCATTTAAGTTGTTTGAGAATCCATCTTTTTTCTGAAATAGGTTGTCAGGTGCTGCTTGGAGCATGCTGCATCAGTTTCGAAAACGTTCCTCACCTCCGACGCTGTCGTGGTTGACATCAAGGAACCTGAGCCTGTGCCTGCTGGGAACCCAATGGACAACTCAGGTTCATCATTTTATTGTGCTTTGATACTTCCAGTTCCCTAATTCATTTGCTTGCTATTAATGTTTTTTGCATGCGTTTCCGTATCAGGATATGGCTATTAACCGCAGCTGCAGAATGCGACGACGCCGACCAATAAAGTCACTAGCCTTTGTTTTTGTTATTTAGGTCTACATTTGTGTGGAGATTATGTGCGAGACCACAGCATTGCTCTTCTCTCTGCAACGTCAATGGGATTTAGCTGATCACAGCATTTTTTATTATGAGAAACAAGTATTTGTTGCCATGAAATGTACCCAAAAATCTGTCATTGACCCGAGTACTCTGTTTGATGAACGTACCCTTTTTATGCCTGTTTTGCATAGCAACAGCTTCCACATCTTTTCTTTGATTGATATGCTGCAGCCAAATGCACTGTTGATTTCCAGAGGTTTACGAAGTTGTTTGATTGTGTTTCCTTGGACGTTTACTTCTCTAGGGTTTGCTAATGCTGATGAGAGTCATATGGAACGCAGTCGTTCTTAAGTTGTCCACTATAGGAGGGAGTAAGATGAGCAATCTGTGCACTATAGGAGGGAGTACGATGAGCAATCGATCGATGCGATGCATATAAGATTTGTTGTTTGATCGATGCAATGTATATAAGATTCGTTGTTTTCATGTGTGATATATCGTAATCATCGTGACTTTATACTATTGATTGTGATGTATACTATACTTTGAGGGTTATGAGATGTATTTCATGTGTCATATATAGTAATCATCATGACATTATAAGGGTTATGAGATGATTGATGTGTCATATCGTAATTATCGTGACATTATGAGATAGTATGACGAGTGAGTGGAGTATAATGTGCAACTCATCTAATCACATGTCATTCGGTTTCAAGATAGTTGATATATCATATTATACATATATCATGGCATATACTATGCAACTATCAATTACCTAAAGCTCCATTTAATTACGCATTATTCGGTATCATGATAGTTGACATATCATGTTCCACGCTATGCAATTATCATTCGGTATTAAGATAACCAATATATCATGTCATACACTATGCAACTATCAATTACCTAAAGCTTCATTTAATCACACATTATTAGGTATTATGATAGTTGACATATCATGTTCGCATGCTATGCAATTATCAATCACCTTGAAGCTTCATCTAGTCATGTATTATTCGGTATTAAAATAGCTAACATATCATATCGTATGTTATGACCATCACAATTAGGACATTAAAATAATCAAAACGAATCATTATATTATCGATTATGATGTATATAAGATTCGTTGTTCACTATACTTTGAGGATTATGAGATGATTGACGTTTTATGTGTCATATGTCGTAATCATCGTGATATTATGAGATAGTCTAACGAGTGAGTGGAGCATAATGTGCAACTATCAATTATGTAAAGCTCTATCTAATCATATGTCATTCGGTGTTAAGATAGTTGATATATCATGTCATACATATATCATGGTATATACTATGCAACTATCAATTACCTAAAGCTCCATTTAATCACGGAGTATTCGATATCATGATAGTTGACATATCATGTTCCACGCTATGCAATTATCATTCGGTACTAAGATAACCAATATATCATGTCATACACTATGCAACTATCCATTACCTAAAGTTCCATTTAATCACGTGTTATTGGGTATTATGATAGTTGACATATGATGTTAGCACGCTATGTAATTATCAATCACCTTGAAGCTTCATCTAGTCATGTATTATTCGGTATTAAAATAACTAACATATCATATCGTACATTATGGAGATCACAATTAGGACATTAAAATAATAAAAAACGAATCAAATTTAATCTCCCAACGATGTGATGAGAGTGAGTGGGTGGTGAGCTAATCGCGATACCCATTGTTCTACCACCACCTAAGAGCCTCGATTGCCCCCATTACCTATGAGCTCCATGCAAGACTAAGGTAGTCGACATTTCATGTCCCCACACGCACCTCTCATAGTTACAATGACACATGAAAACAACTCAAAAGAGGCCCGTCGAAGGATCACTGTGAACTCTTTCTGGATGATTCGTGTTCCCCTTTGGAAGAGGACTTTATTCGAGTGCTAATAAGACGATCCAAATGCCTGTGTGTTCGCTTATCCCTTCAGTGGAGCCTCACATGCCGACAGAGGTGGACGTATAGCTCTGTAACTTGGGGTAACACTTAGCTACGACGAGTTTGCTGATAGACATGCGTCCCATGAAGCCCATAAACCATCACATCGACGAGTGGGTGTTCCAATCATATCAGCTGGAAGGTCAGAATAATGGCGATTATATTCCTCTGTGCACGGCGGTCAGAAGAACAGTATCGTATGGTCTGTGTCATGAGTGAATGATAGGAGTCTTTTCATGAAGAGATCGATTTGAACCCATTGGTCTTCGTTTCCATATAGCACATTAAAACCCATCATTTTCTTCTTCGCCTTGTGATTATGGTGGAAGAGGAATGCATAGATCAAGACAACCGACCTCGGTTTATTGTGGTGTCGAAAGGTGATTGCATCCATCGATCAACAGTTGTAATCAGACTTTAACAGTGATAGCAGATGCTCCAACGACCGGTGCATATCAAATTTAATACTTTCCCATCGCGAATGTCAATTTTGATCGTCAATTTTATGTGACAGAATGGATCTGAATTCGTTTGTTTTCCAATCTTAAGTATAAAGATGTTTATGATGTAAGTTTTGACTTAAATCTACGAAGGGACTTCTCCGATATCTAAGAAAGATTCGTTTGAAACTCGAAAATACGAGTTTTGGGAGTTCTAAGTTAGGATTACGTAAAAAGTATTTTTTTTCTATAGTCATCATCATCTATTATAGAAGATTGAATGTATCGACGCATTAATTTTTCTTGATTGACTAAATTTCGCATGTTGATTGACCGACAACGATGATATTATTTGGCATAACATGAACTATTATGATTTTATGTAGGAGTCAATTGTATAAACATTTAGATCGAATTTTGTGTTAAGTTAGATGATGTGCTATCATCCCTATCCTTTTGAATGAAGATGATGATGGAAACACCAAATAGTGGAGTCTGCAGTGTTTCCTTTGATCAGAAGAAGCTAATGAGTTGATCACTATACTAACATAAACTTCATCTAAACATTCTAAACTCTTCTCTCTCTCACACACACACACACACAACACACACAAGTAATGTGTAGCACACAATGTGTATTCCACATCAACAGGAAAAGTAAAAGGAGGAAAGCAATGAGGATTGAATTATGTTCTGAAAGCCTCTCTCTCTCTACACCAATCTGAATGCTTAGTATTGAGTTGATCACCATAGTAACAGAAACTTCATTTAAACATTCTAAACTCCTCTCTCTCTCTCTCTCAGACACACACACACAAATACCACACAAGTAATATGTAGAACACAATGTGGATTCCACATCAACAGGAAAAAGTATAAAGGAGGAAAGCAATGAGGATTGAATTATGCTCTGAAAGCCTCTCTCTCTCAACATCAATCTGAATACTCAAAGACTTTGACAGTAATGCCTTCATCACATATGTACAAACAGGAATAGAAAGCTGAGGAACAGAAGAGTGTCTGATGTTGTCTAACAAAGCATCATCTTCATCAATCTACTACTAGTATATGACCTCCTCCTCCTCCTCCACATCCTTATTACTTAACCCTATGAGCAAACTCTAAACTCTCTCCCTACTTTTGGATGAGAGGAAGAGGGAGAGGAAGAAATAGTGGAAGGAGAACAATGGCAACCTATGCCTCTTAAGTCCATTGTGAAGGCTTTTACGGTCACATCTCAGACATATCGTACCCATTCCAACTGTTTGAATGCTTATGTTCCTTAGCTTTCTGTCCCATCCTCCATCATTCCACTGCTCTTCTTTCCCCCGTCACCCTTTTCTGTCAAGATAACATCACATAGCTACACCCTCAAGACTCATCTTCCTTCTTGACATGTAATGCATGCGTTTTGCTGAGCCTACCACATGTTTAATGGACCCAAGCCCTTGTTCTCAGGCTCCTCCTCCTCAGGCTCCTCCTCCTCCGGCTGCTTGGCGTGGATAAGAACCTTGGAGAAGATGGTACTCATCGGGTCAGTCTCCAGCTCGGCCAAGTCCGCGAAGAAGTCATCGGGATGGTTCGATTCAGGGATCATCGGCTCGTTATCTATCTCTGCGGCTTCTTCTTCTTCCTTTACCTTGGGATCGGCCTTCGGAGCCGTGGGGGATACAAGACTGCGCCCGAAGGAGGTCTTTGACGCGGAGGAACTATTCTTCGATGCTTGGGATCTCGTGGATCCGGCTAAAGCATTGCGTTGCGTCGGCCACGGGTGGTTGTGCTCCGATGTGTAGGTGATGACCAGCATGTTGGGGTTGGTTCGGCTGCGCTCTACTTGTTTCCTCGCAGAGCATCCTTTGGAACTGCTGCATCTGTAGTAACCCCTGCGGCAATCCATCCGACGAAGTAATCATGCAGAACATTACTTGGAAATGCATTAAACTCAGCGTGCAATCGCTCGGAAAGATGCTCTGCTACTTGCAAACACAAGTTAGCAGCTGCTCTACGTTAATACCTACTCATTAAGATCAATTACAAGATCTTTATCTTTATTCAAGTAGCGTCTTTCTTGTACATCATCTCACATGGATCCAAAGAATTCTTTTCTTGACTCTTTCTAGATTCACCAGAAAGAAATCCTCGGGATCACACAAAGTATTGCCTCTACTGTTCATCGAGACATTGAGACTCAAAGATATATTTATAGGAACAAATACTAATTCTCTAATAATCAGAATACTTGATTAAATGCAAATCTTAATCCACTAGGAGTTTGAAGTATCTCTTAAAATACTTACCGATCCTATCAGTACCACAACTGCATTAGCAAGCATGGAGTTCCTTGGAGAGAGAGAGAGAGAGAGAGAGAGATGATGCATGATGAGGAAGATTACCTGGGATAAGGAGATCCCTTGATGGGTTTCTGGCCATACTTCCTCCAGGCCCAGAGATCAGAAGGAACGACCTCTCCGCTAGACCGGTTGGTTGCCGCCGCCGGAGCAGGAATGCACACCACCTTCTTCGCTTGGTTTTTCCTGCACACAAATTTCATGTCACGAAGGGGACGAAGAAGTCAGAAAACCTGTAAGATTTGTTGGTCGTCTTTTGTAAGGTTTAAGATTTTGAGAGAGAAAAGATGAGAAGGGGAGACTGTGTTGGCTATCAGACAGCGGGCATCGATGGCCTTATAGTCCTGGCCTGATCGGAGACGTCGACGTGCGACAGTATGTGCGTGGATCGATCATCAGGAAATTTACGCTAAATCGCACATAATTCCAAGATCAGTGAGAGATCCGGGGGTCGAACCTCCGCTTGACACCGAGTGATCTTGTAGACGAGATCTGGACGCCACCATCGTCTGCCGAACAGCCTACTGCACCACTGCTTGCCTCTATCGGAGAGAGAGGGGAAGGCTTGGCTCCTCCTGACGAGAGCTGGAAGGCCCTTGGGATGATATCACGAGGCTTCGTGATAATCTCCTCGCTCATGAGCAACTGCTGGGACATGATTCCACCGCCGCCGCCGCCGCCGGTGCTCTCTGTCGCCGCCTTGACCTGTCCTCCTGTAATCATTTCGCCGCTGTTGTGGAAGAACTCGATGCCGGTCAATTCACTGAGGAGAGGGTCGCAGAGATTGGCGAAAGGGTCTCCGAAGTCGTTGTTCATGTCCTCGACCGTAGAGGAGGAGGGGGGCACCGTTGGCTCCGAAGGGGGATGCCAGTCGCTCACCACCGGGAACTCACTCCCCGAAGCTGAACCCGACCCTCCTGAGCGGACGACGTCGGCGAGATCTCCTTGGCCATTCTCCCTCCGTTGCCAGAAGTAGTCACACATGTCTCCCGCAGCCCAAGAACAAAGCGGACCACCTCCGACCTCAGATGCTGCTTCGGTGCCCTCTCCGGAGCAGTCCGATGCTTCCAGTCCTGAACTCTTTCCTCCTGCTCTCGGAGACTGCCTCTGAGAGAGAGAGAGAGAGAGGAAGGAGTGATTTGAGAAGTCCTCTCCCAGCCCAAGAAAAATAGTGATTGTAAGGGGACAAACGGAAGTGAGAAAGAGAGAGTAGTGTATTTTATTCATGGAAGACGCTGACTTTTGGATGGTATAGACTTCTCCATACGCAAGCAACTAAGAGATACAGATGGGAAGCATGAATACGTGTGTATCAGTGTGTGGGCTGTGTTTGTATTTGAGAGAGAGACAGAGAGAGAGAGAGAGAGAGAGAGAGAGAGAGAGAGGGGAAGCACATTGTCAGGGATGTTGGGAGGAAGAAAACACAGCTTGAAACCAAAAGCAAATTCAGATATTTATAATTAAATATTTAAAATAGATATAAAATTATTTTTATCTATATATAGAAAAATTCAAAAAAAATAAAAAATATAATTACATATCAAAAAGCAGATGTAAAATTATTATGTTTCGATAAATTTTATCTATATTTACAAAAAAATAAGTTCTTTAATACATCTTTTCACATAAATTTTTTCGTCTTTTCGATAAATTCTCGAGAGTACGAGATACATGAGATATTTATATAAGAATCAAATCCTGACTATCAAGATTTATTTCCTCCGATAATTTTTTTATCCTTTTGAATTGGAAGATTTAAAAATTAATTGTTAATTTGAGGAGATCATAAAGTAATTATTTGTTTCTGAGTGTGTGTCCAATCCATCCAACTAAATGGGCCCTGTAAATTTCTTTATGGAGTGAAGATTTTAGCTGTTAGCTTTCGTCTTCTTCTCTCGCTCAACCCTTTTGCTTCCTTTTGTTTGCCTTTGGTTGGCACTCTAGAGAGAGAGAGAGAGAGAGAGAGAGAGAGAGGCGGCAAGCAGCCGCATTTCTCGGCTTTAGACAAGTCGCTTTCTCTCTCTCTCTTGCTGCAGATATTACATTAAGAGACACACTGGAATTCGTTCCCTCCCGTTGTGCATGGAGATACCACCCTGTTTGCAGTACGAATAATATGGGTTTTCCTTCTGCTATTATGATCTCCAGTGCAGGATGTGAGTTATTCCAAGGAAGATTAGATCTTTCTCCTCCAACAAGTGAGATCAAAGAAAGAGATGAGAAGAACATTGGTGCAAAGTCCATCCTAATTGCTTGTATAAGAAGATAGTGAATTCTCTTTCCCTTTGCAGCTTCTTTCTCTTATTTCCATATACAACCAACTATATGTCACTAATTAAGCTTATTTCATTGCCCTCTTCACTAAGCAACCACTTCAAGCCTCCAAGTCAACACATTAATCACTGGATTCTATCCACAAAATGAGAGAATGAAGAAAAGATATTGGTCACTATAGACATTGTATGATGCTGCTTCTTCAATAAAACAATGCCAGCTTGCTCAATTGTGATGTGGAGGATAAAGGTCTGCTGAATCCAATGGCAATATATAAAGCTTTGTTGTTGATCAAGTCACTGCTGACCTTTATGAACTACAGCAGGATTCACATGAGCTAACATTCTGAAATCATCATTCCAAGAAGTCCACCATGCTAACCACCTGTGGCTTGTCATAGCCAAGAGGAGTTTCTGTTCTCTATCATGATGATTGTGCAAAACCAATTGAGTTGAATGCTCCATTTGGGTTGAGAATGAGTGGTTCAAAGATTTCTCCACATGAGCTTAACAACTGCTTCATCATGTAAAGAGGTTAACTTTTTCTTTTTTTTTTTTGCTCTTTCTTAAATGGTTTTGACACAAATCAATTGTGTGGAAATGGATTCTGTGAATTGTTACAGTCAGTGAAATTTGATGGGACCTTTAGCAGTTGACAATGAAGCCTAATCCCTTAAAATACAGTATACACATACACACATACAAAAGTTCTTGTTTATTGAATGTGTTTCAGAAGTCATCAGTACTCTCAACCACCACTTTCAGAGCTGTGGGAAAGTTTGCAGCAACAAGCTTTGATTATGATTAGGAGGTCTTGTGATGGCCTGTGGGAATTGAGGAAGTTGTGAGGCTCCTTTTCTCTGTCTAATAAGGCAGAGAATCTTGAGTGCAGAAGGTAATAATACTCTAACAAGCTTGCACTCAGAGGATCCATTGTTCCTAGGTAGCTTGGAACATAACACTTGTGTCATGGAGCATTCCATGAATGCTAGACAGTAATTGGAAGAGCAAGAAAGAGGCAGAAGTAAATTGGCAATTACAGAATGAGGCAATTCACTAGATTTTGGCAAATATATACACTAATAAGAAAAGACAGCTTTGCAGATGCCTTTGTACAATGTTCTTTACATCTGCATTAATGTATCAGAAAGGGACCAATGATCAAAAAGGAGCTTTTAGACATGTCTGGAGGTTGTAGTGGAGAACATCAAAGAATAAGCTGCTGCTGTTTTACAGGTTTCCTGGTGTAGAGCTGTGAGGTAAAAGACAAGACCAGAGAAGTGGAGCTTTTAGATAGGACTGCTCTGAACAAGATTATGGCAAACACAGGTCAATGGTCTTTGTCCTTTAGGGCTGCAGCATTCAATTTCTTGGAAGAGTAGGTGTGATGCCAATGAAATCACACATGTGGTGGGCTTAGCATGGAAGATCATGGCAAACACAGGTCTAAGTGTGTGTGTCTGTGTGTGATGTAGGTCTCATTTTCTAGGTTCTTGAAGTCTTCAAAGAGCCAACCATCATTGGAGACTCTTCTCAGAATCTTTTGCTGCTGATGGGCTTGTCTCCTCTCTCTCTCTCTCACTGTTCTTTGGGGATTGGGAACCATTCAAAACACCTCCAACAGAACCATCCTGTCTCCCTTTCCTCAAGGTGGGATCACTCACATCTCTCAAACTCATACTCTCTTTGCTAAAATTATTCCTTCTCTCTCTCTCTCTCTCTCTCTCTCTCTCTCTGGGTGTGTGTAGTGTACAGGAAGAGATGATAGCACATGTTGGAAGATGCTTAAGCTTTTCAAACTATAATTATGGCCTCATCAAGGATCACAATTCTGACAAGTCGATTCGTTTCACTGATTCCCAGAGTCGCCGAGGCAGTGCCCGCTCATCCATGCAGATGCCCTCACTGGTTTTAGTTAGAGAAAGACTTTGATTTGGAGGTGTCCAAGTCAATAGCATTTAATGGTCGCACCACATCTTTCATGTTCATGCATTGATAAAGAACCCACTAGGGGACAAAATCTCTCTGGGATTCGCTCTCCCTCTCTCTTCTCGCAGATTTGGAGCATCCAACCATGTGATCCACACCCTTAACAAGTGACCCAGCACAGTGCTGTGCAAATCTCAGTTGGATCTCTCACCAGTAGCATGAGCAACAAGAAGCTTCCTTCCCTCGAGGAGTCCAACTGTCAATGATGAGTCACACTGGAAGAACACCAGCCTTAAATATTCCATTCAAATCCTAAGCTGAAGCTGAAGAGATTGCAGCACTGAAGCTGCAATCTGTGCATTCACCACTTCAGCAACAGTGTCGAAGAATCTGCATCATCCACCGGTGGACCCAACTCGGAGGTCTGCCTCCTTCAATCATGTCTGCGTTGAAGGTGGGTGGCTCCAGTTTTCATCAGTGCAAAGTGGCTCATCCAATACAACATATCTGCACTGCTGGATAAGAATATTTGCCCTTTACATTGTCAAAGCAAGAAGGCAAAGGAGTTCGTTCTAACTAAGCTCATCTTTTCTTCAGCATCTTATTGTTCTTGGCCGAGTGATCGAGTCGAGAAGGCTGTCCGATGCCTGATGGTCAGAATTTAAAGGTGCCATGCCATCATCATTGGCTGCAGAAGCATGAAGAGCACCAAGAACAGTGTGGAGGTTCAGATCATGAACAGGGCCATGGCGGCAGGGGCCCACTCCGACAGCAATCAACCCAAGCCACAGCCCTAAGGATCGAGTGCCCCCACGCGCCACTGTCGCATGATCTTGACCACACGGATGATTGTGTGATGAGATGTATCAGGGACCAAAGCAAAAGCAAGCGACTGCCACCTCTCTCTCTTCTCCTTTCCCTTTCCCCCCATCCCCCACCCCCCCTCTCCTCTCTTCCATTGCAGAATCTCGTATGGTGGAGCTGAGCTCCCCCACCACTAACCTCCAAAAGCCAAGAGATCCTCTCTGCAGCCTTCTTTCTGAGATGGAATGATGAGTTCGGAGGAGGGATGCATGCAACAGAGGAGGTGGGGGGGAAGAGCACGGCCATAGCCATGCACTAACGATTCCCTCTTTGGGGGAAGCCATTGCGCTTGCGCGCGCACGCACACTCTGTAGCGAGTGCTGCTTGACATCATCTTCAACCACAAGACACTGTTGCCATTGTTGCTAACTAGTGCTCGTCATTTTCCTATCGAGTTAGGCATCACATGCATGCATGAGCTCCTCGAGCACCGGTGGTTCTCGCTGAATCTTACAGCCTGAATTCAAAGTTATCTAGCAGTCCACGCAACACATTACCAAGCATCTTGGCTTCATCGTTTCGTTGATGGAAATTAGAAATGCAAGTATGGTTGTCTATTTAACAAGGGAATAACTCTTTTGATGCTCTACGGTGTCTTTAAAAATATCCAAATGTGGATGAAATTATTATCAATTTGACTTATTAGAGATGTTCGTTCAATATTTTATATCAAAAACATAAAACATTTCAATAAATATCAAGTATATCATGATAATTTTAGTCATAATACGATGTTATCATGATTTTAAATAAGCATGACAAAGTTAGAAATATTTGAAAAAAAATATCTTTCATTTTTTGTTAATTTGTTTCCCTCATGCTAAATAACAAAGATGAATTATAATAATCAATAGTATAAATGGGTGAACTAAAAAGTCAAACATAATCAAAATCTAAGAAGATAAATTTGATATTTTATTAAAATTTTTTAAATATTTTTTTTGCCAATATTGACATTACAATGAAGTGGTTTGTCTAGTAAACACTAACCGTTAGTATCCCATATATCATGTTTGATTGATCAAAAATAATAATCATATCATTTACTCTTATCATGCTTGAGTTTGTTCATTCCGAAATATAATATTATTTAACGATCTCGATTATTGTCATTTACATTAAAAAAAATACTACTTTACTAAGCAAACTTATCGTGAGCAAAGAAGATACATTGGGATGCTCGGATATCTTAAATACGTCATGTGTAAAAGGATATATTAGGGTTATGTTATGCGCTTAAATTTTTTTAATCCTAGATAGATGCAACATGTACAAAAGTACTAATCATGCATAAAGCATTTGATTTAATGAAGAAATAACCTTTTAGATGCCTCTATTTATGTGGTGTATTTAATAGGCTCTCTTTATCTTTGAAGGTTGAAGAGGTTTGTCTAAAGTATTTTTTGTATTTTTAGATCTCCTATCTTATTTTTTGTACACACACACACACACACACTTTCATTGTCTATTTCTTGCAATTAACTAAGTGACTCATCTCGTCCCTTTGTGATCAGGTGATTGTCGGGTCGGGTCGCAGTGGAGACCTGAGGGCTTCAATTCTTCGACCCGTTAACGAGCAATGGGTTACCGTGTCGGGCCTTGTCGTCGTCAACTTGAGGCCCGGCCTTATGTTATATTTAGGGTGGCTCTTCCCTCTCCCGTTCTGATGACGGAGATAGAGAGAAGGGAGCACCACCAGCGGAGATAGGAAGGAGATCGAAATGGCTTCGGTGGTGAGAGGCGTCCTCAAGGTGATCAACGAGAAGGGCGTCGGCGGTTTCATCAAACATCTCCGGGAAGAGGGTTATATGTGAGTCATCTTTTCCACTCCTTCCTTTGCGCTCCATTTTCGACCATATTAGATCAGATCTCATCATTTTTATCCAATCACCGACATGGTAACAGCGATTTCTCGGTCAGAAGCCCTAACCCTGGATCATGTTACTCACACCAGATCCGTTCTTCCATTGTTATCGTCTTTAAGTTGAGGCGATAACTGTTTGCTTTTTGATGCATTGGTGTCCGATTTGCAGAAATTGGTGCAGATTTTATTTTCTGCGCGCTGCACATCTCATTCATTGTCAGACCACCGGTGTATCGTTCCTTTATCCGTGATTCTGGAACCTTTGATTGCACGGATAATATGTAGGAAAATGTTCCGAGTGAGATATTTGACGTTGACGGGTTGAACATAGTTCTTAGTAATTAAGGGGGATTTAGAAGTGATTGCATTATGGCTAATGGTTTCCCTTAATTTTTTCTATATTGAACTAATCATCCTTGATCTAGATTATGCCTTTGTTTAATAATGTCTGTCTGGTAGATCCGTATTCTAAATAGATTTTGTTTGTGAATGCCGAAGATAATCAAACAGAAGTATGGATGAAATAAGTTGATGCCTTGTTGTTTAGACCATTGTCGTTGGTACTGTATATTACAATAAACAAATGTTACTTCAGATATCTGTTTTCTTGCATGGATGAGATGGATGGATGAATTTTTATGCATAGATTTCTACCTTTCTTAAAAACTCAAGCAGCCATTCCCAAATATTGCCTTAAATAATGTTAGGAAAAGATGCGTGTAGTCAATCTGAAATAGTTAGACAGTACGGCTTGTTGTTTATTAAAAATTAATTTAATAGAGAAGAAATTGCCAGGTTGTCATTGTGGCGATAACATCCCTTATGTGGCTTATGGTACACATACCTAATACTCAAATAAGTTTGCTATCAGAATAACATTCTATAATCATACAATGATGTCAATGTAAGCAAAGAAATAGATAAACGAAATGGTTTCCAATGATTTCCGTTTTTCTAATAATGTTTAGAAATATGTCACACAGCATAGCTACTCCTTGAAATTTGTATTATAGTTCAACGTAATAACAGGAACTACAACTAACCATAATGACCTTACACAACAACATGACTAATTTTTCTTATTTCTTATATGCATATTGTAGTATGTATGCTGTCATATTTCAGGAATTTACGTAAACTATTTAACTGTAGTCTACAGAATAGGGATTTCAAAGGTATTAGCTTAAACATCTCTTTAGATTTTAATCTTGCAGATACTAAAATACTGATACATAGAATTTTATTTTCCTGTAGATGTTAAAAAATAAATGCTGCTCAGTACAGTATCCATTGAGATTTCATCATAGTCAAACAATGGCATGGCATGTCTGGTATTTGTTATGTGCATTTTGTGGTCAATATAAGTTATATTTCAGGAATGTCCATCATAAAGTGTCTGACTGAAGTCTATGGCATAAAAAACCTTGGAGGGATTAATTCTTGCATCGCTTTTGCTTTTCTGTTCCTCTTGTGCTAGATGAAAATCTGATATTTTTTTCCTCTCTTACAGGAGATGCCTTTTGGATGGGAATCTATTGTAAGTGCCTTGGTTTGTTATATATGTTTTATGTTATCATTATTGGTGATGCATATGATTTGGGCCTTTCTTCTGAAGTTCATTTTGTTATCACATATTTTATGTGTTAGTTTAACTGGACTACATTCATGAATAATCATGTGAAAAAAGTACCATAGCCTTTAAGTTTCTTTTATATTTATGTTGTTCTGATAGTGTAGTACAAACTATAGTTGATTCACCCAAAATATTAAACAACTAGATAAAAGTTGGCTATGATTTGTTTGGTGCACCTTTCATTATCTATGAAAATTTTAGGAGTTCAATTGGATTATGAATATCTCCATGTGGCTGAAGATATTTGTAACAGGTTAGGGCTTTTATTTATATTGCAACATGAAAATGACAACACACCTGTTATTAACTTTATACGATGGTGAGATTAGTCAGTTAAGACAAGGGCCATATTGTTGCCGAGAAAGATTAGCTTGGCACGTATTAGGTGATAAACTTGATATGACTTGAGACTTGAACCTTGGGCTCAAGTATGTTTCCAAAAATATGGTCCTTTGGTATTTGTTGAAACACATCCAAAATTCTTGAAACAGTGCCGTAACGTTGGATATCCTATTGTAACTTTTGATACTTCTTCGAGAAATGACCCTTCCTCTATATTCTCACTGACACCTCCTAGAACTGGTATGAGGAAGCCATCAGCTTGAGATGTGTATGATCATTTCCTTGTCATGTAGCAGGCGGTATTTGATCAGTTTTCTGATTGGGACCATATTTTGAAATGTGATAAATATTCCATTGATGAGAAATTTTGTGCTCACTAGATGCTTGATCCATATAGTCGACTAGCTTTAATATTGTGAATGTTAGGATAGAGTTGGATAGATGTGATGATGAATTTTGAGAATGGTAATGACATGATTTGCATGCTTATAAACATTAGTTAGCTATGGGTTAACTTTCATATTCCAATATAGCCTCATAAATTATATGATGTTATTGAGATATCCAACATGATTCTTCCTTATGCAAATATTTTAGATTTTCATATGTATACTATAATATGATTTTCTGTGAGGTTCTCATGTTCTTATTTTTATTACAACCAAGGAAACATATTCAATTTTTGGTTCTTTTTCTGCAAATTAATATTTTAAGAAATGTTCCATGCACATTTCTTGCTGTAATTTTCTGAAAAATAGTAGTTAATAGTCTTGTTTTTCAGGCAAACGAAACTTCACAACATTGGTGCAACCCTGATTGGAGTTGATAAATTTGGTAACCTGTATTATGAGAAATTGGATGTCCAATACGGTCAGTGATCTTCTTAGTGTTTCTTTGTTTTACTGAGGCTATATATTCTGCCCTGATAATTCTTTTGGGACTTTTATCCCTTTTTCCAAATCCCTTTATCTCAGTAAGTAAATTTTTTATGATAATTTTAGATGTATGAATTTAGAAATTGCAGGTGTTAAATGTGACACCTTAATAGTTTAAAATTAGTCATATCTAACTGTCACATGGAAAAACAAAACCATTGATGGTTTTTGTGGATTGATTTTAATTAGTTGTATGCTGGTGACATATGACTTGTGATAAAGCTTGGCTTGCATGGAAAAATTAGATTAATCCACTAGTTTTAGTTTGACACGGTATTCTTCAAATATTTTTGTTTGTACAAAAAGAGGGGGAGAGATTGATTTTGTCGTGGGGGCATTTTTCAATATAAACACTGAAATATATTGGGTAATTAGAATATTATAACAATTTTGGTGTCAGAAACATGCCTTTTCTTCATTGGTTTCAGTCAGATACTCTTCTAACTTTATTGTTGATTATTAGATGCTTCACATTTTGTTGAAATTTTTTCTATCTCTTATCATTTCGTATGTGCTAGTGTTCGAGATATTTAAATGAACTGTTGCTGATTAATATGCAGGAAGGCACAGGTGGGTTGAGTATGCTGAGAAAGGCCGCTATAATGCGTCCCAAGTGCCACCTGAGTGGCATGGTTGGCTGCACTATGTAACTGACCATACAGGCGACGAAGTA
This sequence comes from Musa acuminata AAA Group, assembly GCF_036884655.1. Taxonomy (NCBI): domain Eukaryota; kingdom Viridiplantae; phylum Streptophyta; class Magnoliopsida; order Zingiberales; family Musaceae; genus Musa; species Musa acuminata. Next base: position 4,957,920 of record NC_088348.1, on the reverse strand, counting down.
AGTCATGTATAATGCCATTTTGCTATCTTGTCCAACTGAACTTGTAACTGCTAACTGCATCTTTTTAGATTTTACTGGGAAAAAAAGGATACTTATTTAGTTACAAGAAAAGATAGAAGAACACATGAAACAATTCGAATTGGGGATAAATTGATAGAAGACCATTTAAGATGATATTGATATATTCAAAGAAGATCCATATTAAGATTTGTGGCATGAGAAGAGAACCTTATTAAACATTCAGGACCTTACAGCTTGCTGTTGTCCCTACTCCAGCCAGTTCCTTTTAAGTTCATGATCTTGGCTCACATTATAATGTGTGTAATTTGAACAATCAACGCTTACATTGTCGACTTGATCTCTCAAATCAATGTGGCAATCCTGAACGTCTCTCAGATACTGGTGACTTGGTAGTTTAAGTACTCAGTAAAGGTAGTAAGCACAGAAATTAATTGTAAATCTGAATTTTTAGTAGAATTCTCTGTACCCTACCAGTGTGTCGTAATCATTTATTGACTGTAATGTTCTACTTTGCTGGGGCATTACTGTTATGTTCTATATTAACATGACATTAGAGAACATCGAAGCGTCTATAAGCTCTCAGTATTACTTTCTAGTAGAATTCACTATACTCTTACCATTGTGTCAAAATCATTCTTGTACTCAGATTGTCGAACATAATGCTCTACTTTGTTTGGGGCGTTAATATTTATTTTCCATGCTAGCTTTTGATGCTGAAACCTAAAAGATATGGCGAGGAACATAGAGAGAACTTCTCAGGGGAAGGTGATGCGTACATCTACCACTCCAAAGGCCACGCTCTCAACCCTGGACAGAGGGATTGGACCCGTTACCAGCCCTGGCAACCCGCCAAGTCCTAAACTTCTTTTCCTGTTGCAGGACAAGGTACATAAATCATGCCACACTGCAAAGCTTTTGCTGGCAAATACTTTGTTAATTGCTTGATTGACAGCAACCCTAAAATGCTAATGCGTGCTGAAAACGTGGCTGTAATAAGTGCTCTGGATTGTAGTTTCCAATTGTTCGTTTGGAAATGTGTCCATCTAATTAAAATTTTATTTTTACTGGGCAAATTACTTGTTTTACTGATTGACCAGTTTCTTTCCGAGCAAAACTTTAGTATTCCTTGCTCTAAACATGCTTTGTGTAGCAAAACCGTACCCAAGTTTTACATACGTTGTATTAGCTTCTTAATGCAAGTGATTTATACTTGCTTTTGTATCATGCTGAATGCGGTAGGAAGAGGGGCGGGGGAGGACTGCTGTTGGGCCATGGAGAACTGAACTAAGCCTAGAGTTTCACTTTGGGACACTGCAGCCAGTCGATGTTGCTGTTGCTTACCACTGGCTTTATATTGCTGAATCCAATTGCCTGCTACATGTCGCCACGTCACTCGTACTTTATGTTACGCGAGGGACGCCCACGAGGTTCACGTTTCCTACCCTCCGTAGAGAGAGAGAAGGAGATGTGATGAATTCATATGTGAGAGAGAGAGAGAGGAGCATGTGATTCCAAGTGGTCCATCGCATTACCGATTGGTTGGGTGTCAATAATAGAGCGCGTTGTTTGAGCTCGGTGGGTCCCGGTGTTCACGGCGCCACGTGTATCTGGTCTTTCTCTGACACATCGGGACGCTGCGTGGTGGCACGACGCCCACGTGGACCACGTGCGTCCCCGCTTCGCTGCATCTCGCGTTATACGAGTCACAATTATGTTGGCTTGGGGAATTCTGGGAAGCTTTTAAGTTTACGTCCCTACCAACCAATTATACACACTGCTTGTCGCCCCCACTCACCCCCACCCGAATCAGGATCCATATTTTCCAGCCAACGTGGCAGAGCTCTATTAGTTCTCCTAGGAGTGGACCCCAAACTTCAAGTACATAGACCTGTTTCTGAAAGAGGCCACACAGCTGATGATTCGAACCCGTTTCTCGATTATATTGGGGCCTCGCGTTCCCAATCTTTCTCGGCCCTGCTTTTCCGTGACGGTCTGCTAACAAAAGGCAACGCAGCGCAACGAGGAGTCGTTCCTCCTCTCTTGCTCGTTTACTTCCCGATCCTACCTCCCTCCGTCGCCTCACCCTCGGTTCCTCTTCCTCCTCTCTGTCTCGTCCCACCCCGATCAAGAACCCCAGAATCAAGTCTTCTTCCCTCGATCCGCGAGTCGAGCCGCTGCCGTCCTTCTCCGCCCCAAGAAAATGGCGTCGGGGGCCAACTCGGATAGGCTTCTTGCGAGGGATGTGAGTGATCTTGCCACCCGATTTCTTCTTGGACTCTTGATTTGGTTTCTTGTTCTGCTTCTTTCTTTGTTAATCCTACCGTGACGATTAGGTGACCTCGAGTGAAATTGAGAATCCAAGGCAGCCTCTGATCAATGGCGTCACTTCTAGCGAGAGCTATTCTGCTACTGCAGCGATTCTTCCGTGAGTCCACTACATCCCGGGCAACTGCTAATGCTCCAAGTTAGAAATAGTTGGATAGTAGTGGTTGTATGGTTTTCTTGCGTAATAAAAGGAAAATAACATAAAAGAAAGGCGTCCGAGAGAAGTCATTTTCTCATGTTTCAAATGGACAAAATGAAACAAGGTTTTTGCTTTCTGTATGTTATGACAACTGAAATGACACCCAAGAACCTAAAACATCCTTGTTTTACTGATTTGTTTTCCAAAAAAGGTTGTTTAAGTAAGGATATCTGTTACATCATGTTTCATAAGATGATTAACTATCATGCTCAAATTCTACGAGTGCCTACCATATACAACTTAGTGTTAAGTTGTCACTCTAGAGGACTGTGGTTTTGTTATCAGTCACGAGAATTTTCTTATTGTCCTGTTTGCATCAGGTATGGTATGCCGATTTTAACATTACCTTTTGTTAATCAGGCTTATTGATTTTTTTAGTGACATTAATATCAAAAAGGAAAAGAAAATGCTTGCTAAATAATTTCATAAAAATTAATTAGTTGCTCTAACTATTCTAGCTATACTGAATTTCTTGTAGGAATATAATTATACTTCTAGGGGAAGATTAAGAAGTTGTAATGCTTTGATTTAAGAACTACAGCAGATTGTCAAGAACACCTTTTTGACAATTTGCAATGGATGACTTGGAAACTCCCAACAGAACTGAACAGAAATCTTCTAATAATATCACAGAAATTTGTAATTTCTGTTAGTCTATTCATATGACTTGAAGGTCTCTTTTGCAAAATCATTGAATGGTAAGTATGGTTCCTGCATCATCTTAGAAATTCAATTGCATAGCAGTACAGATAAACATAGATGCCCTCTTGCATGCGGCAGGGGATGCTATTAAACTCTTCTATCTCATTTTATTGCTGTCATTGTTCTAATATTCAAGACTTTTTCCTATGTTTCATTCTTTTGTTCTGAAAATGATTTCAGAATTAACCTTTTAAACTCTCTTTCCTCCTGACCAGCACCTAACTTGTCTCGAGGATATTTGACGCATGATAGATGTTACTTTCACAAGTGAGAGATTTGTAAACAATTTTTAGAAAAAAAAAGGATCTTCACTTTGATTCATTATTCTGAAGAGAAATGCCTTGTCTCTAAATGTTACTCCTGGGTCAAAACTAGATCAACATGATTTTAGGAGGTTCATTAAAAAAATGAAGAAAGTAAGGTGTGTGGATATGGTTTCTTTGTTATGACAATCTCAAGTAACTCGATGAATTTTAGGTTCTTCTTCCCAGCTCTAGGAGGGCTACTCTATGGCTATGACATTGGTGCAACGTCTGGTGCTAAAATTTCTTTGCAGGTGTGCCAACTCAAGCTTTTCATCCTTGATAGTATCTGTTTTTTAATTTGGTGATAAGGTTTCAAATTCTGATAATTTATATTGAGTGTATCTGGCATAGGTTTTTTCAGTTAATGCCTGAATTCATAGAACACATTGGTTGGTTACTTCAGAAAAGTGTAATCTTAATAGAAGTTTGTTTTTCTGCTTGAACTAAAACTTAAAATCATGTGAGATTATTGGTTATCTATTGTATGATTCAACTCATTATAAAATTTTGTTTCTACTTTCTACTGTAGGACATCATGTGAAATCTCATGTTGGTTGTGACCATATGATTCTGTTAATGGTTCACCATGTGGTGCTTCTCATGATTGTTTCTGTTACTTTATGGGAAGCATCTTTTGCTTGTATTTATTTCAATCTGGTTTGAGTAAATGGTTTCACATGGAATTTCCTTCTAATCTTCTTGTGAGAAATTGGCTCACTATCTGGAAACATTATTTTTGCTGTATGCACATTTGCCCTCAACTTGCTGCAAATGTGCTTCTCCTTTGCTATCTGATAATTTTGCCTTGTGATGTAAAAGTAGTTTTCAGCATACTTAATATGCCAATGTTGGGACACTCAAGTAGACTTGCCTCTAGGTGGTTTAAATTAAGATTTGCTTCAGGGCTGGTAAATGTGTGAAGATGGACTTGGGGTGGTGCATTCTCCTAAAACTGGATGATAGATGGGGTTAACAGGAAGGCAGAAGCACATGTTCAGGGATATTGAAAAAATTGTGGCAAACTAGCATGGTTGTTTGGGTGATGATCATGGTAGAGAAGTTCTGATAATAAAAGGTTTTTGTTTTGCAATTGATAATTCTTGTATCTTATGTTAGTGAAAATATAAGTACCACAGATCTCTGCTGAAAATATAAGTGCTAAAATATGATGCCTTTGCTGCAGTTTGAATTTATCATATGTTTCTGCACGAGATAAGTACCACAGACCTCTCCTTGTTCCTCTGCCTCTTTGATACATTCTATTTGCTATCTATTCTATCTTAGTCTTCTTGCAGTATCTCTGTTGTTTCTTCTGTTTTTTCTCTCCTTTTATATTCTAATTACTTGCTATCCATGCTGAGAATGAGACCAGAAGCAGCCAATATCACAAGTTTGAAAGTAGTTTTAGCATCCACAAATGAGACAGCTCTGTCATAGAAACATGCTTGATATATGGGGAAAAAGTATGTCAAAAGGAACCAAGCTATTCTGAGAAAGTATCTGAACTAGAAGATATCTTTGACCTTTCGTTACAGAAATGATTAATGATTTAGTAATTGAGTTAAGATATCATTACAGTAGTTACTCTAAGAATTTTAGTACAGAATTGATTTACCTATATATCTCAAGTATCTTCAGGGAAAAAGTTTATTCGGGTATGCTTTAATTGATCGATAATAGCTTAATTGACTATGTTGCTCATAGTATACCTGTCAAACTTCGGATCTCTTACATGTCTGATTGAGAGGTTTCTGGATTGTTGGTTTACTAAAATTTCTTTTTGCAGTCATCAAGCTTAAGTGGGACGACATGGTATAATTTATCCTCTCTGGAAATTGGTCTCGTGGTGAGTTAACACCACATAGTATCATGGATCACAAGAGCGTTGGTTCTGTTATCTCTCGTCATCATATTTTGCACATTGCTATTTATTCCTGAATCCTGTATATGACAGGTTAGTGGGTCTCTATATGGTGCCTTGATCGGTTCTGCTCTGGCATTTACCATTGCTGACTTTCTAGGTTTGCTGCCTGAACTTTGACAATATAATAAGATTTTTCTTCCTTCATATCTAGAAACTAATCCTAGATTATATTTAAATGAAGGAAGAAGGAGGGAGTTATTACTCTCTGCTGTGCTATATTTTGTTGGAGCTCTGCTGACAGCATTGGCACCAAACTTTCCTGTTATGGTGATTGGACGTTTTGTGTACGGTACAGGAATTGGATTGGTAACTGAACCAACCTTCTTCTATTTATTTATGTTCATGTGATTTATGTACACATAAATTCCATAATTATTGATGATTCCCTTAATCTTGGCAAGTACTTAATATTGTGGCATAATCAATTATCATGTTCTGGCTTCAATTATTTTACTCTTGAAATCTTTTATTGTCCTTTAGATGGAGAAATTTTTTCTATGCTGATTTTTGGTTTTGCTGTTGTTTGTATGTTTTCTTTGGTCCAATATTCTATTCCCACAAATTGTCACCGTTTACGATGCACTTCTACGAGCTTTTCATAACTTCTTGTGCTTTATTTGTTTCACTATGTGATTGGCATGTTCATATTTTTTGATGACACTTCAATAATTGTTTTTTCAGAAAATTTTTCTGTATGAATTGGTGATGGGAATTATGATTCATTCACTTTTAGATCTTGCATCTTTTTGTTTTAAAATTTTCAGCAGAACAAGGCATGTTGGTTTTTCCATTTGTGAATCAGAAATCTTACTTCTTAGGTATCTACAACCTATTATACTATTTGAGGTGTCCACTGATCCATTGTTGACACTTCTTGAAAGAGATTCTGTATTCATATCCACTATGTATCAGATATTGGTTCTTGTCTGTATCTGATACTTTCTTTATTTTTTTTCTTTTGCTACGCGAAATTATAATAAAAATCATATGGTGTTTTAAATCCCCGTGGGATTCTCTTAGGGTGCATTCCTTTCTATTCTGAGAGTAGCTAATTGTGAATTTTTTTATTTTTGATTTGTTAGAAGTGCTTTTCCAATACTTGTGAATACTTATATATTATAATTTAAGAGCCTGGCGCATTTTAAAATTCCTTTCTAATCAAGTGATACTTTAAGAGCTGAAAGAAAATTGAAACTTATATATTATGCAAACTACAAAAAAAAAAATTGTCTCTATTTCTCTACCCTTTGATGTATCATTTATCTGTCATATATGTTGGTACTTATGCCCATCCATGTGCTTCATAGATTGGCAGATAAGTTCTAACTTCTTAGTACTTAATATTCTCATGGCAGTGACTCCTGTCCTGTGACTCATTTCTTGTCCAATTGGATCTTTGTTCATTGTGCTGGTGATGTTTGCAATGCAATCTTAGTTGTTGTTTTGAGAATGTACAACAATATAAGAAGTATGTCATCATTCTATTTTCTGCATTGATATGTCGGCGCATATGGCATGTAAGATTGGTTTCTCTTTTACAAACTTTTGATTTCACCATATGTGTGACTCTGCTTCCTCATTTCTCAATCAGATGTTGAAGTCTACAGAAGTCGGACGAGTGATTCTGAACTCGGTTTGTCTAATATAAGATTTTGGGCTGAATCATGTGGTTCTTAACCGAAACCATTTGAGTAGGTTGGTTTTTGCTGAATCTGGTCAAAATTTGTGCAATTTCAACCTGTTTGGTTGAAATTTTATACCAAGTAATTTTGCTCATAATCAAGCAGTCAGCACACTGGTTTGGCCTCAGGCCAGTATGTAATTCCATTATGGATGAAATTACTTGTGAAGTAATTTTATGCCAAAAATTACATCCACATGAACACAGATAAATGAAGTTCATGGCCATTGTTTCTGTGCTTTTTCAAATGGAATGAGCAGATTGTGGCATTATTGAAGAGATTCATACAAGATATCACCACTTTTGGATAAAATGAGCAAATTTTAACATCGTTACAACACAGCATGTATCTGTCTAATAGTTTAGATAGTTTAATTAATATATGATATCTGATGAGTTTAACTTGATGCTGGGCATGTTAGATTTATATCATTATCTTGTATGTGTGATACTCTATTTATTAAGTCAACATTCTTTGCTTGCATCCCGCATTTCCTTGATATAAAAATATCATTTTAGAGAACAACTGTTGCTATTTGCTTGTTTTAAGTTGAACAGAATTGAATAGGCACTTGCAGTCATACTATTTATAATGCCTAACATTTAAATTTACATATTTTATATTTTGAAGATAGAAGTTTGTTCTAAATGCAGTTTTATTTTCATCAGGCTATGCATGCTGCTCCAATGTATATTGCAGAGACTTGTCCAACTCAGATACGAGGCAGACTTATCTCTCTGAAAGAGTTCTTCATTGTCTTTGGGATGCTTGTAAGTATAAATATACTGGTGTGTCAAAAATATGTGGGCTTGGATATGTGAATGCTCATTGTTTTGCCATACTTGCAGTTGGGTTATATATCTGGCAGCATCTATGTTGATTTGATTGGTGGATGGCGTTATATGTATGCCACTAGTGCTCCTATATGTCTAATCATGGGCATAGGAATGTGGTGGTTACCACCATCACCTCGTTGGCTGCTTTTGTGCGCCATACAAGGTAAAGGAAGCCTGCCACATGCGAAAGAAGTTGCCATTACCTGTCTGTGTCATTTGAGAGGTGTAGCTTTTAGTAGTTCAGCTTCAGAACAAGTTGACTTGATTTTGGATGAGCTGTCATATGTGGATCAGGAAAAACAAGCTGCATTTAGCGAGATCTTTCGAGGGAAATGCCTCAAAGCCCTCATTATCGGTGCAGGACTGGTGTTTTTTCAGCAGGTTGCCACAATGAATTTTCAGATTTGTTTAGTGATTTACCGATATTACATCTACCTTATCAATAGTCATTTGGTGCTTTCTTGCCATGACATTTGTTCTCTATCAGCTTATAGTTTTCTTCTACATCAGGTAACAGGGCAACCTAGTGTGCTCTATTATGCTGCAACCATTCTTCAGGTACTCCAATCTATGATCAGTATGTGTATGGGAACAGAAAGAAATATATGCTAACAAATATACTACTTTTATTTTGTGTTGGCAGAGTGCGGGATTTTCTGCAGCATCCGATGCTACACGTGTCTCTATTCTTCTTGGTTTGCTGAAGGTAGAAACAGAACTTGGTTTTAGCTAATAACTCATCGATCTGTATTCATATTTAAAACCTCCATTTTACATTTTCTTTTTTCTTTACCTGATCAATCTATGTATGTCTTTTTGAATTTACATATATCTGAAATTGGAATCTCATTTGTGAATTCTTCTGTTTAGTTTGACTTGCTTAAGAACTTGATTTAATATGTGACATTGTATGTTTCAATCTGTCATTTGTGAATTATTCTGTTTAATTTGATTTTATTAAGAACTTGATTTAATATGTGACATTGTATATTTCAATCTGCAATGCTTGTAAAATTGATAACACACTCATTTCCGAGCTATGGTAGAACATTTTTTCTTATGCCAACCAGTTCTATTACCATGTCTTCATGCACAGTAACAAGTGGCCTTCAGTTTACTATTTTTTAGTATGCTGATATATACTTTTTCATACCCCTCTTGCAAAGAACATATAGCATGAGCTGTATACACTATTAAATTGTGGCAGGTTCTTTTCAAGGGTCTAATATTTCTGTTTCCTTTGCAGCTAATTATGACCGGTGTTGCTGTTCTCGTGGTGGATAGACTTGGAAGAAGACCTTTACTTATTGGCGGTGTTAGTGGGATAGTAAGCTTCTTGAACTTTTGCTGATAGGACTTGCATCTGAGAACAACAGAAAGAAAACAGTCCTGCTGTTAGGACTGACATAATATGTTTGTTCTGTACGTAGAAGGGTATAACACAACACTGATGTGGAGGGCCTAGCCATTGATGAAAATTGTAGGAGATAAGAATCATGAAAGTTAAAATGGTAGATGCTTATTGGTGAAGAGTTAGATGGCGTCAAGCCAACTTATACTCTGTTCATTAGGCCCTTTGGCACAATCCCTGCAAAATATGAAAATACTAAAGAAATGCAGGAGCTAATAAAATAAAATTCAGAAAATTAAACAAAGTGGCAGTGAAGTTCTACGTATGACTCTTCTACTGAGGGTTTTAATTGTCTGGGTCCAGTACAATATTCCATTTGTCTCTAAAATTCCAGATTTTAAGCATCTTTTTGTTACAAAACATTTATATCTTCCTCTAGTTTCTAGTTACATGCTAAAATTTAACATGCTCATACATTCATGTTCAAAATTGGGATGCTATTGGAACCTAGAACTAGAAGACTAGAAAGTTGGTAAGAAAGATTACAACTCTAGCTGCAATTGAGCTTATCTTAAACTTGGAGGAACGATCTGAATCCTGTGAGTCATTGGACATATTTCTAAAGAGAAAATAATAAACAATTTTTTTCCATTACTGCTGGTGACTAGGCTTGAACCTGGCGCATTTTAAAATTCCTAAAGTGGATACAACTACCATGCAGGGAAGATTGATAGTTGTAATTATGAATCTATTATGTAGTGTGATGCTCTGATACAATATCACCAGTATAGTGTGTACCTAGATTCATGACATGTTTATTATTCCGGACAAGCAGTATTGGTTAGTATTGTGTTTGTCATATCATGTTACTATATAATTTATAGAACCTATGTGTTCTTAGTAGAATTTAGACTGTTTTGCAGGGGTTATATGGTTTAAATATTTTGATATGTTGCCCTAGTAACCACATGTCTATGGTTTTGTAACTTCATTTTGTTTTCTTTTTGGTGGAATTTGCTTTTTTTAGTAGAAGTGCATATTTAAGAAGATTTATTCTGCCTGGTGTATTTTTATTTAAATTTGTGTGGGGAAGTTCAGATGAATTTGGATAGGTGTGCTGCTCTTGTATATCCATTTATAAGGTTCTGTGTGATTTCTTGCTGGTGAACTTTGTTCTTTACCTAGTAATCACAAAGGCACCAACAAGCTTAATTTTTGTTGTCTGTCTATTTTCTGCGAAAGAACTATCTGATGTTGTAGTACGAAGTTATGAGCCATCTGTAAATATTCTTTTGTCTGATTGAGATGATGCTACCTTATTATTCTGCAGGCAATCTCCTTGTTCCTATTATCATCTTATTACACCTTGTTGAACTCTCTGCCTTCTGTGGCAGTGATAGCATTGCTTCTGTATGTTGGTTGTTATCAGGTATTGTTTTATCATCTTTTCATTTTCTTTTCTCATGATTGTTACACAGCACTTAAGTAGTATATTACTCATTTCAGGTATTCTTTTTTCGTCATCATTTTATCTGATAATATATTGGGATGCATCGCATAGAAGTATTGCTTTCCTGCTAATGTTGCTTGTTATCAGCCATTGTATTATCATGATTTTATCTTGCATGATTGTTACAATATTCTTAATTATTCACAATAATCAAAGGATCTCTTTGTCACATAGTGATGTATCACTATACACATAGTGATGTATAGTGATGAATTGTCACCCACATCTGCTAAGGGAGATAAGTTCACCTGCTATTTATAAATAGGCAAAAAATTTACAACTCATCATCGAATTTTGTTTGTCACCGACAATAGTGACAAACCATTTCTCTTCAATGAGTCGGGGACCTTTTTTTCAGTTGGCTCTTTCTATATTTGTTTTATGAGTTGTACTACATAGTGCATAGACATATCATGGCAATACATTTAAACTCTACATCAGTAGTTTCTTCACATTCTTTTTCTCTTTGGGTGAAGGAAAAGTTTCAATGCCATTGATGTTTCCATCAGAAGGAAAACCTGATCGGTTGCTAAAAATAACTAAGTCCTATCCTCATTTTTACCACAATATTTTTCTTCCATATAATTGTAAGCCTTCCCAAGGACAACCTGGGAGGTCGCTTGACAATATGTTTCTTCACAATATTTTTACCACAGTATCTAAGTTGTGTCCTCTCACCTAACACATTCTTACCACAGTATTTTTCATTCATGTAATTTTAGGCCTCATAATTTCTTCCCAATAATCTAAAACAGTATATGTTGGACACACTCGTATTGTTCCAGATTAGATTCCAAAATCTAATATTTTCTTGGGCCTTTAAATGACTCCAAAATAAGGATTCAACCAAATATTTGGTTACCAATTTACGACGATTCCTCTTTTTACCACAATATTTGTTTGCACCTTTCTTTATATGAGGATAAAACACGATTCCAAAATCTTTGTTTATATTCATATAAGAATATATTTGATTATATGTATTAAGTTTGATATTGTTACTTCATTTCATAAATCTCTTTAGTAGGACTTCAAATTGATGTTTGGTTTATCATCAAAACAATAATCAGATTTGAAATCCACTAGAATCAGAATTGAAATGACCAAATCTTCTGATGAATTTGGTTCAGAGGCTCTGGAGATGCAATCAGAATCAAAAAACCAAATCTAGCTCCACAATGTAGGATTTCAAATATTCCAAATAGGGGACATGGAATCCTTCAAGAATATAGGAGTTTGAACCCCATTCATTAAAAACTTGGACCGGAATCACTAATTTAATTTCTTGTAAAATGTAATCAAATTTTGGAAACAAAACACCACCTAAGATGTTTTTCTTTATGCTTTAGTTTGGTGCTAACAAAGACATTTATGGTTGTAGTGCTGACCTTGAAAAGCAACAGTTGCCACTTAAAAAGCGAAACAGCCAGTTTGGTCCCTGTAAACATATTTTCAGAGTTTTCAATAGCAAGTGCAGTTTTTTCATTAATTCATATTCCTGCAGTTGTCATTCGGTCCAATCGGTTGGCTCATGATATCAGAGATTTTTCCTTTGAGATTAAGAGGGCGTGGATTAAGTATTGCAGTGCTTGTTAACTTTGCCTCAAATGCTTTGGTGACTTTCGCTTTCTCACCGTTGGAGGTAATTATGCTGATAATTTCAATCTTGTTTTAATCTGTTTTTATTAGTTCACATGTCATATAGTAGTAGTATCATGATATGGTTGATAATAAGGACCATTTGATCATGTGAAGCCATGAGATAATTACACAATAATTTATATATATGCCTAGTGTAAAATTGAATAGTGAACCTTCATCCTCATTTAAGTCAAATTTACTTCTAGTTTATGTTATATAATATTAGCTTATTTGGTCATGCAATTTAGATGGTTGGGGCATGCTTGTCATGTCGTAAAAGGTATTTCTTGCTTAAGATTGTTTCATTGCAGCAGTCCATTTATTATAACCAAACAATAGATGTATGAAATGGAGCTTCTGCAACAAGTCTTTTTTTTTTTTTTCTTAGATGTTGTTTAATTTGGAAAATGAGAAACCCTTTTGTTTATTCTCTTGGCTACCAGAATATGTTAATAAGCCACAGTACATATATTGTCATACTTGAGATGTTAGAAATGCACATCTTACATGTCTCAGTTACAAGCCAAAGCATCTGTGAAGTACTTGAGGCTCACCCCCATGCTTACTGATCATGAGTATTACTTTTTATAGTTTGTTAGTATGACGGATTACATTTCCTATTTAGTTTGGATGTCAGATGCGACATGCATTCGTGCTTATGTGCTTTTGACAAAGCCAACAATCACGTTCCTGTGCATTTGAAATGTCAATCACCTAAGTTTTTTTTTTTTTTTTTTTTAATTTTTTTGTTTTATGATATCAGACGCTAGTTGGAACGGGTGTTCTCTTCGCTGGCTTTGGGGTGATTGCCATTGCCTCTCTGCTATTCATATTCTTCGTCGTCCCAGAAACAAAGGGGCTCACCTTGGAGGAAATCGAAGCCAAGATCTTATAGAGGTTTTAACAGATGGCGCTACATCTCTGTATCTGCACGTACCAGACTCAGGGAAGCTTTTATGTTATCTTTGTTTGTTGCAAGGTCCTAGAAAAATTATAATATCCTTTTGAGCACCCCTGACAGAGGACTCATTTCAATGTTAATACAGGCATTTTACCAAATGCTCTCGTGATGCAGCAATATTTTGCCAGCATGAATTCTATACCTGAACGTAAGATTTATGTTATGCCACCACCACTACTACTATGTGTGTTTTAACAGGCGAATTGATTTGGTTGGTTACACAGTTTAGTTAAATTTTGATCTTCCAGCGATAAAGTTGATTGGGGTTTCACATTTGCTGCTCATATGTAGGTTAATACGTAACTGATGAATAGTTCTAATCGGAGGGGAGGCTTCAATCGTATTAAGTAAAATGATCCCTAATTTAGCCAAATTAGATTTAGTATGAACTTTTAATTTGATCAAAACAGTGCAGGGTTGAGATAGGACGTATTTGGCTACAAATTCACCATTAATATTACGTTGTCGAGTTGTCTACGTCAACTTGACAAGTATAGACGATGATAAAAAGGGATGGTTACGTACTCATCCTTATCATTGCTATCATGAGCCGCACGGTCGTTCGGTTAATACCCCCCCGCCCACCCCGCATTAGGAAAGAGGAAAATTTTGAGGCCATCAGTCATTTGGTTGGAGAGTTGGACACGTGATTTGATCAAAACAAAATTCTCTCCTTTTTAATTATGCCACCCCAAATTCCCTCCTCGCCTCTCCCTCTTAAAGTTGCTTCTTCTTCACCTCTCTCTCTCTCTCTCTCTCTCCACAACCCCTCCCCAAGGATTCTGTTTTGTCTTCTCTTCCATGGAGGCTATACGTCGGCAGAGCCCAACATCGGGCTTCTTCTCCCCCGAGACGGGGATATACCGCAGCAAGCACCGGCCCGCCGCCCTGCCTCAAGACCCTTTCGTGGACCTCGTCTCCTACGTCTTCTCTTTCCCCCACCAAGGAGTCACCGCCCTCGTCGACTCCAGGTCCGGCGCCTCCATCGCCTACGCCGAGCTCCGCGGCATGGTTCGCTCCCTGGCCGCCGGCCTCAGCCGGGTTGGAATCACCAGTAAGGACGTCGTCCTGGTCATGCTGCCCAACAGCATTCTCTTCCCGGTCGTTTTCCTGGGCGTTCTCTCGGTCGGCGCCGTCTTCTCTACCATGAACCCGCTGAGTAGCGCCGAAGAGATCAAGAAGCACATGAGCCTTTGCCGCTTCACCTTTATCTTCACCGTCCCCAGCAACGTCGCGAAGCTGGGCGGATTGGGTGTCAAGATCGTCACGGTGCCGGAGGAGCCCGAGTTCGACGCCCACAAGTTCGTCCTCTTCAACAGTCTCATTTCGAGCGATCCCAACGACGCCCCGAGGCCTGTCATCCGTCAGACCGACACCGCCGCGATACTCTTCTCCTCCGGCACCACTGGGGCCAGCAAAGGGGTCGTTCTTACGCACAGGAACCTTATTGCTACGGTCGAGCTTTTTGTTCGGAGCGAAGCTTCACTGTATGGTAGTGAGAGCTGGAGGAATGTTTACCTCACAGCCATCCCCATGTTCCATGTGTATGGTCTTTCCCTCTTCTCCATGGGGCTCCTGTCGTTGGGATCCACCATTGTGGTGATGAGAAAGTTCGATGTGGAGGAGGCAGTTCGAGCTATCGATGCGTTTAAGGTCACTCATTTTCCTACTGTCCCACCGATAATGACGGCCCTGATAAGGGCCAAGGGTGCCACCGGCTGCCGATTGCAGTCCCTCGTGCAGGTTTCATGTGGAGCGGCTCCGATTGCCCCAAAAACTATTCATGACTTCTTGAAGGCATTTCCTCATGTTGATTTCATTCAGGTGAGACTAGCTATTTAATCATCTTTGATGATCGCTCTCCCTATCGTTAGATTTTACATGGCACCCTCAAGTTGTTTGATATTTGGTTAAGACAAGTACGAGATTTGGAGCTTTGGTTTTGTGAATCATAGATCAAAGTTAATTTGTTTACTTGCTCTGCGTCTTGGGTTTTGAGTGCCCATATGGTCACATCTCTTTGCATTTAATGATGCATGTCGTAGATAATTCTTTGTTCTATTTTATGCAAAATTGATGCAAATGCAACTTATATTGATGCATAAGAAGGCACGTTGTGGTAGTGTTACTCTTCTTCAATATGGACATCCGTTTGTGTCCTTTTTCTTCATTATGAAAATTCCTCTCAACTTTTTCCATTCCTGAAGGTTGCATGAAGCATAATCTCCAGAATCCTATTAGTTTACATTTTACTGTAGATTCATTCTAGTATGGAAATCTATGTGCTTGTGGCAACTTCCTGCTGAGTAGTTTGCTCCTCAACTCTTGCAATTGAATTCTTGTTATTCATTATGCGGAAGCGAGATCTAAATGATTCTTAGGAATTTGCATATTACAAGTTCAAGCAAGATTTCATCTTGCCTTCAACATATTAAAATTGCGTCTGCAGATTACCACATAATATTTTGCTGTTTCATGCTTAAATTGTCAAAATTTAATAACATAGTGCCACTTAATAATGCATAGTATTAATTTAATATTTAGAACCACTATTTGATTGAATAGGGTTACAACCTTCACACATTATTAGATCTGATTAGAAAGGGGCATCCATTTTATCCAAAATTAGTACTACAAGTCCCTCATATTTGTCTTAATATCATCTAAAGTTGATTATCAAGTTACTATAGCTCAAAGCATGAGGTTTCACCTGTAAATTACTGACTCGGGATGTGAATGGCTTCGACACAGGTGAGTTGCATACTCATATAGGTTGAATGGTGTGCGTATAATCTGGAGTCCATCAAGCACCAAAGGAAAAAAGTTTGAAAGATGTTTATCTATATCCTAAATGACTATAACTTAACATCTTTAATGAGTATCTATTCAAAGAGAGATGAAACCATAAACACATATATTTATGAAGACCAAACGGCCACTTTATTGTTTACCATCCATGTGAATATCTGAATCTAATATTTTAAATTCTGGTTTAATTGAATCTAACATCCAAATTTGAATTGGATATTTGTATACAGATTCATGCTTGGTGTAAGAATTATATTCATAATTGACATTATGAAACAAGCATAAAATGCGGAAGTGGATGTATTATTATCTTTTTATAAATATCCCTGCCTTTGGGAAAATGATGGGCAAAGTATATCTCTGTTTCTTACATAGCATCCGCTGAGCCTTCTTATTTTTGATACGTAAGTGGTGATTTTAATAAATTCATAATGTATATTGGACATGTTTTTTGGTATTCAGAAGTAGCACATCATGACATTAGCACTTGACATATCCTCATGCTTGGGTCGTACCAATAGCATTACACTGGCATAACACTTGTACCAGGTTGGAATAGATTTTGTGCTAAATTTGTGCCAACCGGTATGGTTGTGATTGCATGTAGCCAGCTTCTAGCCTGCTACCATAACTTAAAACTTTAAGGCGTTTACATATTTGTTGACTTTCATTTAATGGGTATTATTGTTTTATCTAATTTTATTGCAGGGGTATGGCTTGACAGAATCTGCTGCAGTAGGAACTCGTGGTTTCAATACAATAAATTGTAGAAGGCATATTTCTGTGGGATTGCTAGCTCCAAACATGCAAGCTAAAATTATTGATTTAGAGACAGGGTCTTGTTTGCCTCCTGGTACAAGTGGGGAGCTGTTGCTTCATGGAGCAGCCATTATGAAAGGTAAACTTAAAAACAGTTACAGCAGCCTAAGCTTGTAAGCTTTTATTTGGGCATGTTTTAGAAAAATTTTGTTTGGCTGCATCAAATCTTACTGTGGAAGCGTTTTGTTATCCTGCTCTTTAAGGCCATTTGATTTGCATCTATTTCGTTGATTGTTTTGATAATTTCTAGATCCCATACCAAGTCCTGTGTATTTCATCTTCATCCTGATCTTCTAAAATATTGCATTGATTTAATTGGCAATGGAAAAGATAGATCTCGTAAATGCAGACAAGACTTTAGTTGCTTCTCTTCAGAAGATTAAATGATTATAATTAATCTCGAATGAGTTTGACTTGGTTCAGGTTCATGAATGGAAAATCACTTGATCCAGGTTGACTTTAAATTATGAAGAATGCAACTGTATAAGATGGCAGGCTATATACAATATTATGCATTTGAAGAAGCATATTTTTACTGATATTCAGGATGAGAGCCCGTGGATAACAAACTTACACCTCTGCCACAAGGGCCAAGCAGAAATGGAAACTAAATTACGACATTCACCAAGTATGCTTAGGTCCGTGCCCTGAGAATTCTTGCCATGGCAAAGGATGGCCAACTGCCATATGAAACTAACATTTTCACATAAATATACTAACTTACCAATTTATGATCATCACAATTATGTGGAGGTATGCTTGAGTTAGTGTTGAGTTGCAATCTAGAGAATTTATTGGATATCGTGCAGATTAAAGATGCTGACCATCTAGGTAATTGTGTATAGTGTATATTATTTTCTGGCATGGCCTGGAGTGATTCTGTACACCACAGATTGTATACCTGGATATAAAACAGCCCTTTTAGTTTGACAATATGATGCTGAATAAGTGCAATTATCTTCACTATAGCTAATATCGTGAAGAAACTACATGGAAGATAGGTCAGATTGATATTTCTGATATTACCTTTTTCTCTGTCTGCCAAACTTGTGTCATATATATATCTTTATATAAGTGACTGTATGTTGCTTAAGTGTTGTAGCGGAAACATGTATAGTTGTAGTGACAATTACTAGAATAAGCACCGTTTATTTTCTTTGCCATCAATTCCAAATATCAACTTCCAATTGTATAACCATTGATATCAAAACTTAACAGGCTACTTAAATGACGATAATGCAACTTCATCAGCAATCATCGAGGATGGTTGGTTAAAAACAGGGGATATTGCATACTTTGATGGAGATGGATACTTGTATATATTGGACCGTCTGAAAGAGACCATCAAATACAAAGGATTTCAGGTATATCCAATTCACATACTCATGATGCAAAAAGAGGGCACTGATAAGTGATAACTAATGTGCTGTTCTTCAGTATATGCCTTATTTTACTATGAGAAAATAGGAACATTTGGGAGATTTCAAGAAGTATTCATTAATAATTAAAATATCAAACTGAAATGTTAAAAGAAAAGAAGCCATATACAAGTCTGCTTTTTGAGCCTTATTACGTGATCATGGTTGCTTCTTGCAACTTTCTGCAATATCTCTGTACATTATTTCTTGTATGATATTTCTCTTGCAGATAGCACCAGCTGATTTGGAAGCGTTGTTGAATGCACATCCTGACATCGTGGATGCTGCAGTGACAGCGTAAGCTTTACAAGTTCAACAAAGAACCCAGAGATTCTTAATGCGTGCATCTTTCGCTGCTTTTATCCTAATATTATCCTATGACTTCTGTAGGGCTAAGAACGAAGAAGCTGGGGAGATACCAGTGGCATTTGTAGTTACGAGGTCAGGAAGCAAGCTTTCATCCACCGATGTTATCGAGTTTGTGGCAAAGCAGGTATCCACATTAATCGCATCAGTTCCTTTTTCACTTGAAAACCATAAATCTTTCGAAAAACTTTTAGAGATCGAAGGGTAAAATAAATCTTCTGTCCTTTGTGCCATATATATTTAGTGATCACTGAAAGATGATATGCCTGATTAATGACAATTGTGGGATAGTGTAAACAGATTAGCGTATGTTAATGGTCTGTCAATGACACCCGACATGGTGCCTCTCTACAGCGATAATGAATAGAATCTTGTCTTTAGTTGATCTATTTAGTCTCAAGCATATAAATAAAGGAAAACATTCGATAGCACATCCAAATTAGCATAATCGTTTTACCCTTAGAATGCACATGTAGCAGTCTTCTGCCAGTTCTTTCAAGGTTGACTTCTGGAACTTATATTAACAGATGCTTATGACCTGTATATTAAATTGAGATGTATCTTTGAGACCATGAACTGAGTTCAACTAATATTTGACTCTTTGAATCCAGATCTCAATATTCTTTTACATCGTCTTCTGTTGATGTTTGTTCTAGGTGACTCCCTATAAGAAGGTTAGAGAGGTGGTCTTCGTCAACTCGATTCCCCGATCACCAGCAGGAAAGACACTAAGAAGGGAACTGCGAGACACTTTAGCTGCTTCCAGGATGTAATTCGACTGCAGGACAGAAAAAGAAAGTCCAACCCCCTCCCTTGGTTGCAATTTGACCTCACCATATGCATCTTTATCTAATTTTTTTGCAGAGAATAAATAATATAATTTCTACATGCATGATCTGCAAATCACGCAGAGAGAAAGGCAATTAGTTTGATGGGTCAAAACCGCGTGCGATCTGCTAGCTTGATTTCCAAGCAGATGCTGATGCTGTGGTCTCGTGTTTCCAGAATAATCTTTCGACAGCTTCGCATTGGTTGTGTTGGCTCACCAAAGAGGAATTGTTTCAGAGACATTCGATTTGGTGGTGCAGCATCACCACCTCGTGTTCATGTGTCGAGGACATCACGTGTCCTGCACGCGTGAGATCTAAGTATCACCGGATCGAGTCGGTTGGGAGAAGTTGGAAGGGCTGACATATGTCATCCCCCTATTACTAAACTCAGAGGGGGACACAATATCGAATGACAAAAATACCGTCAAATCATTGAACACTCGATCACGTGTTTCTTAGGATCTGATAATTAAGATTTCTCTTAAAAGAAAAAAAAAAAAAAAAAGATTACCCAGGTTCACTGTACTGATCCATACTGTTCGATACGAGTGGTACGTATCGATCCGACAAGAGATCGATACACGAATCGATTTCTCTTAAAAGAAAAAAAAAGAGATCATACCCAGGTTCACTGTACTTATTGATACTGTTCGATACGAGTGGTACGTATCGATCCGACAAGAGATCAATACACGAACCGTCTTCTATCGACAAGGGAATGAATTTTTCAAATTTTTTCGTTCTTTTTTTAACTTATATTATTTTCTTAATTTTTTTGACTTTTTTAAACTTATTTTTACTTTCATCTAATAATTCAAATAATAAGGACGATTCAAAAGTAAGATGTCAACTTCCGAAAAAGATGTATTATTATTTTTTTCTAATTTATATTATTTTATTAAAATTATATTTATTTCTAACTTACAAATCTTAATTTATTTTTTATTTTTAGATAATTTTGAAGTTATTTTTGATTTTTTTGGGTGTATTGTCGATATGCCTCGCTAGATACCATATCAACTACTGTTGGTTGACGAAGGGGACTAATAATTGCCTCATAAATTGGTGCCGAATGAGGTTATTTCGGTAAATTCAATAGGAAAAAGACACAATCTTCGATCATTGATTGATTTATTTGCAGAGAGGCATGCCATCGGCACTCTCTCCTCGATCTCCGCCTCCTCCAGCTTGCTTCCGTCCGGACCGTGGTTCTCGTGACGGGAATCGTCCGGCGAGGACAGGTGGGCTCGTGAACGTCTCCGATGGCGCGGTTGCCTCGCAGGCGGCAAGGCGGTGTGCCCAAGGAAGGCGGCGCCGGCGACGGTCGCGTGCCGCCCACCGAGTCGGCCGAGGAATCCTCTGCGTCGACTGTGTCCCCACGCGATCCGCCGGAGCCCGAGAAGGAGCCCCCGTTGGATAGGCCGGTCCGCGTCTACGCCGACGGGATCTACGATCTTTTCCACTTTGGGCATGCTCGAGCTCTTGAACAAGCCAAGAAGTTGTGCGTCCTCTTTCCCGTTTCATTCGGTTTTATTATACATATACTCCTTACATGTATACATTTTCTGGAATCTTGATGATTGTTGGTCAAGAATTTCGAAGTTTTGGTTAAAAGAATTAGATTGTGGTGCAAAACCTTAATGGCATCGGAATCGAAACTAGATCGTGTATGCGTGGTAAGGCATCACGAGCGTGATGGAATCATAGAGCCATGTTCTTCTTTAGTTTGATTTCTGTCATAAATTAAGATTCAGTTTAAATAAAGAGTGTCTTTGTGATTAATTCTTGTGAATGCATCACACGCTTGGGCACGTGATCCTTCCTTCGGTGCCGCTGAATGATTTGATTTAGTGCTTTGACATGGGGATCCTGTTTCCTAATCCCGAGTCAAAAGTCAGTAAAGTCCACTTGTGTGATTTGGAACAAGATACCATGCGAAGAGATTTGCAATCCTAATTTGTTAATTGCTTGTGTTTAAAGCAATGGTGGCAGAGGTTTTGTTTGTAGATATTGGACATTTCTTGCAGTTAAGAGCAAAGCTTTTTCTTTTTGCTGCAGAGTGTGATATTGTGAGTGAACTTAGTTTTTCTCTGGAACCTATGATGATTATAGGGCCGTAAAAGGGTTGGATTTGGATCAGCCAGTAAATGATATGAATCAGATCTGATTCAACTAAATAATCCAGTGAATTTGCTAAAAAACTTGTCCAATCGACACACTTTGAACTCCTACCCAAAAAATCAATCTGAAAACCTGATTGTAAACTAACATTGATAAATTGCTTATACTTGATCAAGTTCTGAATTGAGATATTAACAGGCGTTGTTCATTTGTTGAATCTGATTAGATCAGCAATGGCTTGGGTTGACGTCGATGCACATCTTTTCTGAATATTAATTGATCTCCAATCAGACTGTTGGTTCAAAATGTTTATCCATATTTGGCTTGGATCTGATTGGCTTTAGAATGGATTGAATTATGTCTTATCTTTATACAACCCTATGTGAAAATATATATCCTGGAGGAGTTCGTTTAATTTTTCTTTCCTTTATTTTAAAAGTTGATTAGAATCTGTATTTTTGGTAATTGTATTAGCTGAAAAGCCAAGTATAAGGCCTTTGATTACTGTGAAGTTCTGTCTGTAGTTCAGTAGTATCTTTAATAAACCTCTTCAACAATCAGAACTTCGATTATTCATTATTTTGGTAAATTTGAGGATGAGCTCCACTTCCATAATTTTTTAACAAATAATAAATGCTTTTACCTTGTGCACTTTCCTGGTCTAAGTGTAGGGGCAACAAAATAGTACTCAGATGGTTTCCACAGATGGAAAAATGATCGTCTTCTTATTTTTGTTGATCTCTGGACTTATGGAGTTCTTATGTAACATCTATCCAGTATAAGGTATCATATTGTTAGTTATTATTTTCGGCTGCAAGTACTGCTAAGCTTTTATGCTAAAGAAATAATGCTCCCTTTTTTGTACAGACTACAGATTACTGAAATATTATGCTGCATTGGTTGATTTGACTTTATCTATAATATTCTAACTTGAGCATATTCGTATCATTTAATCAGGCTCTAAATATGATTCTTGTACTCAAAAGTTTTTCCAGTTTCCTAGATTACCACCTTCTTAAACTTTGATAGCAGAAAAGTTCTTAAGCTGTATTTTTTCTCCCTGAACAAAGTGTATATCGAGTTCATTTTGGTCAAGAAAGTGACTGGATAGTCAAGCAGAGAGATAAAGCCATAGAATTTGTCTTTGCACTCCATCTGAGATTCTGTTATTCTTTCAAAATCCTATTGCTTATGAATTGTAATTATGCTGAGACATGGTTTCTTATGAACTATCTTTCTTAAATTGACATATTCGTTTTTTTCAGATTCCCAAACACATATTTACTTGTGGGTGTCTGCAACGATGAAATTACTCATAGATATAAGGGAAAAACAGTCATGAATGAATCTGAGCGTTATGAATCTCTCCGTCACTGTAGGTTTGTACTATGAAATCCTTTTTACTTGTATTGGGAAACTTTTGGTTTACTGGTAAATTACTTCTGCTGCTTTTTTATATCTTTCAGTGATGTAAATCTAGTCAAACAACTAATGGTTTTTTTGATATTTGTAGACAACCATGTAAATTCTATTTCATAAGAAAGCAAAAAAAAAGGGTACTTTTCATTATTCAACGTAATCTTTGATGTTGTTTCTTATCTCCCCCATTAAACACAATTATGAGTCAGAAGTCAAATAAGAAATTCTTCTTAGGTAAAATTAGCCACATCTTTCTGACATTACTAGGACAGAAAATTATTCTCTTAATAAAGAAATAACAAACTGAAGCTTTGGAATCATTGCTTTCTGACTAACCTACATGGGAGAGACAACAGACTATAAAGAAACAGATTAACAGATAGTTGATTTAAATTTGGAATTTTTCATTATTGTTGAATATCGAAATGGCTCTTTAGTCTAATGCTATTATGCTATGATGCTCGTAAGAAATTGGATGCTTATTAAATCAAATATTATATTGTGTAACAAATTATTTTTATTTGGAGTTGCCTTTTTCCTACTTGGTTTAATACATATTACAGAAAATAGTTACCACAGTACTTGTGGACCTGAACAAAAAGTTATTTCCAGATTTTGCTGTTACTTTTGTTGATTATTGGTTGTGTATACCTCATGAGCCTGTGTTTTTTTTTCATATCAGGAACAAATTACGTCACTTTCTTATCATTAATTTGATACTATAATGATACAATAGCAACAACAACATACTGTAATATCCCAATTGTTTTGGGTTGTGGTTGCATGAATCTTTTGCTGCTATTGAGCTCTGTACAAACCATCCTCCTTAAATCAAAATTGATGATCTGATGATCAGCTATTAAATCCGTTCCGGTTACAATATCTTAGTTAAAGGTAGTGTTAGTGATCTTAGAGCAGCGTCATCACCAAGCTTTTGCCTTTATTTGAAAAAAATTCTGATCATGCTGGTGAATTAACAATTACTTTTAATTAGTGATTAATTGCATGATTTGCTTTCTTTCCTTTATCATGTTCTTGTTTTGTGTCTACTCTTGTTTGCTGCATTTGTCATGGTATGTCATTTGACTTATTATAAGTCAGACAGCTGATTTAGTGTACTCTTTAGTGTAATAACTAGTCGTACGTGAGTTCTGTCGGTATGTCAAGTTACATGTTGGCATATGCTTTAGCTTCGATGCGAATGAGCTCTCATGTAAATTACTAAAATCAGAGAAAAAGAACTTAGCTAAAGTGCTGTATAATTTATGTTTTTCATCACATTTACAGCTGAAATATTGTGCCTATTTAATTGCAGGTGGGTAGATGAAGTTATTCCTAATGCTCCATGGGTTATCACAAAGGAGTTCCTCGACAAACACAAGATTGACTACGTTGCTCACGATGCCCTTCCGTAAGATATATAATTACTTTCTGAAGCTGTGAGTTATCAAAAAAATATTTCAAATATATAATTTCTTTAGTAATAGATCCACATACTTGTCGGTTTTTTTATAGTATAGGCTATATCCTTCTCATAATACATTATGTGGGTACTTTATATAATTGTTCATGAATTCACGTGTTTTGGTTATTTTTAGATTAGTCAATGCGGTCCTATACTCCTATGTAACAATTCTTGAATTTTGTAAGTACACTGGAAGAATATAAGCTTTACTCATCTGATTTATCAAAATACTTTGATCAAGCAAAGGTTGGATTTGTCGAATTGCTGAAATGGTGCATTTTTTACTCTCACCTATAGTACCTAGGCAAAACTGGACTTACTATTCTTTTAATTGTTTATTGTTTGTGCTGTTTCTCAACTTAATCATCCAAAAAGCTCAATTTCTATGGAGTTTCAAGTCCTTGGTATTGGCCACTGTTAGCTTAAGTCCCACCTGTCCAATTGGTAAAAACTAGTTTAGATGTTGACTTTGTTGTTGTATCATGTGCCCCACAGTTCCGTTACTTATCAAAATAGTCTTTTGCAGATATGCAGATGCAAGTGGATCCGGCAATGACGTATATGAATATGTTAGTTCTCTTGTTGGAATTTATGATCTTATGCCATTTTGATTTCAGTTATCTGAATACCCACTTATTCATTAAACAATCAGAATTACATTTTCTTATAGGTCAAGTCCATTGGGAAATTTAAAGAAACAAAACGGACAGATGGGATATCAACCTCAGACATCATAATGAGGATTTTGAAAGATTACAACAAGTATGTTATGCGTAACTTAGCTAGAGGTTATACAAGGAAGGACCTCGGTGTGAGCTACGTGAAGGCATGATATTTACTCTTGAATTGTTGCCTTTAATTGAATGAATATATCTCTTGTCATTTTTGCCAATCTCTGCCATCTTTGTTCCTTCTTGTCATTCTACCTTATTGCTACCAGGAGAAGCAACTGAGAATGAACATGGGCATAACTAAATTGCGTGAGAAAGTGAAAGCACAGCAGGAAAAGGTATGCTGAAGGTTTAGTTATCTGGTATGATCCAAATCATAACTCTCTGTGGTCCTTAGTTCTAGATCTCAGGTTGCCAAGTTCTTGCTCCGTCCATTCACTGATCTGCTGTGATGTGATATCAGAGGAATATGTTGTTTTCTTATTCTTCTTTTTGAATGCACATATATCATAAAGGACAAGGAAAATAAGTTAATCCAACCAACATTTGTCGTTAAGAGCTTGCTGTTGCATTTTATGATCAATTTCATCGAAGCACATGTTGAATCCTAGTAAATAAATCATAATTGTTATTCAAGAATTCCATCTGGATTTACGAATATATGGTGCTTGAAGACAAAAGCCTGATTTATGCATGTCATCAACATTTGAAATCTCTGCCTTCTCTTTCTTATCAGGACATTTTTTTCCTTCGATAAATCTGTTTTATAATGAGAGTTATAATCACCAGCCTTATGTAGTAATTCATAATATTCTATTCTTGGTATGTCCCTGTCTATTTTTCAAAGACCAAAATTGAAATATCTATCTAATCTTTTTGAAGATGGACACTTCACAATCACGCAAGAAAAAAACTATATTCTTTTATGTGATTATTTAGTGTCGATTTTTACTTTCTAATGGTATTAATTGATATATTGCTCCCTGCAGTTACATACAGTAGCAAAAACTGCTGGGTTGCATCATGATGAGTGGGTTGAAAATGCGGACCGCTGGGTCGCAGGATTTCTTGGGAAGTTTGAGGAAGGATGTCATATCATGGTGAGTTGTCAGATCTGAAATTTCTAATAACTTCTGGATGTGATTATAAAACATATTCTTCATGGGAATTGGCATTCGCATGTCGAAAAATACCTTATGGATTTAGCAAAATAGTTATATGTGCTCCCTCCATTCAACCAGTAGATTAATGTCTAGTTGGGTAACTATAACAGGAGACGGCCATCAAAGACCGAATTCAAGAGAGACTCAAAAGGCAGTCGAGCAAAGAGATGAATGCCAACTTTCTGCAAGAACCAGTAGCTTCATGACATATCCGATCAGTAACTGTGCTACTATCTTTGTGGACTACCACTGCTAAAGCGGTTAGAGTCGATTACCAGTATATCAAAGGTATGCGAGGAGACAGCTGAATGGCTTTTCCACTTTGTGGTTTTTTGCTGTTGGATTTAGTGAAGTTGGATGATCACCACGGCATGGGAATGAATCATGTCTCAGGTAGTGTCGTTACCAAACTAGCTTGCAGATTGTACGTATGTGTGCTGGACGTTGTTCCTCGTATTTGTTTCAAGTGCTCTTAGGATCCACTGATGGAATACTTTACATTGTCCTATTATTATGGAAGTCATTTCCAGCATGCCAA
This sequence comes from Musa acuminata AAA Group, assembly GCF_036884655.1. NCBI lineage: Eukaryota > Viridiplantae > Streptophyta > Magnoliopsida > Zingiberales > Musaceae > Musa > Musa acuminata. Next base: position 4,930,845 of record NC_088348.1, on the reverse strand, counting down.
ATGGATTCACTGATGGAATATTTTGTGTTATCATCTGTAGCGCTTAAAAATCTCATGTCTCAAAATCAAGTGGAACACAATTTTTCCTGTTTGACCTGATGATGATTAATCTCGATTGCTCGTACTTTGTGATGTTCAAAAATACTTGATAATTGCCTTTGGTTACGTTCCGATTGATTGATTTCACGTCTTCCAGCACGCCGTCTACGTGCCGGGCATTTCGTCGAACAGCTGGAACGCCGACGCACAGCTGGGGGTTGTTGGCCGACTTCATCGAGCCGGAGTCAACGTGCTTTGCGACGGCGAGGGCTTCGATGACGCCGGCGAGCCTCCGGTAACGGGCATCGTGTCGCACTGCTACAGTGCATGTTATCGTTAGTACTGGAGTATGCTTACCGTGCGTGAGAATAAGACGTCGCAGTTAGCATGATTTCGTAGCGATTTAATTTTCTTGTGGGCAGTTCATGCACCCAGCGGGAGGCGGTAAGTGTCCGCGACGGTCTGCAGATCTCCAACGTCCTTCGAATCCAGAATAAGCCCGGCTGCAATCGGGCCCGTTAAGAAGCTTTAGGTATGGAAACCGCATCATGAGCTTACCGCCAGCCACTAGGTACCTGAAACGCCTCCAAAAAATTGAATCTTTGCAAAATCGTTCAATTTTATGTTACCTTATTCTGCCCGACGGTGATCAGACTCCTGTGTTGCCTATCCTGCCACCGTACCAGCGTGGAGTAAGCTGGTGCACGCCGAACCCGTCTCGCTCGGTTTCCTCTGCAGAGCTCTCGTCGACTTCTACCTCTAACTTCGCCAACATTGGCCGCTTCGCCGTGGATTGGAACCTTGAACCTACCAGACAACCTTATATACCATCAGGTCTACTTCATGGCAGGTTTGCAGAACACACGCTTATATCATAAGGTGTGCTTTTCATTTGATTCCATAACGATGCGTTTCGACAACTCGTCATCCATGCTAGAAGAATGCGTCAATCTCGGAACCACCGGCGACCAAGCTCCTCATGCATCCTACTCCCCGTAGGCGAGCAGACCGTCGGCGGAGAAAGCAGTCATGTAAGTGATGGAGTGGAGAAAGCATTCTCCTAAATCAGCCACAGAGCTTCCGGCGGCTGTCCAGCCTCGTAGTGGCAGCGCATGACCGTGTTCCTGCTCGCCAGTCATTTCGTCGAACATCTGGAACGCCGACGCAAAGAGCTTCTTTGCCAGGCCGGTGTGACCGAACTTGCCGCAGCGAACGAATAGGAAGTGAATGCGTTCTGCTCACCGTCAAGTGAGAATAAGAAACGACAAATTGGACGATTTCGCAACGATTTAATTTTTTTTCGTGGCAGTTCAGGCACCAGTGGGAGGCGGTAAGCGTACAGCGAGGATTCCAGATCTTCGACGTGACGTCATTCAATCGGGGCCGGATCAAACCGGTCCGACCCAATTACATAAGAAAAAGCCCGACCGCCATCCGTGAACGGGCCGCAGGTTCTAACAGGCCGAGCCCACAACGAAGCAGAAGGTCTGGAGACCTTAAGTAATCTTACCGCAAGCCACCCGGTGCCTAAACTGCCTCAAAAAAATTAAATCTTGGGAAAATCATGGAATTTACGTTATCTTATTCTGACAGACGGTGATCAGACTCCAGTGACACAATTAAGCTTCATTGCAACGGTGGTAGCGCGGAGAAGACCGGTTCACGCTGAACCCTTCTCGCTCGGCCTACACGAGGAGAAACCCTCCTCTGCAGAGCTCTCGGCCGCTTCTGCCTCTCGTTCCACCTCCTCCACCTTGGCCAAGTACTTCGCCGCCATTGGCTGTTTCCACCCATGGGAGCCATACGCCACGATCGCACAAGTCCAGGAGACGATATCCTTCACAGATAACTCGTCAAAAGATGCTCTCGCTTCTCCAATGGCTCCACAGTCGGCACACATATGAACAAGAGAACACCATCGTGTCATTGCTCTGCTATCCTCGGAGAATGTCCGCCACTCTGTCAACCTCCAATGTGGCGAACGTGCCGACGATTGCAGACTTCGTGAATCCTCCTTCCCGTATGCGAGCAGAGCACATCTTTTCATCTCCGAAAACAGCTACTGAAGCTTCCGACGTCAGTCCAGTGTTACGGTGGCACGGTCATGACCATGTTCCCGCACGTCCTGTACGTACCGGTCATTGCGTCGAACAGCTGCGACGCCGACGGCGTTTCGCGTCGTACGCGCTGACCAAAGAGCTTCGAATGACGACGGCAGGAGAGAAGCCAGGCTTCATCAGGCCGCCGTTAACGAACTCGCAATGGCGGCGATAGCTTTCCTAAGCCAACCGAATACGATGTGGTTTCGAGAGCTTCGATGATGCCCGACATTCTCGGCAGCAACCGCTATAACTCTCGAGTCTGCTCACCGTCCGTGAGAATAAGACGACGCAATTTGGACGATTTCGCAAGGATTTAATTTTTTTGGAGGCAGTTCATGCACCCAGACAGAGGCGGTAAGAATACCTCAAGTCTCCAGTTCATCAACGTCGTTCGTGTCCAACCCTGGGCCAACTAGTTCGGCCCATTCGTATCAGAAAAAGCCCGACCGGAACTACCCCAACCCGGGCCGTGAGTTCAAACAAGCTGGGCCGATAAGGTCTGGAAACTGGTTCGGAAGCTTACCGCAAGCCACTGGGCGCCCTAAAAAAAAATCAAATCATGCAAAATCATCAAATTTACCCCATCTTATTCTGAGACGCGGTGATCAGACTCTAGTACTTGCTAACACAGTGACTGTTGCACTGCATAGCTCTCATCGGCTTCTACGTCCTCCTCCTCCACCCACGCCGAGTACGAAGATTTGAACCTTCAACCCACTAGAGACGTAAGGTGCTCGACCAAATGCGCCTACGAAGTTGATTTGTTCGTTGTTTTTGCCTACCTAGAAGTGTGCATGGAATTCCCTCCTTCAGAAGGTGATGTCTTGTTTCCAATGTTTTGCCCACTTACTGAACGCTCTTACTCCAAATCTGGACCAAGATTGAACTGGCAAACGCGATCATCATCACATAGAGCGGAGAAAGCAGTCACGTACGTGAAGGAACGGGGCTCAAAACCACACCATTTCATCTCCTTACGACGCCGGTGCAGTCTCACAGTCGCAGGGCGTGACCGTGTTCCTGCACGCCGCCTCCGTGCTGGTGGTCATTTCGTCAAACATCTGGAACGCGAACGCAGAGCGAAGCGACGGCACCGACCAAAGAGCTTTAAATGACAGCGTCCGGGAGATGAACCTGACTTCATCAGGATGGAGTGATAGAACTGGTAATGGCGAGAGCTTTCGGAAGCCAACGATCGGACGAGGTCTTCGACGATGCCTGTGATCCCCTGGCAACGACGGTGCCGCACTGTTATTGATACATGATAGTGAGGTACTGTACGTTGCAGTTTGGATGATTTCGCAACGATTTAATTCTACTGGAGGCAGTTCATGCACCCAGCGGGAGGCGGCGGCGGTAAGAGAACCGGAGAGTCTTCAGATCTTCGACGGCCCCCCGAATCGCACCCAACAGGGTCGGTGGTATAATTAAGAAGCATGAGGTGTGGAGACCTCTTTGGAAGCTTACAGCCAGCCACAGAGTTGCCTGAACTGGCCTCCAAAAAAATGAAATCTTGTCAAAATTGTCCAATTGATGATCTCTTATTCTGACTGGCGGTGATCAGACTCTTCTGCTGTCTAAAATAATTATGCTTCCTCCAGCAAAAGTAATAATAGCGCGGATCACACCCCACACGTGAACTGCTCGACGAAATGCACCTACGAACTTGCCTTTTCTCTTGTTGCAATACGCTGTCTCGTTTTCATTGTTTCACCCAGTTACTAATGCTGTGACTTTGAACAAAGCTTAGCTGTGCCATGGAGTGGGGTTTAGATCACGAACGAAGCTCTGAAAGCCTTGGCAGAGCTTACATGTTTGGATGGTTAGAATGATTGGAACGAAATACCCATGCGGGCATTTCGTCGAACTGCTCGATCGCCGACGCAAGGAGACGGCATGGTGCCGACCACGGACGTAAGGAGAGACCGGCGTCGAGATGATATTGCCGTTAGGAGAGCTTCTTCGATGATGCCCGAGAGCTTCCTATGACGGGCGTCGTGTCACAGTTAATTATGTCGACATAATGTGACAGGTTTTCTGTGAAGTCGCCATGGCGAATGCATTGGCACTATAGTCTGCTCGCTGCAGACAGAATACGATAAAAATAGTCGGATGATTCAGCGACGTATTAATTTTTTTTTGTTTTTTTGGAGGCGGTAAGATCTTTTATGTCTTTCTATATGGATGGTCGGAACACGTACCTGTTTCTGGAACAATCATTCATGGTCATTTGAAATCTACGCATTTATAAAATGCAGCCCAAATCAAACAGCACTTCCATTTATAAAGTATAAATACTGCTCACTTGGGGTGGGTCATGTGACCCTCTGAATTGCTGTTTCGTCAAACAGAAAGAAAACAAAACAATAAATATCGAGCCACGCTCGCTCATTTGAGTAACAGGAGATTTAACTGTGGGAAACGGATTCAAATCTTATATCGGAAGGGACTATATTTGCTTTCCACAACCAGCATAGTGGTTGATCGAGTTTCTTCAGATCATTCCTTCCCTCCCGCTCCTGGAGAAATATTTTCGCCACTTTAGTTTAGCATATAAACATATTCGTGTCAGGAGTAAATGATATCTCTAATCTGATCGCATTCTACAGCCCACCAGTAAAAAAAACAAGTCAGCCTATCTGAATGCTGGCCCAGCCATAAAAGCATCATCCGGCTGCACAGTCAATCTTCATCATCTGAATTAGTAAATGTAATTTTAGTGGACTTTGGAGCGTCGACGGTAATTTCTTTGAAGTGTGATCCATAAAGCTTCGACTCCTGCACAGTAGAGACAAAAATGATGAAGCTGTCAGGTAACTGTAATCTTATCAGGTTAGTGAATGGTACCTTGGACAAGATTAAAATATGATATTTAGCTACAGCTAACACCAAAATGTCAAAAGGTGCAGCAAAAGCATACTCTGTGCTTAATACTACTATCAGTATATCACCTCCATGTTGCTGCATGAAAGTTGGATAATTGCATGATTTGCCAACCACTATCTCTAGAAGTCAGTGCTACTACTATTATCTCATATCCCACTTACTACTGAAATGTTGAAGATGTAACAGTGTCGACATATTTGAATTTTGCCATGCAAAAACATTCACTTCATCATGTCAAACGCAAATCTCTTTCAACTATTTTAGATCCTTTTAATATCTGGAACTTCAATTGTTAAAAATACATCTTGATTTCACAGAGATTCTTCTTTGCAACGTCGGAAAAACCTATGCAAATCAACTGATTTTAGTCTATCTTGGTCAAAATATTGATGCTAACTACTTGGGATTGCCATGGAGAAGAGCTAGATGGTCTATATATTGTGAATGGACCAACAGAAATGAAAAGGAACATATCAAATGAGATCCCAAGCATCCTTTCTGAAAAGGTGTTGGTGGTAGAGAGGATAAGGTGGTAGTGGGTAATAATGGTGGTGATTTAGTGATGGATAATTAAAGAATTACTTGGCATACATGGAAGATACGAAGAAAAGAAGAATCACTTCATAAACAGTAAATGGGTAGTTATATGTGAAATACATAAAAAAAGTATGTTTTCTACTAACCTTTTTCTTCACGTGAGTGCCAAAATTGGCAAGGGCTGTTGGTACAGTCTGCCCAGCTTCTCGGAGAACATTAACAAGCTCCCCAGCAAGGCCCTGAATATATAAAGGACATGACATGGGACAGAATCCACTAGAATAGCAGATATATAATTAACTTCAGAAGAATGATTTTTCTACGCTACCTTATTTTCCTTGGTGAAGAATGTATGTGCAACACCTTTTTTACCAGCACGCCCTGTCCTTCCTATCCTGTGTACATAATCTTCAGTGGTCAGAGGAAAGCTGTAATTGATAACTACTTCAACATCAGGAATATCCAATCCCCGAGAAGCTACATCAGTGGCAATCTGCAAAAGTTTGATAATATTGGTTAAACACAATTATTCTGAAGCAAATCCAATTGCCAATGTATTTTGCATATAAACCATTTGAACCTAGCACAAAAGCAATCCCATGCTCTGGTGAGTGGTAATACATAGACTAATAAATTTAAGAAAATAAATAAATTAAGCCGCACTAGAAAAAACAGCAAGCTACTGTAATACCATATATAGTAAAAAAAATGGAATAGCCAGAAGTAGATTAAAATTTCCTTTAATAAATGGAATAGCAAAGGCCATAGACACCTTCAAAGTACAAGAGGTTAACAAAATTACATGATAGGCATAAATATCAGTAACCACATGAACCGGTCAATAGGTTTAATGTGATCATAAATATTCCATTAAACTGCATGTTTATAAATCAATGCAAACACACTCTACTTTCTGGACTGCTAAATCTCAGGTAATGATGAATTTTCAGGTATTTCTATATCACAGCTTTTATTCTATATTTGATTCATCAAATGTCTTGTTAGTACTTGTATCATGATGTTAAACATGCCTCCATTCAAGTAACAAAAGAAAAACCAAGAAAATCACAAATCTTGTTTTCCTCATCATCTATCTAGGAGTAAAAATTAGGCTGAGGTTGCTTCAATTTTTCAACATCTATACTCACCATTAACGGACACTTTCCCTCCTTGAATAAACATAATGCCTTCGTTCTATCATGTTGAGCTTTGTCTCCATGCACAGAAACAGCCTTCCAGCCCCTTTCAGCAAAAAGACATGAGTTGGGTACAATATGCAGCAAAACAAAAGCTAAATCAAAATATCTAGAATTGTTAAAACTGCAAGTTCATATTATACACACTACTATTCAGAACCACCAACTGTATCTATTTTGAAATTATGTCAATGGAAAACGGGGTGAAAGAAATCATACCTCCTTTGGAGCATATTCTCAACACGAGCAGCTTCCTTTTTGTATAAGACAAAAACCAAGACCCGATTTCTGTTCCAAACAACTCCATTAATCAGAGAGACTGACTATTTAAGTTCCCCAGACTTGAATAAATTACTTTGACTTTGTTGCTTAATATAAAAATTTTACACCAACTGGACACGTAATTATAGCTAAAAAAACACTCGGTGAGCATAGTGGCTTCATGTATTCAAAACATATGGCTCATTGTCTCTATGTTTACCAAAGACACAAGGCGCTAGGTTAACATATAGCTAGCTTGTAAGCACAGATTTCAAAAATGGCAAAATTCTGCAAATGCAATCATACATGATATCATAGAATACATGCAGAGTCAACAATTTTGCAGCATAGCTTCAGCATAACATGCATAAAATATGCCTGAGCAGGTGACAGAACAAGGACACATGATGAGCTCACATGGAACCGCATGGCACATTATTGGGTTCGGCATGTCCACAAGAAAATTCTTTTAGCTGTATAGTCATATTGCAAATTACAATTCCTTCGTATTAAAATCCACAAACTTTTAATCTGTTTTTATTAACAACTATATTCCACCAGGTTCTGTGAAGAAGATCGAACTAACTATCTAATCTAGTCAAGAACCCAAAATATGTAAATTCATTTGATAGCCAATAACTAATGAAAAAAGATCCCAAACATGTACAAATAAAAAAAAAATGATACTTGCACAAAGTTGGCCCAACACTACACAACTGTTGACTTGATCTGAACCTAACCTGAATAAAAAATGAACTCCATTCACATTGTCAACAGTGATTGAATAACCTTAAACTAACTAAGATACTACATACAAGTTACGGGTCCTGAAATGTTAAAAATAGTATACTGGTAATTATGTTTCTATCACCAGTTGCATGAACCACATCTCTTCAATCATAAAACAATCGAACAATCAGGGATTCTGGCAACTCCTTAATCTTCAACGTCCTTCAACCAAGCACTGCCCTTGGGTAGAGAGCAAGAGTGGCCTGATTTGCTATCTTATACCATCACATGAGCCAGTCAGATAGATAAACACAAACTTAGAACAGAAGAACCAAGTCATAGATTAGCTACCTCTGTGATTGGTGATATTTTTCTAGCAAGGCAACTAAGCGAGAATCCCGTTGTCGATCTTCCAAGACCTATAGAACAGTATGAAACAGGCACAGAAGTAGCTTAAGTATTTTATATGACAATACCATAGTGACTATTAAGAATTGCATGATCGTGCATGAGAATACCTCTACTATCTGCATCACATCGTGATTAGCTGAGAGATCCTCGGACCCCACAACAACCTGAAATTTGTGATTCATCCGGAACAAGTCAACAACGTTGTTCAATAGTTCAAACAAGTGCTTGAGACATACCTTCACAGGGTTTGGATCCATGAACTCTCTAGCTAACTGGTCAACAGCTAAGGGCCATGTTGCACTAAACATCACCATCTGCCTAACTGTTTGGATAAGAAAGAGCATGTTATGTATAACACATACAGTGGAAACTCATTCCAGATAAAAAGCAATATGAAGTTATAAAAGATAAACTAATCAAGAATAACCCAAGCACATCATAAAACAACCATTTGGAAATTTAAGGTCTGCAAGAAAATGTGCTTTGTGTCCTCCGTAGCATGATATTATAATAATTCCTTCCAGTGACAGACCTTATTAAGACAAAAGAAACAGTACAAGATGCTGTAACTATGACATTACTCACAACAAACATTGTTTGAAAGAAAAGTCTAAACAGAAAATTGATTACACATAAATAGAAGTTTCAAATTTAACAAACCTCCAAAACTGAGACATATTGTATAATGTAGACTGGGCCATTCAAGATCATATGTAAGTATCAACCTTATTAGCTAGCAGATACAGGTATTACTATCAAAAGACAAAGTCCTAGCCAGATACTTAAAACTTCCAAAAGATGACATTTGCCATATACATGGGGACCAAGAATTTAATTTTCACTGGCATGACTAGATGCAACTGAGCTGGCATGCCCACCGCATGGGAATAATTCTTAGCCAACACAAGACAAAAATAATTCAAATGAATGTATAACTACAGCATTGGCAAAACATGGACCTGTGCTATTACCGGCAGGAAGATACTGCATTGCCAGAGGCCCAGAAATAAACAAAACTTGAACAAGTCTCAAGCTATCACAAATATCTGTCATTGTGGGTTTATGAGGAATATGCTTGTTTAAGGAGCAGTTGAAGTACTTTATGCAACAACATATAACAAACAATAAACATGGGCTGAAGGATTCCTAAGTGATTCACTACAAGCCATTCAGACCTAAATAATAATAAAAACATCCACAAGAAATGCCCACGGAAATACACAGAGAAGCAAAACCCATTACTATCCTTTGGAATAAACTTTTTACAAACATAAGCCTCACAAAGTGGTCCAATAACAAGCCAGAAACACTTCAGTGAAAATGATGCACTTGGAGAGCATAGAACCAAGCATCATGATGAAAGAAGAATAAAAGGCCAATAAATAATTTGCACCTATTTGTAGACAACAAAAAAATGTCATCAATAAGTTCTGCCAATAGGTCTCTTCAACTTTTTCTTTCGCTCTCCCTGCTCATCTATTACAGGCTAATATATGTGTATGTATATTTATTTCTATAATGCCCCAGTCTACCAATAAAAATACAATGTCACTACAGAGTAGAAAATTGCAGAACTATCGCATCTCATGCTTTGATTGTCCTAAATTATAAATCAAAGCCACTGTGGCCTTTGCAACAATGCAAGAATTCATCAAAAATAATTGCAAGACAATGAAACATCTGGAATGGGTCATATGCAATCCATGCATAACTAACCTACAAGTAAAACTCGGTGGCTTCTTCCTTGAGCAAACTTTGGTCTACACAGGATCATAATGCTTGTAAAATATGACACACAAAATCTAAGAACAATTGTTATTCTTGCAGATGCACTTTGTCTTTTTTTTACCTGCATTTGGCTTAGAACTGGTGATCTTAGTTCTTTATAACTACAGAGACAGAAAATTCCTAAGACTAATTAAACAAGAGTAGAACTTTACACACCCACATATTTAACCCCAAAACAAGTTATCCAAGTCAGGTGTAAATTGTGGAGGGAACTAAGAATGACAAACGTCACCCACTGAGACCGAGTGAGGTGACTCTTGTGGGCTGCATTTCTGCATGCCTACACAATTACTCTGTGCAGACAAAATTATTCCAAATTAAAATAAAAGTTACTGTATGAACTGCTCATAGCAACACTCCACGACACAGATATAGGACAGCAAAAATAAGCAGCAGTTGTTACAAACCAGATGATGTTTGATTTAATATTGAACGGACTTCTGGCTCAAATCCCATATCAAGCATTCTGTCTGCTTCATCAAGAACCTGCAGATAACCACAATTCGGCACTTAAGGGTGGGTTGCACACTACTATAGTACAGGACGACCAATAGCAAAACAAGATTAGGCAGACAACATACTCAGCATCACAACATGAATTTCCAATAAGGCTCACTAAGAATTGATTGAAAGGACATAATTTACTACTTTTGTGGAAAAAAGGTGACATTAACTGTGGAATATCATAAGAAACACCTATATGAAACTCGATTTTGACAAACTAAATCACACATTTAGTGCAAGTTATGTTGTATTGGCACTGTAAAGCATGCTTTAAGGTGAAGACATGAAAATGTACATGCCACACTTGTTTTACTTCACAACTCAAAAAGTCATGCACACTTTATGTTTTGTGAAGCAAAACAATAGAAAGAACAAAAACATGAAACAGCTTCAACTCACCACAAAGGACACATCTTTCAGCTGACAAACACCCATTTCAATCAGATCTTTCATACGACCAGGAGTTCCAATAACTATATCCTATAAGCAAAAAGGAGGAACAACAAACATGTGAGATCAGAGGACCAAGAGCAAAAATTTTCTTAAGGATGGCTCTAGGACATTTCAATTCCACATAACAGAGTGAAAGAAAGTCTGAATTTCTGAGACAGATAACACAATATTGCTGTATACTGTAGAAAGAAATACCTTCAATTCCCATCTCCCTGGTTCAGAAACGAATAAAAATCATATTTTCTTTATTCAATCTATGTCCCAAAAAATTATAAATGTTTTTTAAGCATGTTCAACACGAATCAAATATGCTACCGACTTTAAAAGGATACCAATATCACCTTAAAGACATGAGAATTATGCCTGTCATAATCCAACAAGAATTTATTTCACCTAAGAAACAATAAGATCTTAAAACAACTACATAGATCAAACATTTTATAAAACTAGCATCCTATTACTAATTTTTTTAACATAGACAAAGGGTTTCTCCATATATTCTCGTAGAACACATAACAGGTGGTTATATTTTTCAACAAAATGCTCATTCTACAACTAGAAGATATTAAAAAAATGGTTACTTAAACAATCTATTTAGAAAAAACATTAAATTTCAAAAGGCATGAATGGCATTTTTGTCATATGAAAAATTTTTCTCTGCACATATACATAAAGTGAACAAATTTCTCAAGATCTTACAACTCCAGATTTCAGAGAGGAAATTTGTGGTCCCTTGGAAGTCCCACCATACAAACAAACTGATTTTATACCAGGAAGAGTCCCAGCATCACTTAAAACGTCTTCAATCTGTCATCAAAATAGACATTCAACTTCAGAGACATTACTTTTATCAGCACCTCAATGTTCATATTGACTTAAAATATTTATTCCAAGAGAAACATTGGGCCCATGTGATGACTGAAATATCCGTGTTAATATAAATATATGGTATTTTGCATATTTCCCAAGACTTTCACTTGTAATATGGTAATGCTGTAAAAGCCAAATGAAACGAAATGGAATTACTGAAAGAAACAAGCAAGGCCAAAGATGTCGATGTGGCTCATCTTGTCAAGTTTGTACAGGATGAATTCAACTTTTTGGGATAAAAAACTGGCATGTTTACCCAAAACAATTATCTAACTAAAAGAGGAAACATTGGCAAGATGTTATAGAATCAAATAAGATTTCCTCGAACAGCAGTGGATTTGTTTCAACATTTGCTTCCATAAAAAAAAAAATAAAGCTCATCATACTTACAAATAAAATATTCTTTGAGTGTCATTATAAATGGAAACTATGAATCTGCATTCACTTCATTACAATACTATTCTTTACGCAAGTCTCAAGCAATCTACACAAATTTATGTTTAGTAACCAGAATGCTAACTTATTGCAATGCAAAGGCACCAAATATATCTAGTAAACGTGTATAAACATCCCAAAAAGTCTGATTAAATAAAAGCAAATCAAACCAATCCACAAATGTCAAAGACAAAATGCTGCCAAAAAACCATGTCCACATCTGCATGATATAAATGCCAAATTCTTTCAAACATCAGATTAAGGATCTCAGGTTACATACATTCAGTTATTTCATTATTTGATTACAAATTTCCAATACTATATTTTTATCTAACAAGATTAACATAAGCTTAGTATTTGGTGGCAGAAAATTAACTGACATTATATCAATAAACTAACAGGTAAAATTTAATTTCTTGAATTAAAGCCTATTTCTCAAAAATAAATGGATTTCATATAAACAAATTTACTGATAAGAACTAATAAACTCTTAGACAAACATAGGCTGATCGCTGTGTAATATTAGAATATTCCAAAATACAAACAAAAACATGAAAAGACAAGTGAGTAAATAATGACAGCGATATGGAAGGAGAAATACTTTCTGAGGAAGCTTACTGATAAGAACTAATAAACTCTTAGACAAACATAGGCCCATCGCTGTGCCATATTAGAATATTCCAAAATACAAACAAAAACTTGGAAAGACAAGTGAGTAAATAATGACGGCAATATGGAAAGAGAAATACTTGCTGAGCTAATTCCCTCGTAGGTGACAATACAAGGCATCGAGGAACTGTCTTTTTTGATGTTTTCTCATTCTTAATCTTCAGAATATGCATTAATGCTGGTACACCAAATGCCAGGGTTTTTCCTATAACAATCGACAGACAAGGAATCAACCAAAGATGTACCTCTAGTTTGCATAATGAAGAACCAATTGAAATCAAGTTAAATATATCAATAAGAAATTAACATGTCTGATAAAGAATGATAGAAGGTTATTGCAGTTGCTCGGACATTTCCTTCATAATGAAACTAAAGCATTAGCCAAATTCATAGTGCAACTAAACATAATTACTGCATTTATATCAAGATAGAGGCCTTCCTAATTAAAGTAGCCGTAAATTATTCACGACTGAAAAACAAAAATCTCGGACTGAAAAACATTAGCCAACTTCAAAGACGCAACTAAAGATTCCCTGTGCTTGTATCAAGATCAAGGCCTTCCTAGGTGAATGATCCAAAAGAATTCAACTTAATCATCATAAATTATCTGTTGAGTAGAAATAATAATTCTCAGACTCTTAAACCGAATAAAGAGAGCCAAAATTTAATAACTTACCAGATCCAGTGGCAGCAATCCCGATGAAATCTCGCCCTTCCAAGAGGAAAGGCCACGCATGCGACTGAATAGGCGATGGTTTGCTGAAGTCCTTGCAGCAATCAAGAACCTTCGCCGGAAGCCCAGACTCGGCAAACGAGCTCAATGCCTTGTACTTGGGATCCGACGTGTTATTCCCAGAAACAATCACACCTCCGCCCCCTCCCGCTTCCGGACCCTCTCCCTGCGTTCCCCCCTCTTCCACTTGCTTCCTCTCTCTCCTCGAATCCAACGCCGGTTCCTCCTTCGAGGTCGCTCCTTGTTCACCCTCCCGCTTCTTTTTCTTCTTCGTCTTCTCGGAATCATTTCCGAGAGTTCCTGAATTCTTGGAGGAAGGGTCGAGCTCAGCTTCAACAATCTTTCTCTTCTTCTTCTTCTTCTTCTTCTTGGTCCCGTTCATGTGTTCCTCGCCGCCGTTCTCCGTGGAATCCGGAGTTAGGGTTAGGGCTTCACCGTTTTCGAATTCTTTGTTCTTCTTCTTATTCTTCTTCTTCTCGTCCTCCATAGCTACGTGTAGGGTTTCTCGATCGATCGAAGGAGCCATGTCATCGGCTAGAACTCTGCCCATGGAGATGAAGCGAAGCGGAGGAGTGGGGGTCGGGGTTTGCGCCTCTTGTTGGGAGGGCAGAGACAGGGGCGGTGGTGGACTCGGTTTGCCACGATGCTACTAGGGTTTTGGAGTCGAGAGGGAGCGGTGGGCGTGCCTCCCATGATGTGCACGTGAGTATATAGTGGGCTTCGTATCGGGCTTATAATGAAGCGGGCTGGGCCTCTCCTTCACTTTCATCTTTGCATTATATTGGGCTTATAATTTTCATTATTTACACATTAATTTATAAATAAAAATCATTTCAAATGGTTAAATACTTTTATTGTGTCATGTCACATCATATACTATATACATATATAATAAGGTGATGTTGAACGCACGCTAAATATGCAACACACTGAATTATCTTCTAATTATAATTACTGAAAAATGTGGGAGACGACAGGCCACTTTTGCAGGTCGGTTGTGCATGTGAACACTTGATGTGACCATCCACGAGATTGACATGCCACTTTGCACATACATACTTGCATTTCCACAACATCATACGTGCTTACATGGTGACAAAATTCACACCATGCTGGTTTCCACGATATGCTTAAAGATGTTATCGCTGCACTTACGTCGTCGATGAAGACGTTACCTCATAGAAGGTTGAGAGAGAGAGAGAGAGACAGTACAGGGTGGCTCAGGTCATCTAAGAGACATGGGCCGGACGTGTCGGTTGGTGGATGAACATGCCAGGCTTTGACATGCACCTTCCTGCTCTGTTACTCCCGCGGCCGTCTATTTCGTGTGAGACAGAGGGGTTGGAGAAAGAAATGGATGCTGAAGCAAACGACGACTCCGTTCGAGGAAGAAGAAACTGCAGAGCGGAGGGAGTGCGTCAGAGTCTCTTACAGCTTTGCATGGGATTACGTGAAGAAGGAAACCCGATGGATGGGTGCTCCGAGATTCGGAAACTGGTGGAAGATAGATCCCGGTGGCGATGGCCGACAGTTGTGGTTGTGGCGCCACCGAGGAGGACCCCACCTGTTCCCCCCTCGGACTCCCCATCATGTCGACTTCGCACTCAAGGCAGCATGGGGAGCGGTGGCCAGCGGGCGGCTGTTAACCGTCCCCTCCCCCTCTCTCATCTAAATGCTCTCTCCTCCATCGGCTCCCCGTTCCATCCCGGCTCTCCTTCGTTCGATGCCTTCGTGATGATGCGAGCCCTTTGATTCTTCCCTCGGAACAGTGCAGAGGAGACAGATGGTCGGCATCTTCGCTCTGTTCTCCGCCGGGAGGATCAGCCACCGCCGGACGAAGAGCGCGGCTGTGAGCTCACAAAACTGCTTCTTTTCCGGATCTTCGTCAGAAAGATAAGATTTTGGTTGTTTGGTTTCCCTTCCCTGGCGAGTTTTGTTGTGCTCTCCAAGTTTTGATGAGTCGATGAGATTTGCCCTCTCGAGTGGATTTCTATTTAGCTGTCGGCTAATGAATGATGTCCCTCTGAAATGGGTTTCCTGGACAGGACGTGAGGCAAGTATTTTTGGCTCCAAACATGGAGGTCGGAGGTTCCTCTACCGGCACTGACCATGAAGCTGATGTAAACGACGAGTTCAAACCGATCGAGCACCCGACGGAGCCGCTCGACCACGATCAACCCGTGAGATGCCCGCTGCCCGATCCTTCGATACTTGATGCAAGTGTTCATCCCCTGTCTTGGCTACATTCTTTTACCTCCTGATGATAGATGTGGTTGCTCTGATCTCTTCTCAAGCAATCCGATGCTTCAATCATTACGAAGCTTCCGAATTGGTTTGATAGATGACCTTCTGGTGTTGGACATCAGGATGGTGGAACGTGGAAGGGAAGGATATCTTCTGCAAGTGCCGGCACAGCTGGCTTGCCCATGGTGAAGCAAGACACGGATGTGGAACCTCAAGCTGGTGAAACCACGGCGCATTCCATCTCACCTGGACGCGTCTCGTCGGCATCCATCGGCGTTCCTGAGCATCGTTTCGTGACCGTGCTTGAAGAAGACTGCAACACGGATGAAACCCAGATTGCGCATGGCTGATGACTTGTGCTTCCTTGCTTCATGTGTTCTTCCTCCCCGACTGCTGCTGCTGTTGAATCTTACCACATTCAATTGTTGATAGACCAAATCTATCTTCGTTGCCGAGTGCTTGTTCATGCAGAAGCTAAATATGTCTCAAAATTGATTACTACTATGAGATGAAGTACACATGCTACAAAAGGCCGAAGCTTTCTTCCATAAGGGTTATTGCGTCGTACATGCTTGCTGCAGGGGGTGATCCTGCTCGTTTCGATTCGTACGAGAAAGGAACCGATGTCATTTGTCGACGGGCTTGCTGAGCTCGTCCATCCGCCGGTGGACGAAATCGGCGATGTCATCGACCAGCTTGTGGGCGTCGGGCAGCTCCGGGAAGACGTAGAAGGCGTGGACGGCGTCCGGGTACTCGGCGACGCGAACATCTACCCCGTTCCTCTTCAGCCCCTCGCAGTACCACCGCTGCCGGTCCTGCAGCGCGTCCCACCCGCCGACGCACACCATGGTCGCCGGAAAGCCCTCCTCAAAGTCGTCCGCCGCCGCCGACCCTGGCCCGAACACGTTGGCTGCCTCGTGGTCCCCGTCCGCGCCCACCGGCAGGAACGATCTCCACATCCACTCGAACCGCTCCAGCTTCCCGAAGGGCATCCCACCCAGCCGCTCCTCCGAAGGCGACGGCACCTTCCCACCGAAGAAAGGCTGTATGGCCACCAGCCCCGCCACGCTGGCCCGACCCAGCGTCTCCCTTCGCGCCCGCCGCGCCACGTGGTGGGCGATGTTTCCCCCGGCGCTATCGCCCGCGAGGAAGACGGCGGACAGGTCAGGCACGAGATCGCCGTTGCCGAGCCAGCGTAGGACGTCGATGCCGTCGTCGTAGGACGCCGGGCAACGGTGCTCGGGCGCGAGGCGGTACTCGACCGAGGCGACGAGGGCGGGGACCCGGCGGGCGAGGCGGCGGCAGAAGCCGTCGTATGGGCTGCTGGCGGCGGAGTGGAAGGTGAAGCCGCCGCCGTGGAAGTAGACGATGAGGGGGAGGGGGCCGGGGGCGGGGGCGGGGGAAGCGGGGGAGAATAGGCGGAGCCAGAGGTGGCGGGAGGGGTCGACGGTGTGGTCGGCAGTGGCGACGCCGTCGATGGGGCTGGGGTTGGGAGGGGTCCTACGGTCGAAGAGGTTAAAGAGCCGGCGGTTGACGGTGCCGTCGCGGCGGCAGGCAGCGTCGGTGGCGGCGGTGATGGCGGCGATGATGAGGCGGGTCTTCAGGGGGAGCGGGGGACGGGCCGTGGCCATTTCGGAATCGCCCTTCTCAACGGATCTCGCCATCGAACTCTCTCACCTTCTACAGCGGCCTCGCGAGGTTGTGGTAACGAAGGCCACCCAACCGAGACCGACGTACACAAGGCGGTCATCGGATCACGTGATACCCACTTTTGCGGCCAACGAATGCGTCCGTCGCCGAAGTAGCTCCGTGTCGTTGTCATTTTCCTTAAAGGCGTCGTCAGTGACATGAAAACACGTCATCAAAAACACTATCACAACATCGACCATATCATAACTCTTAATAATTAAGGATCTATTATATCATATTTAAAATATTTTTTATCTTAATTTTTATCAAAATTATAATATAAAAATAATTAATATCTATAATCATGCGATCTGCTATAATCAAATTAAATCATTCGTATATTAATATATTCATTCATATATTAAAGACTGCACAAAGATACTGTCTTCTTAAACAAACATAAAATGTACAGAGACTGAAGTATCAGCCGGTGCAGCAACAAATGACAGTGGACATAAAAGGAGTCCTTTGTCTGTCTAATTATGTCTTCATGACGAGGAAGTACCGAGAGATTCCCAGCAGTAAAGGCTCTCGATCGATAACACTCTATGGATTAACATAACCTAAGGAATAATGCCATGAAGCAACGATGTCACGAGTACGTGCCCATGTTCTATCCTCTCCTATCATTCTCATCAGCGATCCAGACACCGAACAGTTTCAGTCCCTTCTTCTTGTCCTGCGTCTCCGACGATTTCCGAGGCGCCGCTGATCCTGTCACTACACCTCCTTCGTTGTCTTTCTTCTCTGTCACTCTCTCTAAACTGAGATCCAGGCCAACGCCCATCACCCCACTTTTTCTCCTGCTAAAACCACAGCTACAATGGTCTTCCTCGCCTCCGTTCTCCATCTTCTTCCTCTTGAAACCGAGCCCCAGTCCGATCACCCCGCTCGTGCTCCGACTAGAACCGCCGCTGCGATCGCCGCCACTGTTGTGCCGGATGATGTCGATCATGCAGTACGTTCTCCGGTGTCCGTCACTCTCCTCACACCGATAGAAGGCCACCGTGTCCTTCGCCTGAAGCCTCTTCTCCTTCACGAACTTGTTCCAGCCCTTGGTGAAGACATAGCTCTGGCTACTCTTCCAGTAGCAGTATCGGAACGTCCATGGGCGGTCCTCGCGGTCCACGAACTCGACCCGAACCTCGTCGGCCGTCTCCGCAACCACCGGCGGGAAATACTGCGTCGCGTGCTTCTTCGGAATGACCAATCTGTTGAGCTTCCCGACGTCGCTGGGCGTCAGTTCCTTTACGAACATCTCCAGGAACGTCACGTTGCCGGTCGTACGAGCATGAGGGAGGTCACGGATTGGCGCTGCGTGCAGCCTGGTGTACTCCTCCAATCGTGAACAATATGATCCGTCCCTAATCATGTCGAGCACATCATCGATGCTGAACGTCTCCTGGAACCTGCGTTCATGGGCGGCGTGCCGGGTGGCGGGGAGATTGCGGTGGGAGTAGTCGCCATGATGGAGCTTGACGGCCGCGCTGTCGAAAGCCCCGGCCGCCGCGATCTCCGACTCGAATCTCCCGAGCCAGACTCGATGCCCGCGAGCGAAGATCTGCGCGCCCCAGTGTCCGTCCGGTAGCAGCATGACGCCTCGGTATGGCGTCGAGGGATTGGGATCGTTCGACGTTCCGGTGGCGGCCGCCATGAAGGGCGAGGCTCGACCCCAAAAGATGCAGCTAGAATCGGGTCCTTCACGTGCCGCTGGCACGGCGGGTGCCATTCGGATCTTGCCGGCCGAGTAGCAGAGTGTGCAGTCTCTTTTCTCGTGTTCGCAGAGGGATAACCTGAGGAAGACGAGCCGTCAATTCAAGAACAAACAAAGATTGCAAGACGGGTTAAGCACCACAAAATGGCACGGAAGTAAAGACCTAACCTTAACGTTGTCTCCATCTGTGCACACATAGGAGGACGAAGAGCCCTTGAAATCCGCTTTCTTACAATTAAAATCAGCTTGAAGAAGAAGAAGAAGAAGGGGAGCCATGAAAGCACAGTTCGTAAGCTTCCTTATGTAGAGAGAGGAGAAGGTGGAGGCGAGGTGAAATCGGAAGCAGGAGATACTACTTGCTGAGGAAGAGTTGGACAGCGTACTAATTCGGGAACGAGGCTGACGCCGCAGACCTTCAATTTAGAGGAGCAGGAGTTGATGGGAAGGAGGTGTCCTGCCATGGATCTCTCAAATGTTCCCTGAATTCCGACAGCCAAACTAAAATTTCGGGTTTCCCCCTTACAGCTAAGTGAAGCACACATCTCTATTTTTATCTCGATGCAGAAAGATCACGTGCTCCCAATAACGAAGCATGGTTGTCTTCAGTCTCCTGCTGCGACAGCCTCGGACCGCTCCAGCAGCCGGAGACCATGCAACGTAACGCATTGTGCAGTGCTTGAATTGGCCGATCGATCTAAACTATTTTGGTGGGCTTGTATTTTAACCCCTATATTTACGCCTAAATCTTAGAATAGAGTTCTCCCTCTTCAGTTCCCATTAGGTGAGTCACTTAAGAGTTATGACAATGTGATGATCAGAACAACTTTTTCTCACGTAAAGAGGGAGAAGTGGGATGCGTGAATGCATAAAAAGCAGTGGTGAATTCAACCTTCTCAACCAGAAGAATGAGTTCCAACATTAATCTACGTTAGATATTGACCTACATAGATTTCATGTGAGACGTTGCCATCTTGTTCATGTATCCAAGAAAGAAAGAAGATCCTTGCTTCTTCTTCTACCTTTGCCTACGATTCCCTTTGCCACTCATGCTTCAAAATCGCCTTGTTTTGAGGTGTATTCGTCTTCCCGATGAAAACACTCGGAAATCTTTAACTTGCTTCTCTTTGGTTCTTTCACGGAGCTATTTTCTTGCTTCTATTAGAATTAAACTTATTCAAATGTTATAAAGAGAAAAGGTTCATTACATTAAGAAGAAAAAATAGATTAAAAGTCTATAGAAGGATAAGTCAAATTAGTTATTGGGTCTTGAAAAGATTTCTTAAAAGAGAATAATTCATCTTAAATATAATTAATGTAATGTATCTTTCGGGACTATATAAACCCTATATGTTGGGTTATGAAATAGATAGAGTTTCTGAATTTGTAAAGAGTTTTCTTGAGAGAAATATAGAAGATTGAAGCTTGTCTACTCTTCCTCTGTTTGATAACTCTATCTCTTCTTCTTATCAAGATCAACGTTTGGTATCAGAGCATAGGTTAAGCTATAACCCCTTCCTCCTGTATCATATAACTACAGATTCCCAGATTGACAAAAGAAAATTATGACATATGGTGCATTCAAATGAAGGTTCTTCTAAGCTCTCAAGATACATGAGAGTTTGTAGAAGATGAATTTGTTGAACCAAGTTCCAGAAGAAGAAGTAATGAATGCAGGAAGAAAATAATTCAAATAAAGAAGGAAGAAGGTGAAAAAGGCTTTATTCATAATCTACCTAAGTGTTTGATGATACAATATTCGAGATCATCGCTCCAGCAAATACTTCAAAGAAGGCTTGGGAAATACTTCAAAAAGCATTCGGTGGTGTTGATAAGGTAAAGAAATTTGTCTACAAGTTTTACAAGCCGAGTTTAAAAAATTACAATAAAGTACTTCTTAAAATATTTCTGATTACTTCTCAAAAATCATTTATATTGTTCATCAAATGAGACGAAATGGTGAACAAGTAAATGATCATAGAGTAATAGAAAAAAACACTAAGATCTCTAGATCCAAAATTTGATTTTATTGCTATTACGATTGAAGAATCTAAAGATTTAGAAAAAATATCTTTAGAAAAACTTATGGGTTCCTTCAAATTCATGAACAAAGAATTACAAAAAGAGGAGAAGACAAAATTATAGAGCAAGCATTACAAACGAAGCTTACTCTTGAAAATAAAAGAGAATCAAATTCTCAAAGAGGAAAATGACGAGGACAAAGAGGAAGAGGAGGCAGAAATCAGACGATCAAGAATTTCCAAACAATGAAGGTGGTAGAGAAAATTCTAGCCAAAGAGGCTGAGGTTATGGCCAACAATGTGGCTGAGACCGTGGACGTGGTAGAAATTATAAAAAGTCTAAAATACAATGCTATATTTACAAAAAGTACGAACATTACTCTTATGAATGTTATTATAATCCTAACAATCAAGAGATCGTCGGAAGTTCGCCGGAAGAAATCAGACTTATCTTGCTTAGAATATGTATTAAGAATCATAGTTAGCACATAATTAGAGTTGAGATTAGGAGGTAATCTCATCAACTTTGTTAGGGGCCAATTGGGCCCGAAGTTGGACTAGTTTGGGCCGGATTCAAGGCCCAACCAAGGTGCTGAAACCCTGGCCGACGGTGGCACCGCTTAGGGAACAACACCCAGGGATTCCTATGCGGTGGTGCTACCTGCAACAATGCTGCCAACGATGGTACCGTCCTTGTTCAACGGTGGTACCGCCTAGTACCAGATCCTATGGCGGTAGTACCGCCTAGGAACGATGGTGGTACCGCCAGTACTTAGGAAACCTAGGATGAGACCTTTTTAGGCTTCAAGTTTGAATCAACTTAAAGCCTATAAATATCCCTCTCATCCCTGGTTAACACATAAGCATAGAGAGTTTTATAGTGAGAAAACGTTGTAGAAATCACTTAAGAAATCCCTCATCTAGATCAAACTTTAGAATTATATTTAGAGAGGAGTGTGTGTGCTTTTAAGAGTTATCTCCTAAACCCGGTAAAAGAAGAAGAGGGGTGTAAGAAGGAGGTTAATCTTCGTCTATTAAATGAAGATCGATAGTAGATACCGGTGGCCTCGACGAAAGATGAATCGTCGAAGTGGATGTAGGTCATGACGACCGAACTACTCTAAAATCTGGTTTATATTTTACTTCTTGTTATTTATCTTTACTGCAAACCACTTTACCTCCTTACTTGCTTTACATTCAATACGCTCTTACTTTGCTTTCAAAGTTAAGCATTTCCGAAATCGGTTTTATCGTGCGAAGAGATTTTTCGAAACCGATTTGAAGACATATTTTTTCGCTGCACTAATTCACCTCCCCCCCCCCCCCCTCCCCTTAGTGCCGACTCGTTCCTAACAGATATCACATGTGTAAATGACAAAGAATAGAATGTTTCCTCTATATTTAAATATTTTTAATAAATAAATTTGTTTTAAAGCTAATATTGAGGATATTTCTACACTTTGGCATCTTAGATATGCTCACTTAAATTTTAAGGCTTTGAAACTTCTAGAGAAGTATAATATAGTGACAGGAATGCCAAAAATTGGTCGCCCAACAAAATTATGTGAAGTATGTATCATGGGTAAACAAGAAAGAAAGCATTTCAAAGTGAGAAGAACAAAAAGAGAATGCCATTGACTTGATCTGGTGCACTCAGATGTTTGTGGCCCTATCAATATAGTATCACTTGGAGGAAGCAGGTATTTTCTTACCTTCACTGATGATTATAGTGGCAAAACTTAGATTTATGTGTTAAAAAAAAAAAAAGAAGTTTTAAGCAAATTCAAAGAATTTAAGGATTTAGTTGAAAAACAAAGTTGTTGTAAGATTAAATGTTTAAGAACAAATAGGGGTGGTGAATATATATCAAATTAATTTAAATTTTTTTGTAAAAATAATAAAATTTTACATCAATTCACCATGTCATACACACCTCAACAAAATTGTGTCTCAGAAAGAAAAAATATGATTATCCTTAATATGGTCCGATGCATGCTAAAGAAAAGAAAAATTCCTAAAGAATTTTGGGGAGATGTTGTTGCTTGTGCAGTTTATTTGCTTAACAGGTTTCCGACAAAGCGAATTGGTAATGTTATACTAGAAGAAGCATAGAGCTTACAAAAACTAAGAGTTGATCATTTGAGGATTTTTGGAAATATTGCATTTGCCAAAATACAAGAAGAAAAGAAAACAAAATTTTAGGATAAAAGTCAAAAATACATTTTGCTAGATTATCCAAAGAATTTCAATGGTTACAAACTCTACAATCCTATCATAAATAAAGTTGTGATGTCAAGAGATGTTGAGTTTGATGAACAATAGATTTGGAACTAGAAAAGTGATGAGCGGTATAAGAAAGTTGTAGCTTCAGAAGAAGATGATATAATACAAACAAGCACCGAAATAGTTTTGCCAGAATCATCATCTAAATTAGCTAGGTCACATGATTCAAGAAGTCCAATTATAAAAAGAACAAGATCAATTCAAGAGATATATGATGTGACTCGAAGGATTGATACTAACAATGATGAACTTTTTTTATTTTGTCTTTTTGCAGGATATGATCCATTAACTTTCGAAGAAGCTTATAGAGATGAAAAATGGCGACAAGCTATGAATGAAAAGATTCATGCCATTAACAAAAATAATATATGAGAGCTTACTACACTTCTAGAATACCACCAAGCTATCAGTGTTAAGTGGATCTATAAAACAAAAAGAAATACAAAAGGAGATGTGGAGAAATACAATGCTAGATTGGTTGCAAAGGGATATAAACAACAATATGGGATTGACTATGAAGAAGTATTTGCACCAGTTACTCGATTAGAGATAGTAAGATTAATTATCTCTCTAGCAGCTTAAATTAAATGAAAAATTTTACAAATGAATGTCAAATCAGTATTTCTTAATGAAGTTCTTGAAGAAAAGGTATATATTCAACAACCCCCTAGTTTTATTATTCAAGAACAAGAAGACAAAGTATATAAGTTAAAAGAGCTCTTTATGGGCTTAAAAAAGCCCCACGAGCATGGAATTCTCGAATATATGCTTATTTTATGTAAAATGATTTTTCTAAATGTCCACATGAACATGCTATCTATACGAAATCTAACTATAATGGAGATGAAATTCTCCTTGAACTTAATAATGGCAAAGAATTATACATTTCATATATTTATTATGTTCTTGATATGAAAAATAATATTTTAAGTTTGGGACAATTACTTAAAAAAGGTTATGATATTGAGATGAAAGATATACTCTCTCACAAGAATAAAATATTGATATCACGTGTAAAAATGACAAAGAATAGAATGTTTCCTCTACATTTAGTATTTTTGACCAATCAAATTATTTTAAAGCTGATATTGAGGATATTTCTACACTTTGGCATCTTAGATATGCTCACTTAAATTTTGAGGCTTTGAAACTTCTAGAGAAATATAATATGGTGATAGGAATACCAAAAATTGATCGACTAGGAAAATTATGTGAAATATGTGTCATAGGTAAACAAGAAAGAAAGCCTTTCAAAGTGAGAAGAACAAAAAGAGTATGGCATCGACTTGATCTGGTGTACTCAAATGTTTGTGGCCCTATCAATCTAGTATCACTTGGAGAAAGCAGGTATTTTCTTACCTTCACCGATGATCATAGTGACAAAACTTGGGTTTATGTATTAAAAGAAAAGAAAGAAGTTTTAAGCAAATTCAAAAAAATTAAGGATTTGGTTAAAAAACAAAGTTGTTGTAAGATTAAATGTTTGAGAACAAATAGGGGTGGTGAATATATATTAAATTAATTTGAATATTTTTGTAGAAATAATGAAATTCTACGTTAATTCACCATGTCATACACACCTCAACAAAATGGTGTCTTAGAAAGAAAAAATAAGACTATCCTTAATATGGTCCGATGCATGTTAAAGGAAAGAAAATTTCCTAAAGAATTTTGGGGTAATATTGTTGCTTGTGCAGTTTATTTACTTAACAGGTTTTCGACAAAGCGAATTGGTAATATTATACCATTGTGCTTACAAAAACTAAGAGTTGATTATTTGAGGATTTTTGGAAGTGTTGCATTTTCCACGATACCAGAAGAAAAAAGAATAAAATTGGAGGATAAAAGTCAAAAATATATTTTGCTAGGTTATCTAGGGAATTTCAATGGTTACAAACTATATAATCCTATCACAAATAAAGTTGTGATGTTAAGAGATGTTGAGTTTGATGAACAACAGATTTGGAATTGGAAAAGTAATGAGTAGCATAAGAATGTTGTAGATTCAGAAGAAGATGATATAATACAAGTAAGCACCGAAGTAGCTTTGCCAGAATCATCATTTAGATTAGCTAGGTCACATGATTCAAGAAGTCTAATTATAAGAAGGACAAGACCAATTCAGGAGCTATATGATGTGACTCGAAGGATTGATACATTCGAAGAAGCTTATAGAGATGAAAAATGACGATAAGCTATGAATGAAGAGATTCATGCCATTAATAAAAATAATACATGGAAGCTTACTACACTTCTAAAAGACCACCAAGCTATTGGTGTTAAGTGGATCTACAAAACAAAAAGAAATACAAAAGGAGATGTGGAGAAATACAAGGCCAGATTGGTTGCAAAGGGATATAAACAACAATATAGGATTGACTTTGAAGAAGTATTTGCACCAATTGCTCGATTGGAGACAGTAAGATTACTTATCTCTCTAGCAGCTCAAATGAAATAGAAAATTTTATAAATTGATGTCAAATCAGTATTTCTTAATGGAGTTCTTGAACAAGAGGTATATATTCAACAACCCTTTAGTTTTATTATTCAAGAACAAGAAGACAGAGTATATAATTTAAAGAGAACTCTTTATGGGCTTAAACAAGCCTCACGAGTATGGAATTCTCGAATATATGCTTATTTTATGCAAAATGATTTTTCTAAATGTCCACATGAACATACTCTCTATACGAAATCGAACTCTAATAGAGATATCTTGTTTGTATGCCTATATGTAGATGATTTAATATTTACAAGCAATAGTAGCTCCATGATTAAAGATTTTAAGTACTCTATGAAAAAGG
Organism: Musa acuminata AAA Group; assembly: GCF_036884655.1. NCBI lineage: Eukaryota > Viridiplantae > Streptophyta > Magnoliopsida > Zingiberales > Musaceae > Musa > Musa acuminata. The sequence continues at coordinate 4,904,480 of NC_088348.1, read as the reverse complement.
AGTTTGGGATGATCAACTTGGGCTTAATGACTTATTTCCTCGGTATTGAAGTTATACAAGATAATGAAGAAATTTTTATCTTATAAGAAAATTATGCAAAGGAGATTTTAAATAAGTTTTCTATGGAAGATTGTCATTCTATAGATACACCTATTGAATATAACACCAAGTTGATCAAGGCAGGTGAATGTAAATATATTAATCCAACTTATTATAAAAGTCTAGCTGGATATTTAAGGTATTTGACATGCACTCGATCTGATATACTATTTGGAGTTGGTTTAATAAATAGATATATGGAAGTTCCTAAGACATCTTTTTTAAATATCGTTAAAAGAATTTTATGATATATTAAAAGAACAATTTAGTATGGAATGTTCTATTCATCATCTAAAAGGTTGGAGCTTATTGGATATCGTGATAGTGATTGGGCTGGAAGCTAGAAAGAGTACAACTGGAATTATATTTTATTTTAGTGAAGTTACATTCACTTGGTCTTCAAAAAAGCAACGGATCGTTGCTCTATCAAGTTGTGAAGCAGAATATATAACAGCTTCTTATAGTGTTTGTCATACAATTTGGTTAAGAAGATTACTCTAAAAACTTTATATGCCACAGGAAAAGTCAACAAATATTTATGTTAATAATAAATCAGCAATTTCCTTAGCCAAAAATCTAGTCCACAATAAAAGATCGAAGCATATCGACACAAGATTTCATTTCATAAGAGATCATATCAAAGATAAAGAAGTGGAGCTACATCATTTCAAGATAAGTGAACAAGTGGCCAATATACTTATAAAACCTCCCAAATTTAAAATATTTCAACAACTTCGAAAAAAACTTGACATGTTAGATGGAACAAGTTTAAGGAGAGAGAATATTGGAATTAAACTTGTTCAAGTATCATAAAGAGGTTCATTTCATTAAAAGAAAGGTTCATTGCATCAAGAGAAATATTCATTACATTAAGAAGAAAAAATAGTTTAAAAGTCTATGAAAGGATAAGTCAAATTGGTTATTGGTTCTTGAAAGAGAATGATTCATCTTGAATATAATTAATGTAATATATTTTTAGGAACTATATAAACCCGATATGTTGGATCATGAAATAGATAGAGTTTCTAAATTTATAAAAAAATTTCTTGAGAGAAATATAGAATATTGAAGCTTATCTACTCTTTGTATGTTTGATAACTCTATCCCTTCTTCATATCAAGATCAACCGTCTCCACTCTGAAGAACGACAAAGGCACCGAGAAAGAAGGCTTTGTCGTTCTTCGGTCTTCGCTTCTCTCTAAGTCACGGCTGTTCTTGAACGTACTGCATGGTGGGGTTGGCCTCTCATCTCTTGCATATGTAATATGTTGCTATCTGCCTGCCTTGGCGACCGCTTCCTCCGAGAACTAAAACCATTCACCTCAGTCTACTTCGTCTCCGGTTCGTGGAGTACTGAAGAGAAGGAACGATTGATGGGGCACATGGCATAACCATCTGATTTACTTTTAGATCCGTGATCACTAAGATCAACGATCGTCATTGGCCATCGCGCGCAGGAGGGTGTCGGTTCTCTGTGGGAAACACTGTTCTCTGTGGCAAAAGAAGATGTGCATCCTACTGAATCCCGGCCCTATCATGAGAGAGGTAAGGATGTTCCCTGGCTCGCCCGCGACGACGGCATAATTCTACCCACTTGTTCACTTCGGGAGCGCTCTGTATGCCGGATGATGCTCATGCCCCAGGACCGGATCCCGCGTGAATAAAAAAAACTCCAACGTTTCGACGTAAGAACATTTTGAGGATAAAAAAATAAAAATCTTTGCGAAAAATATTAATACATGAGGTAGATTCAGTCATGTTGGATTCACCCATCCCATATTTGCAGTAGAAGTAAGGATCTAACGATCGCATTTCCAGAAGTAGGAAATCTTACTATAGATGGGACGGAAAGCAGCGACTCTTACTCGAAAAAGTCAAAAGTAGCCGTTGTATGGGTAGATAGAGATGACCGTTGCAAACTCATAACGTCAGCCAATTCAAACGCCACATTAGCTGCCACAGTGAGAGTGAGAGAGAGAGAGAGAGAGAGAGACCCACAGACGTTGCCCATTTCAAACTCCCACATCAGCTCCCATCAAGGGAGGGAGGGAGAGAGAGAGATCAGATCCAACCAAGATGGTGGCCAAGACTCCAACCAAGGAGCGGAGGATGGCCGCCGCCCTCAACCCCAATCTCGTCAGGGAAACACTGATCAAGGTATAATTCTTTCAATTGTCTGCATTAATACTAGCTCGGACTCAACCTCAGATACATTTCCTTTTGCGAAGGTGGAGAGGTGCATGGCTCGGCTGCAGGAGCTCCAGTGCACGGTGACGGGTGGGACGAAGGTGGTGGCCGGTGTCACTCTCAGCCCTCGCAGCACGAGAGGATATCTCAGAACCAGTCTGGTATGCAAGAAAGAATCCTTAAGGTTCGCTCCATGTCGTCTCCGTAGTCTCTTTCCTTCTCCGTTTTCTCTGCCTCACTTAGCAGCAAAGGAGTGCCACTTCTTTTTGCAGGATGAGAAATAATGCTTCGTCTCGGAGATCGCCGGCGGGGAAGTTCCAGGGGAGCACAAATGGTACCGTCTCAATGCTTCTGAGACTCCTCTTTCTTTGCCATTTGTGATCTACAGCGTCGATTCAAGGACTCTTCTGCGAACAGGGGAGTGGCGGCGGATGTCGCTGCCGGCCATGCTGCTGGGAGAAACCGTAGTGGAGATCCTTGAGGCCAGCCGAACCACGAAGGAGGCGGTCACAGCTGCTGCGGCTGCGGCCATGAGAAGCCGCCACAAGACCACCGAACCTACAACTCCCATCACTGCCCGCAGAACAAACAAGTCGTCATCACGTGAGAATACAGAGATGCAAGCAAGGCGGGTGAAGGAGAAGCAAGGGCGATTGAGGATCATCCGATCAGAGCAATCCCCGGCCGTTTCCAGGGCGAGGTCACGCATCAGATTCAAGTCGAATTCGCCGCTGGCTACTGCGAGGGAGGAGCAGATGGTGGGCGGCCGACCGTCGGTGGCAGCCCACCGGGTATCACCCAGAAACCGACCCTGGGCCAAGAAGACGGTGTTGTTCCCCAACCCTCTCTTCACCTCCTCCTCGCCCACGTCGTGCCACGGGCAAAGGAGGTTCTACAAGACCAGATCCCCCGTGATTGGGAGGACGAGGCCGTCGCAGAGTCCCCACAAGTTCGTCATCAAATCACCATCTTCCACATCCCTGAAGTCGCAGTTCGCACCCAAGAAGGCCGTCACAGTGAGAATCCTGAAGTCATCCCCGGAGAAGGTGGTAGTGTTGAAGAAGTCCCGGCGGTGCTCCTTCTCACCTTCCAAGTTAGTGAACCGAATAATCGCATCGCCGGTCAAGACCCGGCCGATCTCCCTCCTAAGAAGCAGCACTGGGTTGTTGGCCGGCCTGAAGCAACGTTCAGGTTTCAGTACACCGGTGAGGATATCTTCTTCCATCGCAAGGATTTGAACGCCGTCATTTTTGTTGCTGCTGTGTCCAAAATGCTGCTTGCAGCACATGAAATCTAAACTGTAACAACATCTCGTTCGTGTGCCCGACTGTAAGGTTTCTATACTAATAACGACTTCATGACGAACATAAGATTCAGAGGATCTTTTGTTTAGTCTACAACTATACTCTGTTCGATGTTGTTTATCTATTTGCATTCATCTCTAATATTTGTTGTTGATCTACTGATATAAACAGATTCTAATTCTAATATAAGATGGGAGTAATTCATTATTATTGTTCGATGATATGCTCACCAAACGTTCCTCCTCCTCCGCCCATATTTACTGATCTCCACTTTCCACCTCCGCCTTATAATCGACCTTGGGTGCGCATCCTAGGCATCACAATCGATGGCAATTGCACATCCGAGCTTTTCGCCGTGCTTCCTCGGCCTCACTCGGCCTCTCCACCTTCCAAAACGACCTGTCCTTCCTGCCCGATCCTTGCAGATCCCGGTGCTGCTTGCTGCCGAGCGGACTGCCAAAAACCATGACCCTTCAGCAGTCAAGGATGAGCCTCTCTCGTCGATCATCACCGAACTTGAGCTGGAGAAGGAAGAAGAAGAAGAAGAAGAGATGGCAGGTGGAGAGGGCAACGGCGGTCGCGTCGCGGAGAGGTGGCGCGAGATCGACGGCTGCGACGACTGGGCGGGGTTGCTGGACCCCATGGACCCGCCGCTGCGCTCGGAGCTTGTCCGCTACGGTGAGTTGGCGCAGGCCTGCTACGACGCCTTCGACTACGATCCCTTCTCCCGCTTCTGCGGCAGCTGCAAGTACAACCGCCGCGAGTTCTTCGCCAGCCTTGGCATGAAAGGTGTTGTCTACGAGGTGACACGCTACCTCCAACATCAACCTGCCCAACTTCTTCTCACCCGTTCGCGGGGGGGGGGCGCCATGACCTGGTGCGAGAAGGCCAACTGGATCGGCTACGTTGCGGTGCCGAAGGTGCCGGGGATACTGTTCAACGAGCGACTGCCGGAGCTGGTGAAGAGGCCGGCGGAGGGGCTCCCCTGGAGCTGCAGCCACGTCGGGGTGGAGCTGGCGCTGGACCACAAGCACTCACCGTTCCTCAAGGACACCGTCGACCCCTCCTGCTTCCACAACCTGGAAGCCCACCTGCACCTTCTCGACGGGTACTCATGCCGGACTCTTCTTCTTCTTCTTCTTCTTCTCTGTTTCAATCAAATCTTAAACTAGTCCAAGGCTCCAAATCGACTCCATGGACGACCAGCTGCATTCACCGAGAACTAGTTCACTCTGAATCACAGACTATTGCCGATAATATCTACCGCTTTGGTCCTGTGCAACATAATATTATTGGAATCAGATGAGAAAGCCATTTGCTGCAGTCCTACCGATGGCTTTTGAGGTGGGGCGAACAGGTACCACGGCGTTGGTGAACAAGGCATGTGACTACGTCAAAGACTACCACGTGGTGCCGCCGCTTTGGAGGCAGGACGAGAACAAGGGAATGACCCGAGCGCATGACGGGAGGTTGGGTGCAGCGCAACCGGCAGGAGGTCATCGACGACGACACTCATCATCATCTCCACCGTATGGGTCTTCTCGCTGATTGACATATGCTAGTCGTTCACCCCGTTGACTCCGCTTCGCTATCTGCGTCTTCGATGGAAAACAATGCTGCAATTGTCTTTGGAAGAATTTTCTTAGAAAAATCCAACATTTTAGCTATTTTCCCCTTAGAACATTCCCTCTTTTACTATATTAAAAAAATGTATCTTTTTTTTTGTTTTGTTTTTTTGGGTCTAATCTTCTTTTCATCATCTTAAATGCAAGACTTACACAGATTCGGACTAAAAATATTAGTAACAAAATTAATTAAGTAGTTTACCTAAAAAAAATCTATATTGTGTGTTTTTCAATAGGTATTCCTATTTTACTTTTTTCCCAAATAGTATCCTTGATTTAATATATATATATATATATATATATATATTATTCTTTAATTTTTTGTTGTCTATTATAGTAATTTAGTTTGTCACAAACTAGTTTTTTGTTGTCTATTATAAATCCCCTTCTACAATAGGACTTCAAAGTTCTTGAAATACAAGTATAAATAACTAAATAGTTAATATTATATTATTTTTATTAGCGTCGGCTTATTTATGTTGGCTTTTATAGATCCTTATTTCTAAGCAAACTTTTAGATCCACTCAACTAATATGAACTGAGAAAAGTTTTTTTATAGGATAAATAAATGGGTTCTTATATTGCTTGAACTTTGCATCACAATTAGGCGTATATCTCCATCGATATTAGTTTTGTTAGATCTGAGATCTTAAAATGGCTTTATGATAAGTGGTTATGGATCCCATTTATGGTAAAAACAGTGAAACATGTTTTCGTCAATACACCATACACCATGAGATGCTCGACAGAGATGCTTTGGAAACTTACTCCAAATTTATATAGTATAAGACAAGAGAAGAGATGGAATGAGAAAGTAGGGTGACTTTAAAATGATTGAGAGAAATACCTTTTAGAAAATAAAAATGAAAGAAAAAAAAAGTTGTTCCTAGAAAAAGAAAGAAAACAAAAGTGACCTATCTTTCTATTGTTTAGATAAGATAGAATACCTTTCTATTATTTTTGACAACATGAGGATATTTCTCAATGAATTTATTTTTTCTTTCAATCGATATATATTTACCGTGGTAGATAAGTATGTCAGAAGTCTATTTGACGATTTAAAAATAGAAATTCAGGTAAAAAATAAGTCTTTACGAACTAGAATTTATTTCTAAAATATAAAATATATCTTAAAATTTTATTGAGAGTCGAAAATATATTTGGATTCTTAGGTGTTCCCAAGGAATACAGAGAATAATGAGTAAAAAAAGATTTAAAATTTATTTGACAATATGAATAAAAATTTTGAGATTCCTTTTATTTTATTTTTTCATATAGCAAAGACTAAATATATTGAATTGTTAAATTACATAAATCTTTTGTTGATTTTGAAATCTTCTTAAGGATTTCTTTTCTATTAGAAAAGAAGAATTTTTGCTCTTTGCTATCATAAGAAGAAACGATGTTGATAAGTTTGCAAGTAGGTAAAGCATCCGTCAATCATAAATTAATGGGATCTACAAAGACTACTGACAGTAACCTCTCATAATTCGCATCTCAAGTTGCGTCCTTCACCTATCCTTTCCAGCAATGATTCTTCCGCTAAATATGAAGGTGCACATGATGCAATTATTGTGGGAGACACCTTTAGTTCTATGTTAGAGATCAATGCTGTAAAGCCTTTTTGTTCCCGTGCAGTTCCTAACTCAAGACACAGAGTCCTACAAATCCAATATATTATCTATCCTTGTGATGTCTCAATCTTAATTAAGGGAACAACACACTCTCTCTCGTGGCTAGAAGACGACGCATCCACGGAGTACGTAAGCTCGGCGAAGTCCACACGCTTCCCTGTCCATGTCGAACGTCTATCTCCGACGGTGGTTTCTGTGGGACTCGACGGGCGTGGTAAATATTTTTAGATCAACTCTGTCAGCGCTGACGAGGAGAGAGAAGTGCGAAGAACAGAAAGCTCAAAGACGGTAATCCTTCGTCTGTCCATGCTCGTGAATGTGTGGGTTGTGGCTCAATGGCAGTGATGGAATGGGAGGCAGGAGAAAAGGGAGAGAAGCTGGACATGGAAGGGAAGCCGGATGGAGGAGATGAGAAGAAAGAAGTCGCGGCGGTGGTCGATTCATCGCGGAGCGAGACGTGGGTCTCCCGGCTGCAGACCCAGCATCCGGTTGCCCCCATCCAGGTCGTGCTTCATGGCGCCGCCACTCCGCCGGCAGCCGTCGCCGCCGCCTACCAACCCACCCCAACCCCAACCCCACAGGTAAGAGTTCTCGGTCTTAAAGCAGGCAGAGAAAGTGCGAATATACTGTGATTAGCTTTTGATGCTGTGACTAGTGGAAGTAGGTCGGATTGGCGTCGCTCAACTCCAGAGAGTACACTAACAGAGTATCCCTCCTCCTCTTCGTCCTCCACCTGCTGGTGGCGGCCGCCGCCGTGTGCTTCTTCTGGTTCAAGGGCATCCAAGGACTCCTAGATTCCGACTCGGGGAAGGCTCGGAACGGGCGACAGGTGCTCAAGTTCTGGCTCCCGCCCATCGAGGGTGCCTCCGTCCTCAGCATCGGCCTCGCCTTCGCATGGCAGAAGGCCGTGCGCTCATGGCCCTCCGTCATGGTCCCCTTCATCCTCTGGGCCTGCTTCCTCGCCACCATGGCCGCTGGCATACTCCTCCTCTGCTTCTCCCTCCCGGCGACGGACGGGCTCGGCGTCGCCTTCATGACCTTCTCGATCGGTGCCGGTCTCTACGCGTGCTGGGTCACCCGCCGCATCGCCTTCACCGGGAAGGTCTTCGCCCAGGCCCTCAGGCCGGTGACCAAGTTCCAGGACGTCAATGGTCCGGCCTACCTCATGTTGGGCGTAGGCTTCCTGTGGATCTCGGCTTGGTGCTTCGCGGTCATCGGAGCGCTCAACTTCTACTATCCCACCTTGACCATCCTCGCATTGGTGCTGAGCCTCGCATGGACGGCCGAGGTGATGCGCAATGTGGCCAACCTGACGGTGAGCCGAGTGATCGCGCTTTACTACCTCAGGGGGATGCAGTCCAGCACCCAGTTCAGCTTCCAGCGGGCCACGACCATAAACCTCGGTAGCGCCTGCCTAGGTTCGCTCTTCGTGCCCACCATCGAGGCGCTCCGCATCATGGCGCGCGGCCTCAACTTGTTGGAGGGCGAGGACGAGTTCTTGTTCTCGTGCGCGCACTGCTGTCTCCGAGTCATGGAGTCCATCTTCCGCTACGGCAACAGCTGGGCGTTCGTCCATGTAAACGAGCCCGCTCCCCTTCTTGCTTCAAAACTATACTCGGGATAAAAAATATGGTGATCGGAGTGGGGAATGCCTGCAGATAGCGGCATACGGGAGGGGGTTCGTGGAGGCGTCGCAGAGCACATGGGGGCTGTTCGAGAAGCAGAGGATGGAGGCGGTGGTGGACTCGGACATCACCAGCGCCGTGTGCTTCCTGACGGGGGTCACCAGCGGGGCCCTCTCCCTCATCTTCGCTGCTTCCTGGACCTTTTCCTCCCACAAGCACTACACCGCCACCGTGTCGCTGCTCGCCTTCTTCGTCGGCTACCTCATGGTCTTTCTCTCCCTCCCTCCCTGCTTTCTCCGACTTGGTTCATTCCACGGTGACGCTTCATTCCTTCTCGCCCAGCAGACGAGGATCGGCATGGCCCTGCCGCACGGATGCGTCGCCTGCTACTACGTCTGCTACGCCGAGAACCCGGGATCGAGGCTGTTCGACTCCACCATCCCTGACCGGCTCAACCAGATCGGATCCGGTCGCGAAGGCTTCGTGCCGACGCCTCGGTTCCCCCGGCCCAACTTTAGAACCTGAGGACCGAAACCCCCCTCTCTCTCTCTCTCTACCTTACCTCCGACTCCACCATTGCCGTCCCGTCTCGTCTCCTGCCGGTGGCCGCGGTCACTCGCAGTTACTCCAACCGCCGTGCGCTCTCGGCGGGGCGCAAAAGAAGGTTGCTCGGTGGTCGTCACGGTTACGTCAACCGCACTCCTCGATGGCCGTTGAAGTTACTAACGGCGTACCACATCTGAGTTATCTCGTGCCCTAAGTGGGCCCCACGGTGAGAATGACGTGTTGGGGGTCCACGGGTCAGGTTTGAGAGAGAGTGAATGTGACCGGTGGAGGTGGTAAAGAGTTATAGCTCGTAATGACGGTGAATGGTTGTACCGATGATGTTGGTGATCACAATAATGATGGTAGCGACATGTCTCGTGACATTGATCGGGGATCCGTGTCGTACTGCGCTCTGCCTCCACCCCGGTAACCGGGAATAACATTACCGGAAGAAGACGAAAGTGTGCGTCGCACGTCACCTTACGTTGAGCACATGACATCAATTAAGAGTCCGGCCACACTCTACTATCCTCGGTAACAAGTGCAGGCGGTAAGTATAAAAGATGACACATAACCTATAGGTATCATTATTTTGTTCATCAACTGAACATGTAATGTGAACTTGTCCCACATATAGCATAATTAATTGGATTACATAGTGGAACAATAGCGATATGCACGAATTGTGATAATTAGATTATGCTCTAATAATGACCTCGTTAATGGATGCTTCACGATCTGATGATGCTTACGATCCCATTTGGTACATTTGTGATTTGATAGATATTAAGCGTTAGAAAAATTCAAAATTTAGTCTTGAGTGGAAAGATGTAATCCATTATGTTTTTAATCAAATTATTTATGCCAACTTTTGTTTTTTGGTAGGTTAAATTTAATTCGAATGGGTCCTCCGATGGTGATCTTAGAGGAGGAATTAGCTTTATTATTGGAAAAGTTTATGATGGTGGGTTTTTTTTTAAACACTTTATGCTCGAGTCTTTCTACAGAGCAATGGTGGGATCAAAACCATATGGGTGTAAATGCTCGTGAAGAGCTCATCATATATTTATTTTTATTGTTTTATTAAATTATAGTACAATTGGACATGATATATATATATATATATATATATATATATATATATATATATAATTTTAGACTTATAAACTAATTTATATAAGGTCAAGAGATATCATGCACATATTTTAAAATACTCTTAAATACTCTTAAATTTATCTCACTTGTAGCCCTCTCAATCAAGAACTATCCCATAAAATTTTAGCTCAAAATACCCCTCTTAGTCTCCCCAAACACTTTAAAATCTTTATCTTGACAACTTAAATTACGCATATTATACCTGTAGGACTACTAGAACTTCTTACCATCATAATGAGCTCATCAACAAGAGATGGATTTAGATCAAATTATATAAGTGTTTGCTTAAATCAATATTAAAGTTGAGGTTATGGAAGCTTGCCTAACTCATTGTGCAAAACATTGTCAAAGTTTCAAAAATTACTTGATGACTCTTGAAGCCACTCGATTGTCACCTAGGCGAAGGGTTGATCTCGATCCTAACATAACTTTTAGACATATAGAGAATCCACTATAGCCTAGACACTTAGGAAATATGCTACATCATCTCGTGAAGCACCTTTGTAAGTACCCTATAATGATGATATCAATTGAGATTATGAACAAATCGATTTAAGACACCCACAAAATGCATATAGATCTAGGTACTAAGATGATAAGGATAATATTACTTATACGATTAAGTTTAGTTCACCTTACTTTGAAGGGAATCTCAATCCTCTAATATTCTTAGACTAGTTAGTGGCTATAGACAACCATTTTAATTAGTGATTGATATAGAAGAATCATATAACTAATTAGGTTTGCTCACATGATGTTAACTAGTTTAGCCTGACCATACTTGGAGCACCTTGGCATGGTTCCCATAGATCGATGGGATGAAATGAAGTTTATACTCAGAGAAAAATATGACTTCCTATTTTATGAATCAAATTATGAAGCAATTATGTGATGCCAAGTCTCTATGATTTTTTATTGCATGATTTGTTTTGATGAGCTCATGATCCGTTGTAACATTTATGAAGAACCTACTTCTATGATAGCAAATTTTCTTACCAATCTATGATAGGACATTCAATATGAAATATGATAGGACTCTCTAGAGATTATCTTTCAAAGGGGCTCTTAAAGCTGAACAATACCGTAATAATATAACCCAAAGACTAAGAAACTCTTATGCACACACTTATACAAATACTCGTATATAATCTAGTGTCATATAATCTAGTGTCGCTCCACCCAAGCAAAATAATAAAGGCAAGATTATTATTATTGAGAACACCCGAGATAGATTATAGTATTTCAAATATCACAAGTATGTCCACTATGGTCATGAGTATCCACATATAACCTTATACCTAGAAAACAATGAACCCATATATTACTATATAAAATAAGATTAAAATGGCCAAAGTAATAATTATGATGACCATGATCCTACTAAATAACACATAAGTGAGAACAACAGACATTGCACTAGCATTTATTATGGTTGTATATTGTGTCTTAGCTCTTCCTAAGAGTTCTAAAAATTGGCATTTCACTAGCATTTCTTACACATACACCAAGTGAAACAATTATAATGGGGAAACAACTTTAATGTAGTATCATAGACTATCATAGTCAAATTTAAACTCAAACCTAAACCACACATACCACTTTATAATGTAGCTTGGGTAGAAAAAACTAATATACCAATTATCTAGAGATGTTTAGTTTTCATCAATTTAGCTTATATAATGATCAAATTTGATGTGATGTGCTTCTAATAGATATTTCTCATGTGTTACTTGTATATCTTTCCACTACCACATGAATGTCACACGATATAACAAAGTCAATATTGACTACTTTGAGCTTGATGGGAAGAAGATCAAATTAGTCCCCTCACCCCATAACGAGATTAGAGTTAGTACCTCTACGATAATAGTTTCAATAGCTACACCTGTATCGTAGTCTTTGTATATTTTGAAGTTTAGCTCTTTCATTACTGAGCCAAAAGACTTGGCAATTGCTTTTATTTTAGTAGCTATATAAACTCTCTTTAAATTTCAAACCAAGTTACTCCCTTATGTCCAAAAAATCTTTAAAATGTTTTCTAACATCTTATGCATGATATTCAATATGCTATTGACTTAATTCTATTGGAAAATTTGATCGTAGCATCATATGCGCAACAAAAAAATATAAAACAAAAATAACATATTTTCTATATAAATAATTTTATCATCGTGCGAAGATTGATGCGCAAAACAAAATGCAAAACCGAAAACTACATGTGTTAAAGGAGATTTGTTACATAGGGAGATCATATATCCCTGAAAAATCATAAATCTATAGGAGTGAATGAAGGATGTCAACTTTCATCCTCTCTAGCAGTGATGCACATAGTAGATGCGATGAATATATTACTCAAATTGCTGCATGATCTTCCTCTTCACACACACCATGTGATCAAGAAGGGGTCGACCCTTCTGCTATCCACATGCCCTAAACTAGGGCTGTCGGCTGAGGAGGAAAGGAGAGAGGAGAATAGGAGGGATAGCTAAGAGGTGACTAGCCTATACCACCTTTTGGCCCCTCCTATTTATAGAGGTTTATACTACTTAACCCTAATGGATTCTACCACATTGGATATATATCTAATTACCCAAGCCTCTTGGATTATTGGATCTCTACCTAATAATCTCTTATTGTATCTTATCCACAAGTTCTAATAATTCATGAGCTAATAGTATGTCTAATAAGATAGGGGCTTCAGCAAATATTTTATATTTGAACCTCTACTCGTCACAATATCTATCATATGCGTGTGATCCTTTGGGCTCAATATCGAGCTGGTTGTGGGTCATACATATCAGAACTCCTTCTGACTCAGTGAATTATTATCCACTCGACTCATCGATTACGAACGTACTAGGCCACTACTTGTCAGAATTCTTTCCCTTGTATTATTACCAGGCACGATTCTATTTTTTTTATTATTGATCAATTTTCAAAGATAACATACTTTATCTCTTACTCTAAAACGTTCGATGTCTCTCAACCAAGCTATTCTTTAAAAAGGTTATTAGGTTGCACGGTCTTCCTAATTTCATTGAATCTAATAGTGATGTACGCTTTGTCAACTATTTTTAGAAGCTCCTATAAAAATTATTATAGACTAAAGTTTAGTTTTCCTTAATATATAATCCTTAGACTAATGGTCAGACTTAAAAGGTCAATAGGTCATTAGGTAACCTACATCAATGTTTGGTAAGGGATCACATAACTAACTAGGATATGGTACTATACATAGTCAAGTTCGTATTTAATAGAGTTACCATTCACTCGTCTCAGTCTATTTTAGATTATCTTTGACTATTAACCTAAAAAACCTATTGATTTTGCCTTTCTCCCTACCTATATTCATCCGTCAAACATGTTGAATCTTTTACTAACCATATTAGTTGCATGATAAGATTAAATAAAATATTACTATAAACAATTAATTATATATGTCAACAATAGATATGTAACATAGGTATTCATCCTTCATGTATCATAGGTATTCATCTTTTCATGAAGGAGAGCAAGTAATGATAAGGATTCGAGTTGAGAGATATTCCATTATGACCATAAAAAATTTATAAATCATAAGCATAGGTCCTTATAAGAAGATACTATAAAGGGTTAGTGATCATATTTGTGTCCTTGAGCTACTAGAACTTATCATCTTACATGAATGAATGAGGCCTACGTTTTAGATTTTTTCTAGCATATAATAATGATAAATTATGATTGATAACTTATGAATTCTAGAGTTCCCTCCGTACTTTATAAATTTCGGAAGAGAAGCTGTGATTGATAAACCCCAACCTTGTATAGTAATATCTAAGTTTTATCGAATGAAGGTGAATTTTTTTCACATAGGGAGAGTTAATATGGATCATAATACCATCACTTTATTATAATAATCCAATAGGACACATAAAGCTCTAGATTATTACGTTAGAGCCATATGCGCCTAAATGCTCATAGAGATTTCATCTTATACTTATTTTATTTTCTTATTAGATTATAGTATAATTTAGTCATGAGCCACATGTATTGAGTTTTGGGCTTGAGCTTATAAGGTATTAAGGAAAATGTCATGCACATATCTTAAAATGGTACAAAATCTTGGAGTAGACACATGTTTATGTGATAGAGGATCTTGGAGTGGACATATGTCTGTATGAATCCCTAACTCCTCTTTTAAAATGAAGTATATGACATTTATACGATGATGGACACTTGTCTCAGTCTTATAAATCTCTACCCACTACTTTTCTAGGAGGTATATATCATTTATTAAAGGGTAGACACTTATTTCTGTCCTATGGT